>NC_133330.1:302571008-302898508 GCF_042186555.1 Aquarana catesbeiana | reverse complement strand
AAAATTACTGCCCTCGATCTGACATTCGCGGTGATACCTCACATGCATGGTGCAATTGCTGTTTACATTTGACGCCAGACCGACGCTTGCGTTCGCCTTAGCGCGAGAGCAGGGGGGACAGGGGTGCTTTTTTTTTTTTTTTTCTTTATTATTATTATTTTTTTTATCTTATTTTTAAACTGTTCCTTTCATTTTTTTTTTTTTTTTTAAATCATTTTTATTGTTATCTCAGGGAATGTATCTATAGGTAGTGAGAGGTACTCTTTTTTGAAAAAATTGGGGTCTATTAGACCCTAGATTTCTCCTCTGCCCTCAAAGCATCTGACCACACCAAGATCGGTGTGATAAAATGCTTTCCCAATTTCCCAATGGCGCTGTTTACATCCGGCGAAATCTAAGTCATAAAATGCTCGTAGCTTCCGGTTTCTTAGGCCATAGAGATGTTTGGAGCCACTCTGGTCTCTGATCAGCTCTATGGTCAGCTGGCTGAATCACCGGCTGCATTCTCAGGTTCCCTGTTGAGACAGGAGAGCCAGAGAAAAACACGGAAGACGTTGGGGGGGGGGGGCATTCCCTCCCACTGCTTGTAAAAGCAGTCTAGAGGCTAATTAGCCGCTAGGATTGCTTTTACATGAAAGCTGACCGCTGGCTGAAAAGAATGATACCAAGATGATACCTAAACCTGCAGGCATCATTCTGGTATAACCACTCAAAGTCGTGAATGGCGTACCTGAAGACAAAAAAATGGTTAACAATAAAGCACAGTAAACGGTAAAGTATAAAAAAATTGCATACCTGAAAAGCAAACATGATAAAACATAATAACAATAAAATATTGCAGAATAGAATACAGTAAAAAAGAGCAGAACAAGAGAGAGAGAATAGAGAGAGAGAGAACAATAAAACGACAACTATTTTTTTTTATTTTATATTTTTGTATGTGTTTTTTTTTTTTTTTTACACTTTTTTTTGTAACTGTAACTTTTATAACTGTAACCCTTTCCAGGTTCGGGTCTCTCAAAATGCGATGGCATCTTGGGAGACCCAGTGAAAGTGTGCCTAGTCTGTGCAATGCTGTACCCTACGCTAATACTCAACTAGTGAATGGTAGCGTTCAAAACATTCACCAATGCAAAGACCAGGATTGTCAGGACAGGAGGGACAATAATAGCGGGTGTCACGCCTATATCCGCGCTTGCTGCAGACACGACATCTTTTTTGGGGGGGTTCGCTGGGTAGGGGTACTCGGGAGGACATAAAGAAAATGCCTCTCATGCAGCCGACTGCATTTGGTTGGGGATGTGAATGGGGGAAGTACGGGCGCTGCAGAAGCGGTGGGTTCCCAATTAGGATTGGCGAATGCAGCAGGAAGGGCACTATGGGCACGACGGGCCTGTGTTTGTCTTTTTGGTGACAGCGGGACACTACTTGTGCTTGCCACCTCACCAGCTTGAACTGCACTTATGGGACTCGCCACGTCACCAAGTGTTACTGCAGTGCTGGTTTGACCACGACCGGGGTGTACTAGGCCGCTGGTGCTTGCCAGTTCACCAAAACGCTACAAAAAAAACTGTTAGCGATCGCAGGGATCAGGCCTGACTCTGCGAACGCTGCAGTTATGCGTTTAGTGTTTTGTAAGTGACAGTGATCGATCGATCCTGCACTTGGGTGGGCTGGGCTGGGCCGGGCGGAGGGGCAAAACGCAGGTGCTAGCAGGTATCTGGGCTGATCCCGCTAACACTGCGTTTTTGGGAACCCTAAACTGCTGGGGACACTAGGATAGATCTGATCGGATCAGATATTGATTCGTTCAGATACTATACCACTAAGGGAGGTGTACGGTGCGTGCATGGGTGTTAGCGCTACTGGCACTAACCTGACGCTGCCTGGGGCTGGTGCTTGTCAGTTCACCAAAACGCTACCAAAAAAACTGTTAGCGATCGCAGGGATTAGGCCTGACTCTGCGAACGCTGCAGTTATGCGTTTAGTGTTTTGTAAGTGACAGTGATCGATCGATACTGCACTTGGGTGGGCTGGGCTGGGCCGGGCGGAGGGGCAAAACGCAGGTGCTAGCAGGTATCTGGGCTGATCCCGCTAACACTGCGTTTTTGGGAACCCTAAACTGCTGGGGATGCTAGTATAGATCTGATCGGATCAGATATTGATGCGTTCAGATACTATACCACAAAGGGAGGCGTATGCTGCGTGCGTGGGTGTTAGCGGTACTGGCGCTAATCTGACGCTGCTTGGGGCGACGCATATCACTGCCGGGCGATCAGGGGGCTAAACCTTTATTCGGTAATAAACGGCGGGTGCCCTGACACTATAAAAAATAAACGAACTAACCAGCGTCACCCGTAACAGTTATACGGTGATCAGTGGTGAAAGGGTTAACTAGGGGGCAATCAAGGGGTTAAAACATTTATTAGGTAGTATATGGGGGTCCCTGTCGCTATAAAATGCTGACGGCGAACCTAAATATTTACCTCCCTAACTAGCGTCACCAGCGACACTAATACAGCGATCAGAAAAATGATCGCTTAGCGACACTGGCAACAGGGGGTGATCAAGGGGTTAAAACTTTATTAGGGGGTGTTAGGGGGGTACCCTAGACCTAAAGGGGGCTAATACTCACTGCCCTAACACTGTAACTGTCACAAACTGACACCAATGCAGTAATCAGAAAAAAAAAAAAAAACCTGCTTGGTGTCAGTTTGTGACAGGGGGGGTGATTGGGGGGGGGGGAAATCGGGGGTGTAATGTGTGCCTGGCATGTTCTACTGTGTGTGTGTTTGTGTAACTCACAGTACAGTCTTCTCTCCTCGGCGCCGGAACGGAAAATACCGAGCCGAGGAGAGATGACATCATTTCCTCTGCCTCTGTGTACACTACAGAGGCAGGGAAATGATCCCATTGGCTGGGAGCAATCGCGAGGGGGGGGCCATGAATGGATGGCCTCCCCCTCACCACCGATCGCCGGGGGAGATTTGCCGACCGCCGCAGGCACCGGGAGGGGGGTCCGATCGGACCCCCCACCCACGGGCAGGCAAGGACGTACCTGTAAGTCCTTTTGCCTGCCCGTGCCGCTCTGAGGACGTATATGTTCGTGTGGCGGTCGGCAACTGGTTAATACTACATTAACCTAAAATGTTTTTACATTAACCTAAAATGCTTTTATTTATTACAGGTACTATATAGTGCCATCAATTTACATATATATTGTACATCCACATCAGTCCCTGCCCTCAAGGAGCTTACAATCTAAGGCCCCTAACTCACATATGCTAGGGCCATTTTTGACAGGAGGCAATTAACCTACCAGCATGTCTTTAGAGTGTGAGAGGAAACCCACGCAGGTACAAACTCTGTGCAGGTAATGTCGTGGACAGGATTCAAACCGGTGACCCTAGTGGTGCTAGGTGGAAGTGCTAACCACATAGCCACTGTGTTCTAATCTTTCCTCAACTTAGACAAAACTAAAATAGTGTTTGGTATATTTATATTATTGTGCAATCAGTTTCCAGTGCCTGCACTGCTTTGTAGTCTTTTTGTGATTGGACGCACACCGCAAGAATTCAGTGTGTTTCTGCACCCAGGTACCTCAGGTATCAGCATACAGCCTTGGCCAGCAGTCTGTATTAATTAAAGGATAAGTTCACCTTTTTAAAAAGAATAAGAAATGGACATTTATTTTGCAGGTAAAAAAATGCGCATTTACAAATTTTTTTTATTTTATTTTAGGAGCCTGGAAAGCAATGTACCCACGATTAGCAGATCGCCGATGCCATGTGGGACTCCTGCAGGGTGTCAGTGTAAGCTGCCTGTACATCGTATGGGCAGGCAGTATCACACTGAAGTTACATATAGTTACATAGTAGGTGAGGTTGAAAAAAGACACAAGTCCATCAAGTCCAACCTATGTGTGTGATTATGTGTCAGTATTACATTGTATATCCCTGTATGTTGCTGTCATTCAGGTGCTTATCTAATAGTTTCTTGAAGCTATCAATGCTCCCCGCTGAGACCACCGCCTGTGGAAGGGAATTCCACATCCTTGCCCCTCTTATAGTAAAGAACCCTCTACGTAGTTTAGGGTTAAACCTCTTTTCTTCTAATTTTAATGAGTGGCCGCGAGTCTTGTTAAACTCTCTTCTGTGAAAAAGTTTTATCCCTGTTGTGGGGTCACCAGTACGGTATTTGGATATCGAAATCATATCCCCTCTCAAGCGTCTCTTCTCCAGAGAGAATAAGTTCAGTGCTTGCAACCTTTCCTCATAACTAACATCCTCCAGACCCTTTATTAGCTTTGTTGCCCTTCTTTGTACTCGCTCCATTTCCAGTAAATCCTTCCTGAGGGCTGGTCCCCAGAACTGGACAGCATACTCCAGATGCGGCCGGACCAGAGTCTTGTAGAGTGGGAGAATTATCGTTTTATCTCTGGAGTTGATCCCCTTTTTAATGCCAATATTCTGTTTGCTTTGTTAGCAGCAACTTGGCATTGCATGCCATTGCTGAGCCTATCATCTACTAGGACCCCCAGGTCCTTTTCCATCCTAGATTCCCCCAGAGGTTCTCCCCCCAGTGTATAGATTGCATTCAGATTTTTGCCACCCAAATGCATTATTTTACATTTTTCTACATTGAACCTCATTTGCCATGTAGTTGCCCACCCCATGAATTTGTTCAGATCTTTTTGCAAGGTTTCCACACCCTGCGGAGAAGTTATTGCCCTGCTTAGCTTAGTATCGTCCACAAATACAGAGATTGAACTGTTTACCCCATCCTCCAGGTCGTTTATGAACAAATTAAATAGGATTGGTCCCAGCACAGAACCGACAGAACCAGCAAGTGAACCCCACTTTCCACCCCTGACTATTCTGAGTACTCCCCATTTATCACCACCCTCTGAACACGCCCTTGTAGCCAGTTTTCAATCCATGTACTCACCCTATGGTCCATGTCAACGCACCTTATTTTGTACAGTAAACCTTTATGGGGAACTGCGTCAAATGTTTTTGCAAAATCCAGATACACCACGTCTACGGGCCTTCCTTTATCTAGCTGGCAACTCACCTCCTCATAGAAGGTTAATAGATTCGTTTGGCAAGAATGATTCTTCATGAATCCATGCTGATTACTGCTAATGATACTGTTCTTATTACTAAAATCTTGTATATAGTCCCTATAAAAACGCAAGAAAAATGCTTCCCTTTAAATCCTTTGGCACTTTTCACACCACTACACTGTGGGTGTGGTGCGTTATGAAAAGTCCAGCATGATGCATCTTTGGTGCGGTGTTGAAAACTGCACCATAAACGCAGCTTCCCATTGAAATCGGCTTCCAGTTTTTTTGTTTTTTTTTGTAAAACAAGCTGAAGTTAGAAGCTGATTGGCTACCATGCACAGCTGCACCAGATTTTGCAGTCTTCAGTTTTAGTAAATCAACCCCCTTTGTGTCTAGATCTGCTCATCCGTCCCCGTGTGTTTGTAACCACTGTGTGTACAGCCGTGTTTGTCCACCTGTCATTGATTTGTACAGGCTGCTGGCCAAGGCTGTACTCCCAATACTTGTGACTCTCAGCTGTGGAAATACGCTGAATTCTTACAGTGTATTCCTGAATGTGTCAATGTGCATGAGCCCTTCATTTGGGTCTGTTCATTGCTGGATGAGTCCCTCTCCTGTAGGCCAGAACTGCTGTGTCATCATCTAATGTGACAAATGCTACAACCCCTGGCAAAAATGATGGAATCACCAGTGCCTGAGGATGTTCCTTCAGTTGTTTATTGTTGTAGAAAAAAAGCAGATCACAGACATGGCCAAAAACTAAAGGCATTTGAAATGGCAACTTTCTGGCTTTAAGAAACACTAAAAGAAATCAAGAAAAATAATTGTGGTAGCCAGTAACCGTTAGATTTATAGAGCAAACATAGGGAATACATTATGGAATCACTCAATTCTGAGGAAAAAATTATGGAATCATGAAAAACAAACAAACAAAATAACACTCCAACACATCACTACTACAGGGGGTCCCCGGGTTACAAACAAGTTAGGGACTGTAGGTTTGTTCTTAAGTCGAATCTGTTTGTAAGTCGGAACAGGTACATTTTATAAGTGTAGCTCCAGCCAAAAAAACTATTTTTAAGCTTTTTGGATAGCATAGGGAAGGGTCAACACCGCTGTAAGGTTTGTTTTGCTGTCTGTGCCTCTGTTCAGAAAATTTCACCTCACTTTCTGTCCCAATGACAATTGGATTTTGAAAATTTTGGTTTGTTGTGGAAACAAGCCTTGGTGATAAAGCATCAGTGGAGGTACCTTTTCCCCAAAATAGCTCTTACAGGAGAGAATTTCCCTTCCTAGGGGTAGATTTCCTCTCACTTCCTGTTGTCTGCCTCTGTTTGTAAGTAGAAGTCGTTTGTACGTCGGATGTTTGTAACTACGGGACCCCCTGTACTTTGTTGCACCACCTCTGGCTTTTATAACTGCTTGCAGTCTCTGAGGCATTGACTTAATGAGTGATAAACAGTACTCTTCATCAATCTGGCTCCAGCCTTCTCTGATTGCTGTTGCCAAATCATCTTTGCAGGTTGGAGCCTTTTCATGGACCATTTTCTTTAACTTCCACCACAGATTTTCAATTGGATTGAGATCCGGACTGTTTGCAGGCCATGACATTGACCTTATGTGTCTTTCTTCAAGGAATTTTTTCAGTTTTTGCTCTATGGCAAAATGCATTATCATCTTGATAAATGATTTCATCATCCCCAAACATCCTTTCAAAAGATGGGATAAGAAAAGTGTCCAAAATTTCAATGTAAACCTGTGCATTTATTGAAGATTTAATGACAGCCATCTCCCCAGTGCCTTTACCTGACATGCAGCCCCATATCATAATTGACTGTGGAAATTTGCATGTTTTCTTCAGACAGTCGTCTGCATAAATCTCATTGGAACGGCACCAAATAAAAGTTCCAGCATCATCACCTTGCCCAATGCAGATTCGAGATTCATCACTGAATATGACTTTCATCCAATCATCCACAGTCCACGATTGCCTTTCCTTAGCCCATTGTAACCTTGTTTTTTGTGTTTAGGTGTTAGAGATGGCTTTCTTTTAGCTTTTCTGTATGTAAATCCCATTTACTTTAGGCGGTTTCTTACAGTTCGGTCACAGATGTTGACTCCAGTTTCCTCCCATTTGTTCCTCATTTGTTTTGTTGTACGTTTTCTTTTTTCAAGGCATATTGCTTTAAGTTTTCTGTCTTGATGCTTTGATGTCTTCCTTGGTCTACCAGTATGCTTGCCTTTAACCACCTTCCCATGTTGTTTGTATTTGGTCCATGTCTTAGAACCAGCTGACTGTGAACAACCAACATCTTGTGCAACACTGCGTGATGATTTACCCTCTTTACCTTCATACTAACAAGCAGATTTAATCTGATGCAGGTGTTAGTGTTTGTAATGAAAATTTACAGGGTGATTCCATAATTTTTTCCTCAGAATTGAGTGATTCCATAATTTATTTCCTGTGCTTGTTCTATAAATCTAACTGTTACTGGCCACCACAATTATTTTTCTTGATTTCTTTTAGTGTTTCTTAAAGCCAGAAAGTTGCCATTTGAAATGCCTTTAGTTTTTGGCCATGTCTGTGATCTGCTTTTTTTCTACAACAATAAACAACTGAAGGAACATCCTCAGGGACTGGTGATTCCATAATTTTTGCCAGGGGTTGTACAAAATACAGAACACAGCTGGTGATCACATTTATTTCTGAGTTGTGTGACCTCAGTAAATCAAGAATTGAGAGCTTTGGGTTTAAAAGAGAAGTATGTTTTTTTTGTTTTTTGTTAATTTTTTTACCTGAATCAAACTTACCTAGGTGGTAGTGCTGGATCTGTCCCCTGGTGCCTCTAACATTGAGAACCGAGCGATCGAACACTGCAGATCACTCGGTTCTTACGCCCCCCAAGCAGAGAGCTGCTGTCAGTCATAGCTCTCCGCTCTGCTCTCTCCTTGCTCATTGGAGCGCTGGGCTGTGGAGGGGCGGGGGCAGCCAGCTCAGGCTCTCAGCAGCTCGCTGGGGCTGAGCCAGGTGTTTGGTCCAGGGATCTGGTGGATCCAGACTCCGTTGTCGTGATGATGTGGAGCCTGGACTGACTTCTCTGACGTCAGCAGAGAGAGGACTACAACACGCTCTCTGCTGAAAACTGGTCACAGGAGAGCAAAACCAACTGCACTTCTGTGATCCACAGGGGAAGTACTGCCAAACGAGCTGGCTATACTTCTCCTTTAAAGGTATTAAGAGAGCAGCATAATGCTACATGGGTGGCAGTTAGGGTTGCCACCTCATCCCTTTAAAACCAAACACATATTAAGTACACAGGTTCTGTGGCGGATTAAGGTGGTAATTAAGTTCCCTTGGTGCCTTATCTGCATTAAATTATCCTCAGAACCTGTGTAATTAATTAATATGTTTGGTTTTAAAGTGATGAGGTGGCAACCTTAGTGGCAGTGCTAAGGTTCTGGGCTCAGTTTCACAAGTGACCCCACAGTGTTCTACACTGTGGAGGATTGGACAGTAAAGCCCACAGCTTGCTGGTGCTTTCCACTGAAGTTTTAATTCATATTTTCTTTATTTGTAGGGCTTGTGTACACAGCTGAAAAGGGGGCCATGCAGTGTTCCAAAGCATACAGAACCTGAGCAAAAACTTCCCAGGGAGCAACTGCTGCATACAGCAACCCATAAAAAGTAATTACAGGGTGCAGGTGTACGGCGGTACTTTGATACCAGTGTATATCTGCATGCAACTGCATCCTGAAGATGCTATCTGTGGGCAGCTTTATGCAGTAGCTGTGGCTCCCAGGGAACATTTTATGAAGGTTCTGTAGTGCATGCTGTATGGTGCCCCAGCAATCAGGTGAATGAGCCCTATAGTGATACTTGCATTCTATTCTTGCCAAAATGATAGCATATGTAAAAAAAATATATTTATATAATACTATTTATATATATTTTAGATGGACAAAAAAATCAAGCCCGTATTCACATTGTTGCACTATGCTGCAACAGTGCACATGTGTTAAAGGATGTTCACCTTTACTAACATGTTACAGCTGTATTTAGGGTGTAACGTGTTAACTACGCAGCATCCTCCCTTTCACCCACTTTGTGACACAAAGTGTCACAACACCAGTCGCCGTAGGAATTTGGACAGTTGTGTCTGCGTGAAGGGAGGACAGAATGAAAACATTCTTATTATCCCTACACTTCACAGCGAGCAAATTATTACATCTCAAGCAGGCTCTCTCCCCCAGCCTAAAGCCACGTACACACGGTCAGATTTTCGGCAGACAAAGCGTCAGACTTTTGTATGACGAGTGTGTGCCAGGAACTTGTCTTGCATACAAACGGTACACAATTGTCGCCCAACAAACACGAACGTAGTGACGTACTACGAGGAATTTCAGCTCTTGAGCGCCACCATTTGGGCACCTTCTGTTATTGTCGTGTTTGGTGAGAATTGATTCCGAGCATGCGTGTTTGCACTTTGGACTTTTGTGTGATGGACTTGTGTACACACGAGACGAAAATCTGACAACAGACCAATGTCTGCCGAAAATTTACTAGCCTGCCATCCAACATTTGTTGGCGGAAAGTTGGACAACAATTGTCTGATGGAGCATACTAACGGTGGGATTTTAGGCAAACAGTCTGTCATCACACAATTCCCTGCCGAAAATCCGATCGTGTGTACGAAGCTTAAGATGGGAATCTACAAGCCGCTGGGGTAAGCCCCAGGGGTTAGATCGCACGGGGCCACATGCGCCAATTCCATGATCAAACAAGTGACTAAAAAGTGGCACGCTTGTATAATAATTGTCCACATACAAGTGGTACCTCTTTCCGAATAAGGGTGACACCAAGTCCCACACAATCTTACCAGTGCTCCCTATGTAGTCTGGGCAGTTCTCCGGCTCTACGTAATTATCTCTTCCCTCGTAAACCATAAAAACGATATGTATAGCCTGTTGCCCTGTCACAGAGCTTATACATCTTGACCCAATATCTGGCACGCTTGCTGGGAAGATACTGTTTGAATGACAAGCGGCCAGAAAACTTAATCAGGGACTCATCAACGCAGACAACTTGATCGGGAGTAAACAAGGCTGCAAACTGCTTGTTGAAGTGGTTTACAAGGGGCCCGAATTTTGTAGAGCCGATCGTATTCAGGGTCCCCCCGAGGACGACAGTTCATTGTCATTGAAATGCATGAATCGCAAGATCTGCTTGTATCGTGTCCTGGTCATGGAAGCAGAGAACAAGGGCATATGGTGAATTGGGTCAGTGGACCAATATGATCGCAACTCACTTTTTTTAGTTATGCCCATGAGGAGGGATAGGCCCAGGAAGGTCTTAAATTCGGAGATTGTAATAGTTCTCCAATCTCTGGCAACGGTCAACTGGGGATTAGTGGCGATTAATTGACCAGCATACAAATTGCTTTGGTCCACAACAGATCTATAAAGATCTTCCGTGAAAAACAGCGAATAAGAATCAAGTGACGTAAAATCAACTGTTTTTCACCTGAATTCCGGGTTGGCCAGTGAATGGGGGAAATACGGGTGCTGCAGAAGTGGTGGGCTCCCAATTCGGATTGGCAAATGCAGCAGGAAGGGTACTATGGGCTCGACGGGCCTGTCTTTGTCTTCTTGGTGGCTGCAGGAAACTAGTTGTGCTTGCCACCTCACCAGCTTGAACTGCACTTATGGGACTCGCCACGTCACCAAGTGTTACTGCTGTGCTGGATTTATGACCAGGATGTAGTAGGCCGCTGGTGCTTGCCAGTTAATCAGAAGGATGATGCACTAATACTGGCTCTCTGCTCCATACGAGAGCCCTGCGGTTCTTGCACCTCAACAACAGCAGAAGAACGGAGTCGGATACGCCTGACCTTGACAGGGACCACTACTCCATCATCAGAGCTATCTGTCAGGGTGCCTCTGCTGTTTACAGGTTCGTATTCTGAACCTGAATCTGACAGATGGGTGAGTTTCTCTTCACTCTCATCTGTCATGCTCATATATGTGTAGGCCTCTTCACTAGTGTATCTTTGATTGGACATTTTGGCCTCTAAATTTACTAGTGAGACTCACAGGAAAAAAGAGCACCTGACTGTCAGCGACTGCTTCAAACACTAACAAAAAAAACTGTTAGCGTTTGCAGGGATCAGGCCTGAATCTGTGAATGTTGCAGTTATGTGTTTAGTGCTGTGACAGTGATCGATTGATACTGCACTTGGCTGGGCTGGGCTGGGTGGAGGGGCTAAACGCAGGTGCGAGCAGGTATCTGGGCTGATTCCGCTAACGATGCGTTTTTGGGAACCCTAAACTACTGGGGACGCTAGTATAGATCTGATCAGATCAGATATTGATCCATTCAGACACTATACTACTAAGGGAGGTGTATGGTGCGTGCGT
Source organism: Aquarana catesbeiana (assembly GCF_042186555.1). Lineage (NCBI taxonomy): Eukaryota > Metazoa > Chordata > Amphibia > Anura > Ranidae > Aquarana > Aquarana catesbeiana. Next base: position 302,887,029 of record NC_133330.1, on the reverse strand, counting down.
GGGTGTTAGCGCTACTGGCACTAATCTGATGCTGCCTGGGGCGACGCAGACCCAACTGATCCTAAAACCTAACTGATATCACCCGCCGGGTGATCAGGGGGTTACCTTTTATTAGGTAATGTACGGCGGGTGCCCTGACGCTATAAAAAATAACTAACTAACCAGCGTCACCCATAACACCCATACGGCGATCACTGGTGATGGGGTGATCAAGGGGTTAAACCTTGTTTAGGGGTGTCCCTAGACCAATCTGAGCCTACTACTAAGTACCCTAATGCCGCGTACACACGATCGCACATTCCGATAACAAAATCCATGTTTTTTTTTTCTGATGGATGTTGGCTCAAACTTGTCTTGCATACACATGGTCACACAAATCTTGTCGGAAATTCCGAATGCCAAGAATGCGGTGACATTCAACACGTACGACGAGCCGAGAAAAATGAAGTTCAATAGCCAGTGCGGCTCTTCTGCTTGATTCTGAGCATGCATGGAATTTTGTGCGTCGGAATTGTGTACACACGATCGGAATTTCCGACAGCGGATTTTTTTGTTGGAAAATTTGAGATCCAGATCTCAAATTTTGTTTGTCGAAAATTCCGATGGAGCCTACACACGGTCAGAATTTCCGACAACAAGCTCCCATCGAACATTTCCCGTCAGAAAATCCGACCGTGTGTACGCGGCATTAGGCTGGCTAGTGTCACAAATGACACCAGTACAGTGATCAAAGAAAAATATGAACACTGCACTGGGTGACACAGTGACAGGGAGTGAAGGGGTTAACTGGGGGGTGATCGGGGGGTGAAATGTGTGCCTATGTGTACTGTGTCAGTGTAGTGTTGGTGCAACTCACGTTTGGATGTTATCTCTCTGGAATGGAAAAGAATTCCAGAGAGAGAGATGACATCACTTCCCCTGTCTGTGTTTACACTTACACAGGCAGGAGAGGATTTCATTCGTCAGGACCAGCAGGTCCAGGCCAGAAATCATTGGCCTGGGCCTGGAGACTTATCCGTTCTGAAGCAAATCCGATCATTGCGTAAGGTAACGTCCTTTCGCCCACCCGTGGCATTCTGCAGCAGTAAAACTGCGGCGGCTGGTCGGGAACTGGTTAAAGCCAAACTCAAGGTGTTGCATACTTACATTGGAGCAGCTTGAACTAATGTAAATATACATATTCAATACCCGTGGGACCGCTGTGTAGTCAGCGCTACTACAGTGATTGCCACAGTCTTCTGGGTCCTGTGCAATCAGAGAGTGCCTTGCATTCATTGAAAAAAAATATGGCGTTCTTTGAGAGGCAGCCGTCCCGAGTGAGCGACACCTCCCCCCCCTCCCGAGTTTACTATGCAGAAGGGCAGCTGAATTTTACTGAAAGGGTAGATGATGATTGGAATAAACAACCAGCAGAGGTAGTGAGACAGTCAACAGTAAATGCCTTCAAACATGCTTTGGACAAATATTTAGTCAGATACATAAAGTGAACGAAAAATGGACTCGATGGATTACTCCAGCCTTTTTCTGCCATCACTTTTCTATGTTTCCAAGGCCTGAAAGACCATGGCAATCACTGTAGTAGCGCCGACTATTGTCGATTATCTGCATCTACAGCAGTCCCACATGTATGGAATATAAATGATTACATTTGTCCAAACTGGACCAATGTGACTATGCAATAAAAACCATTCCTGGAGTTCATCTTTAAATAATAAGCTGCCTGTATTGAAAAGGTAAAGTCAGGACTCATTTGTGACTGATCAGTCCTAGGTTTTCTTATTACTGAACAAGGGATGTTTAGTCAAAATGTCACCCTGAGGTGTAGGGGCTTGACTGGATCATATGTCATTATTTCCCAGAATCTCTCAGTTAAGCACGTACACAGCACATATGGAATTGTATCCAAATCACACGGGGGTTAATGTAGGTAAAGGAAGAGGCCTCAGGCAGTAAGGCAGAGGAAAAAAGTGAAAACATATTTTATAATAATTGATCAAGTTTAAATTCTGTTGCCAGAGTTTCCAAAAATAAAGATGAAACTATGTCATGACATCATATTTTGTAATCTTTTAAAAGGAATCTTACTCAAAAAAGACTGAGGGGATTTTAATCAAGTTCAAACATTCCTCTAGTTTATACATGACAAGAATCCCATTGAAGTGTTTAGGAGAACACTTTGGGGTTTATTTACTAAAGGCGAAATAGACCGATTGCTTTGCAAATGCAGTTTCACACTTCAGGTGCAGTCGCTCCAGAACTTAGTAAATGAGGCAATGCTCTGCTGACTCCCATCGTCCAATCATGTGCAAGAAAAAAAGGAATTTTTTAATTTCCTTTGCATGTGATTGGGTATTCTTTGCAAAGTGAAGTTTTACCGCATTTACTAATCTCTGGAGCAACTGCAAAGTGCACAGTCTATTTGCCTTTAGTAAATCAACCCCTGTGCGTTTTAGGAAGATGAGTTTGTTAATTTAGTGTATGTGTTAAAGGGTTTGTAAACACCAGCAATGAACGTCTCTTGCTTATTCTCTTTTGGTTTGTTAAATAGACTGTACTATTAAAAGGTGTTTTAATACACCTATTTGATAAATGCAAAGAAATACCAGTTGATCCTACCAGAAATGTCCCCCCCCCCTTCCTGGCAAACGCTCACAAGAGTGAGAGAGGGAGAGCTGTGCATGATGTCATAAGCCTAGGCTTTTTACCAGACAAGAAACAGGAAGTGGGCTGTATAAGGTATTTACTGGCAGAAAAAACAAATGTTTTACTATCCAAAGTTAAAACAACAAGGGCAGAGGATTTACTAGATGGAAAGATGAAAAAATGACTGAAGGTCCGCTTTAAATGCAGCGGGGGTTCCTGGCGATTAGCTGTTGAAAGCAATGGGAGGCTGCTGGCTCCTGCAGCTAATGGTGGCCACTTGCACATAATCTCTCATGCAGTGATTGTTTTGTTTGTGCCCTGTTCATAATAGTGGTGTGATGTGTGTTGCAGTGTGAAAAAAATGCAGACATGCTGTCTTTTTTCCACAGTGCACTGGGTGACACTTGAAATGAAGTTAAAAAAAGTAAACAGGCAATACACTGAAACCAGCACTCTGCTGGACCTCAACACAGACAGCTGCCCACATCGGTGTGAACCAGCCCTTAGCTTAGGTTCATACTAGTGCAGGTCCTGCATAATCGCGTGCGTTCCCAACCCGCACAGAAACGCACTGCACTTTATCAGACATCCAGCACTGCACTTTATCAGACATGGCACCCCCAGGCATAGGCACCCATGGTGCAATTTTAAAAAAAGGGACGGGGAATTCTCTCCCTCCGTTTCTTCCGAGGTGCTTGCAGCAGGGCTTAAAGCGGAGTTCCAGTCCCCAAACACTTTTTTTTTTTTTAAAGACTGCTCTGTATTTCTACAAACATGTACATGAACATTTTCAACATGTCATACGTGTTGCACTTTTACTTTCTTTTAAAATAGTTTATTACTTACAGATCTCGGAAGCAGGCAGGTTCCATTTTAGCTGTGGGCATCTGAAGCCCTCCTGTCTGCTTTTACGGAATTTCCATGCAGCTGGCTACCCAGCATGCACTTCCCGATCTCGCACATCCGCAGTAATGCCTCTGCATGGCAGTCCTTGTTTCTAACAGGTTGCCATAGCAATGTCGGCGTAAGTTACAGCCCCATTGCTATAGCTACCTGTCAATCAGAGGAGAGAAGAGGAAGGTAACAGAAGTCAGATCTCCTGTTCGTGTCATTTCCTGTCTGCAAATAACGTGAGATTTCGGCAGTGGGTGATTTGCAAGGACTCCTGCTATACATGTCGCCGCTATCCCAGGAACCCTTGCGAATACCTAGTGATGTAATCGCCTAGGCGGAGAGAGCTGGAAGTACAGGAGAAATGACACTGTAAGACCCCTTTTACACTGGGACGTTTTTCCAGGCACTTTAGTGCTAAAATTAGCGCCTGAAAAATGCTTCATCTGCAGTCCCAGTGTGAAAGCCTGAGTGCTTTCACACTGGCGCGGCGTGCTTGCAAGGTGTTAGAAAAAGTCCTGCAGGCGGCATCTTTGGGTCGGTTTTGCGAGCGCTGTATACACCGCTCCTCCACCGCCCCTGAATATTGGAATGCATGGGCAGCACTGCCGAAGCACCTGCAAAGCGCTTCGGCAGTGATGCTACACGGGCCAAAGCGCTGCTATAACAGCGGTAAAGCCCCGCTAAAACTAGTGGCGCTTTACCGCTACCGCCCCCCACAGCCCCAGTGTGAAAGGGCGCTTAAAGGTATTTCCAATTAGAAAAAAAAAAAATTTGCATTGGGAAAAGGATGAGCTAAGGGGATACCATAGAGAGAAAGTGCAGAAAATGGGTGGAACTCCGCTTTAAAGAGTACAATAAATAAAATAATATTTTCTCATTTTTTTTGTAAAAAAAAAAATGTAATATTGATGTTTTTTGTTTTCAGTTTTCTAAAACAGCTTGCAGTCCTGTGAATGGCCTTTTCTTCCTGATAGTTTCTGCAGACATTCCACCCGTCTCGGTATGTTGAGAGAGAGGTAGGATCAAACCACATGAACATTTTTATAGTATTTCCTACTGTCACTGGGTTGCTACAGGTTGGGTTGTAAGTGGCTAAGTCAGCAGTTTGCTTCTGTAAAGAAGTCTGTTTCCATTGCAGAGTCATAATGAGTTTTTCAGACGTGGATTTAGGAAAGGGCCTCGCATAATTATATTTCCGACAGAATTTAAAAAGCACACATAGATGTCTATTCACAATGGAATAACAACATTCAGCTGGGCAAACCTTACATAATTGTCTGTAACAACTACTGCATACTGTATAAAACAAAGTTGTGCATGTTGTTTGTAAGAAAAAGACAAACTGTTAAATCTAAGTCAGTATATAACTAGCTGAAAAGTTGGAGATAGGGGGAGGGCCCATTAGCGACACAATTGGGTTTAATTTACTAAAGACAAATAAACTGTGCACTTTGTAAAGTGCAGTTGCCCTCTGCAAGTGCAGTTGCTCCACAACTTTGTAAATGAGCAAAAGACCTGCTGACTTCCATCACCCTATCATGTGCAAGAAAAATGCATTTTTTTTAATTTTCCTTGCATGTGATTGGGTATTCTTTACAAAGTGAAGCTTTGCCTCATTTACTAAGCTCTGGAGCAACTGCACTTTGAAAACTGCGCAGTCTATTTGCCTTTAATAAATCAACCCTATTGCATTTAGAGGTTCCCTGGCACTTATGTTAGCCAGCAAAAAAACCCTAATGAAAACCTGATTGTAAATTGTCTGTTAAAATTGAACTCCAGGCAGATTTCATAGACACTGGTTAAAGCAGAACTTTATGCAAAAGGAGAAGTTCCGCTGTACCTCCTCCTGCCCGCCTCCTTCTTTAACATTTGGGACATCATTTTTTTTTTCTTTTAGGGGGAGCGGGTACCTGGTTTTGACAGGTACCTGCTCCCCCACTTTCGGTTGGCTCACAGGAAGTTCGGCCCCCTTCTTCCCCTGCACCCTTTACAACATGTCACAGGTCCTAGAAAGCTGCGGGACCAATAATATAGCACAGCTTGTTTTGCGCATGTGCAGTGAGCAGCTGGCTGTGAAGCTGCAAGCAGTCACAGCTGGCTGCCCTCAATATGCTACGGGACTGAAGCCCAATGAAGAAACCGGCCAGGTGAGGACATCACTGGATCTTAGGGCAAGTAAGTGTCCTATTATTAAAAGTCAGCTACAGTTTTTGTAGTGCTGACTTTAAATTTTTGAACAGATGCCTGGACAACCACTTTAATGCTGCTCTCTATTTAATACATTATTATTATTATTATTTTGTTTTAATGTAAGCAATGTAAGTACCTGCATTAGACTTGGTAATGGCCTCTAGCACAGCAATCAGCTGTGCTTCACTGGCTTGTTGCTGATGTGCTAACAATGATAGTTTATACTAGCATTGTTCTCTGAAGAGCGGTCAGCGTTCAGGTCGCTCTGCAGAGAGCATTTCAAAGGCAGTCAGGAGGTACCCCCTCAGTGCCTGCTTTAACCTCCTGAATCCTGCACTAGCACTCTGCAACCGCATGCATTGCATGCAGTTACAGAGCGCTTGCATTCAGTTGAATGGGTCACGTTCAGCGGATGTTACTGCCTGCTAAACACAACAGTGGAGCATTTTGGAGCATCGCAAAGCAGAGCATTGTGGCTATGACATATCTACTCCCCCCTCCGCTGCCTTAAAGGCAGCATAAGAGGGAGCTATTGGGGGGGTGGTAAAAATGTGGAGCAAATACGCATTTTTTACTGCCCCCCCAAACACATGTAAATGAGGCCTGACAGGGATGCACTAGTCAGTGTGCTGTTCCTCTTTTCATTGTCTAGTCACAGGCAGGAGAGACAAGACCTGTAAGTTTTCAACAGCTACAGCAGGAGAATATCAGGTCTCCTCCCCTGCTAGACCCCCAGGGAGATGTGTGCAGCAGAGCTATATAAATCTCAGGACAGGATTGACTTTTATATACAAACCATTTGGCACCTAAAACAGATCCCATTTTATGTACAGTATTTCATTTATGTATTTAGCAATTTGCATGGAGTTCAGCAAACTGAGGTTTCAATACAATTGTAAATATATATATACACATATCAACATCAAGTCCCCTCAGTACTGTGTGCTCCCTACACTGATCTATAGCCTCACTGGGCATTTGCTGTATATAGCAGTGAATAACCTGAAAGCAATCTTATGCTGAGGTTACCCCTTGTGTCTTAAAAGTGTAATTGCATACAGGGACCATCTCACTGTCTTTGCATCTGTACGTGTAAATAATGTAATATGGTATTTGCTTGATAACTAAATAGGAAGGTTCATATATACAAAGTACACTCCTGAGTATAAGTGAAACATGCCCTGTATGTAAAATGTGTTACTGCCTGAAGCATTCAGAAATGAGCTGACATGCAAGATAAAGTTAAAGTGTTATGCCCCGTACACACGGTCGGACTTTGTTCAGACATTCCGACAACAAAATCCTAGGATTTTTTCTGACGGATGTTGGCTCAAACTTGTCTTGCATACACACGGTCACACAAAGTTGTCGGAAAATCCGATCGTTCTGAACGTGGTGACGTAAAACACGTACGTCGGGACTATAAACGGGGCAGTAGCCAATAGCTTTCATCTCTTTATTTATTCTGAGCATGCGTGGCACTTTGTCCGTCGGATTTGTGTACACACGATCGGAATTTCCAACAATGGATTTTGTTGGCGGAAAATTTTATAGCCTGCTCTCAAACTTTGTGTGTCGGAAAATCCGATGGAAAATTGTGTGATGGAGCCTACACACGGTCGTAATTTCCGACAACAAGGTCCTATCACACATTTTCCATCGGAAAATCCGACCGTGTGTACGGCGCATAAGGCCTCTTTCACACGGACTGTCCGTTCAGGTCCGCCTGTCAGTTTTTTAGGCGGACCTGAACAGACACTCCATGTTGGTCTATGGAGCGTCGGATGTCAGCGGTGACATGTCCGCTGACATCCGACCCGCTTGGATCCGAAAAAGTGTAACGGAGGAAAACCCTACTTTTCCATCCGTTTTCGGATCAGATCGGGTGACGACGGACTCTACGGTCCGTCATCACCCGATCCCCCATAGGGGAGAGCGGCGCTCTGACAGGTCCGTCGCTGCACAGTGTGCAGCGACGGACCTGTCATCTTCCTGCTCAGCGCATATCGGCGGAGCGATCCCCGCTGAGCAAGCGGATGTTCACGGGGCGGATCATCACTGATCTGCCCCATGTGAAAGAGCCATAACTAAAGGCAAACGTTTTTTCTGTTTTTGTTTTAGATAGATAGTGAAGAGTCAGGTTTTATTTGCTGTCTGTGTCCCCATTGGAGAGATTCCCCCCTCTCTTTGTCCTATTTTCCTTTATCATCAAGAGTTAAAGTGAAAGAACATCCCTAACTTTGGGTTGTCCCCAGAACAGGACTAGGGGTAGCATCTTCCAGTGGTTATAGTAGTTCTGGTGAAAACAAGAGTCCCTCATTTTGAAGGAATTTCCTATCACTATCTGTTTTGGCCATGGGACAGGAAGTAAAGACAAATCTCCCAAATGGGACACGGATGGTAAAAAAGGGGTTATAACCTTCCCTTACTCTATCCAAAATGGAAAAAAAAAAGGGTTTTGCCTTTAGTTATACTTTTAATACTATATAGACTGCTTTAGTTGGCTTTATAGTTATCGGTTAATGAACTTTACTCTCTGTTTTTTTAGGTCCTAGTTTTGTAAGAGGAGCTATTTAGGCTGTGACATATAGCATTGGGTTGCCATGCTTTTTCCTAGCATTTGTAAGGGATGGTGTGTGTGATCCCCCCTCACAGTGGTAATGCGATCTATACCATCAACAATAGCAGCACAGTTAGGGAGGTTGGATCTTTTGTGTCTCTGCACCAGGAAGATGAGATCTAGAGCTGGGTGGACCACAATAGTGAATGAATGAGACGTAAGGCCCCCCAATACCAACAAACATTACAAATAAAAGTCCTTGTAAATTCACTTACCTCTTCAACCCAAGTGCAAGACCAATATACTTCTCCAAGCATCTGCAAATCATTATCCTGCTTTTTAATCTTGGAATTAAATGTGTTCAACTGGAATGTTTACCATCCTCTGTGAAGTCTGTGTGCCATTACAGTGTTTTTTTTTTTTTTTTTGTTTTGCTTTTTTTTTTTTAAACAAGTCTGTTCTATTAATCAAGTGTGTAATTAAAGAGAACCAGTGTATGAATCTGAATATTTAGTCTTAAATGTATTATCACTCTGCAAGCTTACCTAGGAAAGATTTACTTCTCCACTTCATTTAGTCCATACACATTTGGAATCTTGGCTGGTCGAGATCCCAACCATGTATGGACAGGCGGAATGTACCAAGTTGATCGATTGGTCAGTTGGGTGATACCAGCACGCTGGGCAAAGCTCTGAGCCTGTCACTTCAGGTTGAGTTTTATGGGTCAAAAGTCACTCTGAACTATAAGGCCTCATACACACTGGATGTGTTTCTAATTTCTTCTAGAAGCATTTTCTTCCGGCCAGGAGTGTTTTGGCAGAAAAAAAAAAACACTTGACGCTTGCAAACGCGTATAACGCATTTAGGTGCGTCAAATGCTTGGCCTACCAGGCACTTACACCCCCTTCCTGCCCAGGCCATTTTTCAGCTTTCATCGCTGTCGCACTTTGAATGACAATTGCGCGGTCATGCTACACTGTACCCAAACACATTTTTTTATCATTTTCTTCACACAAATAGAGCTTTCTTTTGGTGGTATTTAATCTCTGCTGGGTTTTCTATTTTTTACAAAAAAAAAAGACCAAAAAGTCCTCTGGAAAAAAAAATGTTTTTTACTTTTTTCTGTCAATAAATTTTGTAACTAAGTCATTTTTTGCCTTCACTGATGTACGCTGATGAGGCGGCACTGATGAGCACTGATAGGCTAAACTAGTGGGCATTGATGAGGTGGCACTTATGGGCCCTGATTAGGTGGCACTGATGAGGAGGCACTGATGAGCACTGATAGGTGGCACTAGTGGGCACTGTTAGGTGGCACTGGTGGGCACTGATAGGCGGCACTGGTGGGCACTGATAGGCAGCACGGATAGGCGGTACTGATGGGCATTGATGGGTGGCACTGATGGGCGACACTGGGTATTGATTGACACCAGTGATGGGCATTGATGGGCAGCACTGATAGGTGGCACTGATTGCCAGCACTGACTGGCATCGCTAATGGGCACTGATTGGTGGCACTTGTGGGCAGTGGTGGGCACTAATTGCTTCCACCGGTGGGCACTGATAGCTGGCAATGGTGGGCACTGTTTTGTGACACTATATTGCACTATTGTAATCAGGGCACTGCTGATCAGTGCCCTGATTACATTCCTACATGTCCCCCTGTGAGGAGATGCCGCTGACCGGCTCTCCTCTCCTCTCCTCATACTCTGTCAGTGTGAGGCGAGGAGAGCCGATTACCGGCACTTCCTTGTTTACATGTGACTGGCTGTGATTGGACACAGCCGATCACATGGTTAAAGAGCCGTGGATGCAGCTCTCTACAGAGATCGGGGTCGCGCCGTGTCCTAGCAACATGGCGCGGCCGCGACCACCACGCTGCGGGTGTGCGAGAGTGGCCGTTCTGGGACGCCGTCATATGATGGCATCCCAGAACAAGAGCTGCACCATCCCGCCGTCATTTGACAGTGGGCGGGCAGCAAGCAGTTAAAGCCTTGTTGTGTTTTTTTTTTTTTCTTTTTAAAATAACAAACATGCTATACTTACCTGCTCTGTGTAATGGTTTTGCACAGAGCAGTCCGATCCTCCTCTTCTTGGGTTCCACGCCAGCACTCTTGGCTCCTCCCTCCTGTCGGGTGCCCCCAGAGCAAGCATCTTGCTCTGGGGGCACCCAAGCAGACGTGCTCCTGAGTTGCAGCTCTGTGTGTCCATTCACACACAAAGCTGTGGCTTGGCCTGTCCCCTCCACCTCCTGATTGGCCAAAAGCCAATCAGGAGTGCGAGTCCCTGGAGACGCAAGGCTCTCGTGGACATCACTGGATCAAGAGGGGGTTCTGCTAAGTATTAGGGGGTGCTAGGGAGGCTGCTATACACAGGTTTTTTGCCTTCATGCATAGAATGCATAAAGGTAAAAAACCTTGTGCCTTTACAACAACTTCAAGCGCTAAACGTATTTGCAAGCGGCAAGCATTTTTTTTTCTGCCAAAATGCCGCTGCTCCTGGACTTACTGGCTGTGGGTTTTTTTCTGCCTCTAATCTCCTCTAAATACCTATGTGTGTATGCATATATAGGCTAACATGCAGGGGTGTTTACAGGTAGAAAAAAAATACCAGACTCCCCTAACAGCCACATTAAAAACATCCAGTGTGCATGAGGCTTAAAGATTTCTACACACAGCAGTATTTCAGAATAAAGTGTCCCAGCATCTAATGGCCCGTACACACGATCTGAAAATCAGACGACAGATCATCCGTTGTTTTTTGCATGCTAGTCGCATATCGAAAATGGAGAAGTTACTAAAGGGAAAAAAATTCTCGTATGACAGAATAAAAAATCGGAAGTGATGTCACGTGTTGTATTGTGTTTCTATTGTATTTTCGGATGACAACTATATTGATTAAACGAAAATCGTACGATCTGGTATCGTATGAGAACATTTTTCGTGTCTGGCCGATCGAATAATATCGGATGAACTGTCGTGATCCGCTCTCGAAAGCTCTGTACTAACGATCCGTTTATCATACGATCGTTTTGAGAGCGGTATTTTTTCAAAGTAGTGCAAAGTATTTTTTTTTTTTTTTTGTTCAAACCAGCAGGCTAAAAAAAAAAAACGAAGCGCTTGGGAGGAGGAGCCGCTGTACTAACTATCCAATGTTAGTACAGCGATCTTCCCTGCTGAGCTTTTGTGTTCTGACAGGGGGACAGTCCCCCCCCCCCCCCCCCCAGAACACACTGGTCAGCGCTCCGATCGGCAGACCTGTCCGAACGACCGGTTTCTATTGGACCAGCTGTCGTACACAGGGGCCAAATGTCAGCCAGTTTTCATTAAACCGGCCCATGCCGCCCGACTTTCAACCCATGTCTTCTAGGCTTTAGTTATCTACATCCATCTTAGGCCGGATTTACACTTCTTTGTTGCTTCAACATGCAGTAATGCACTTGCGGTGCCATTCATATTGGACTATGCATTTTGAATGCACTAAGGCAATGCAAGTGCGTTATATGCTACAACATGCAGTAGTTTAAAAAAAAAATGGTTATGTGCAATTTTAGGTATATTTAGGGTGTGTTGGCGACCTTTTCCTTTTTTTTTTTTAAATAGGCTGCCAGAACAAAAACGCACATTAAACACGTGACATAATGCTAGTAGTGCACCAGAAAAGAAGTAAATAGGCCCTTAAATTTTAGGAGAAATGATCCCCCTCCAGGTTAATGGTATAATTTGCAAGGTCTTTTGTAGGCTTTGTTTAGAGTTTTACCGTTTTCTCTTTTCTGAGGAAATTTTTGTCCTTTTGTCCAAGATTTGTCCTTTTATGTTTCTCAAACCAACAGTAGAAATTTCTGCTTTCATTATCCCCGAGCAATCTCCATTTAGCAATAACAGATTGACTACCATTTGTATCACTTTAGCTTTTAAGCCTTAGAAGGTAGGTTAGCAAAAGCAAAAAACTCTTCTAGTAATAGATTTCTGGGAAATTGTTTCTCAGTTTAACACATTGCAAAGGATCGCTACATTGTTTTCAGTGTTAATTACTTAAGACCAAGTGGCTTGAAAATGGTGCTGGTTTAGCATTTATTTGTCCCAGTGCTGTTTTAAAATGCCACCCAGTTGGCAGTGGTTGGTGGTGGTGGAGTTTGATGCTGGAATTATCAGCTGTTAATGACATCGGTGGTCCAGAAGTAAGCCCGGGAGCTGAACTGAGTACATTTTGGGTTGACAACCCCTGGCATTGTATGATTAGTTTGATTTCCGATTAGTTCTGGGGGATATAGACAGTATGAAAAAATTGCTATTCCTCTTCCCAACGTAAAAACACTCTTATTTCTGTCCTTTGGAGAGATTCTTACAACTTACCATACAGGAGGTAAGGGGGGGGGGGGGGACAGAGTTTTGATTGTTGTTGGGCTTTAATGTTTGAGCCGCCCAGAGTTATTTGGTCAACGTGAACTTTCAGCTCATGGGGATCTCAAATCTGAATGTGACAGATTCCCAGGTGGGATATCTTTTCTGATCACAGAGTCCAGGTACAAGGCACTACCTCATTAGTCTCGGTACCTGAAATTATATTCCTTCCTATACCACCAACAATACCCAAATCTAAGCTAGCCAATGGTACTAATTTAGATCATAGCCGCAGTAGTGAGCAGAGCTGAACATGACTACATTGCTGCTGTGCCTCCGGCTACATAGGGGCATGTAAGAACTCAACACTAAGTTTGCTTTTATGTAATATGTAGGTGCAAAGAGACAGCACAGGTGGCTGCCTGCAGCAAGTTTCTTATCTAAATATTACGTGCATTAAAGCTGCATACACATACAGACGTTTACAGGTACCAGACAGGTTGCCAATAGATATTTGCCTGGATGCAAACACTTTATTGTATCAATACGCTGCCAAGAAAGTATTTTGCAGGATATAAACTATCCAGTTAAATAAAACAAAATTAAATAACAGCATCAACAAGATCTCACTAAATGAAAAAAGCAGTTCTGGCTTTTTTTTTTCATCTTCTTCAGCACTGTCCTCGGCAAATTCAGATACTCTGTGATCCTCGCCACTCCCCTTAGGTCAGGTTCACAATGGTGCCATGACAGTAATGTAATGCAGAGAGCCATGATTAGGATGTGCAACATATTAATGCAACATTCAGGACGGTCCAGTTTTAGTAAATCAACCCCATAAACAAACAGCCAAATTGCATTGTATGGGCCACAGCACCCTTGTGAATGAGACGTAATGCACTGCAACCATCTGAATCCACCTTACAGTTTAAAAGGGAAGGTGAGTGTTAAGACTAGTGTTATGACTTGTGTCAGCGAGCTTTGGGCCTGTGTCATTAGAATCAATTTGAGATGATTCTGAAATCATTCAGAATTAATCAATAGGTGCATTTGACCTGCAGGTGACCTGCTACTGACTTACATTTGATCTGCTTCAAGCAGGATTGCATTCTGATAGATGATGTACACATGGACAGGGTCATTGGAAGGGGTGGTGTAAGGATCAGTGTTAGGGTTACAGGGAGATATAGTAGGAGGTAGAATATGACATGGATTTCTGCATAGGGAGCTCTGTGCTACAAACTCTCTGGCAATGCAGCATAATGTTATTAAAGTGGTGTTCCGGCCGAAATTATACTTCTTAAATAAAAATACCCCTATAATACACAAGCTTAATGTACTCTAGTAAAGTTAGTCTGTAAGCTAAGGTCTGTTTTGTTAGTTTATAGCAGTAGTTTGTTATTTTATAAACTTGCAGCAGGCCGTGGCCATCTTAAGTGTGGGCATCTAAAGCCAGACTGTATTTCTTCCTGGATCTCATCCTTGCAGATCTCGCACATGCTCAGTGCAGTACAAGCAGTGTAATAGGTTTCAGGTCAGGTTTCCATAGCAACGGCAGTGTCAGAGGAAGTTGCCGCCCCTTCCCAGAAGGCATTGCAAACAGGAAATGATGCGATGGGCCACAGCCAGGGAGGAGGAAGGGAAAAATGAATACAGCAGATATACAGTAGGTGCTGAGAAAAAAATAAAAATATATCCAATTCGTTTACAGTGCACAGTTTAGTGAAGGATGCTGAAGAGTTGTAAAAGTGGGTGGAACTCCACTTTAAAGTGGTTCTAAGGGCATTAAGGTAAAAAACCTTTCGAGTGCAGCTATTCCCCCCACAGCCCCCTCTTATACTTACCTGAGCCCAATATCGATCCAGCAATTTGCACGGGAGCAGTGGCTCTCCCCCCTTATAGGCTCAGAGACAGCCATTGGCTTCTATTACTATCAATAATAGCCAGTGAGGAGAGAGTGGGGGGGCGGGGCTGAGTCACGGTCTGTGTATCTATGGACCAGGAGCGCCAACTCGAGAAGTGGACGATCAGGGCTGCTTTGTGCAAGATCATTGCGCAGAACAGGTAAGTGTAACATGTTTGTTATAAAAAAATAAAAAAAAAATAGGGTTTACAATCGCTTTAATAGCTTAAGTGCAAATGCATAAAAGATAAAACCTTTAAACATTTGCGAATAACAAAGGGGGAGACACATTTTCTACTATCCTTTAAAAGAGAAATTCGTCATTTTTCTTTTTCTTTTTTTTTTTTTATTCAAGAATCATACTTGCCTAGGTGAATGCAGCATCAGTCCCCTGCCAGCTCTAAGACAGAGAACTGAGCAATCAAAGGCCTGCTCCACGAGCAGAGAGCTGGCGACTGTCAGTCACTGGCTCTCTGCTCTGCTCCCCCGCGCTCACTTGAGCGCTGGGCTGTGGAGAGGGCGGGAGCGGCTGGCTCGGTTCTCATCGGCTCTCTGAGAGGCTGAACCAGGTGCTGGTCTAGTGTCATGGGCAGATACCGACCATATTGTCACGATCTTTCCTCAGCCTGGCTCTGTGACCTCAGCCAATAGCGGGCTTCAGTCCTGTGCAGAATGAACTGCACTCCTGTAATCCACAGGAGAAGCACAGCCAAACAAGCTTTGGCTGTACTACTCCTTTAAGAAGATTAATTTCCTTTTGTACCTTCAGTTTACACAAGCTGCTTGATCCTTATCTACATGTAGTGCTGAGCAACTTGCTTTAATGAAAAAGTAGACTTTAAATACAGCATATAAACTTTAACTGCTAAGTGAATTTCCCTATAACTGATTTAGGCAGTGTATTATTGAGCAGCATCAATGGATTCTATCAGATAAGGATCTGCGTAAATCAGTCCAATTGAAATCAAGCCAAGGCTTTAAAATAAACCAAATGATACCTTTAACTGTTATTATGTCAGGTCTTCGTAGAGGGCACTGCCTGTGTTTAGGATAGGGGCCTCTTGGATTTTGGCATCCTTTGCAGGAAGCATGAACTGGAATTTATATTTTTTCAGATGTGATAAGAATGCTGTGTATGAAAATATAGGTTAGTTAATAATGGACGAGGACCTTGTTGTGTCTATTAGGGGTTCTTCCTGGCAAATAAAGAGAATCTTCTGCCTTGCAGCACTCGGTCCATGGTTCTAAGGCTGGACAGTATGCTATCTGCATGAAGTTTGCATGTTCTTCCTACTCTTGTGTGGACTTCCTTGGGGTCTAAAGTGGTCCTAGTATGTGTATGCTTGCATGTAAGATCTAAACCATTCCATTGTAGCTCTGGCTGTATGTTTAGGGTAATTATCCTGCTGGAAGGTGAACCTCTGCCCCAGTCTCAAGACTTTTACAGATTGCCCTGTATTTGGCTCCATCCATTTTCCCATCAACTCTGACCAGCTTCCCTGTCCCTGCTGAAGATAAGCATCCCCACCTCATGATGCTGCCACCACCATTTTTCACGGTGGGGATGGTGTGTTCAGGGTGATGTGCAGTGTTAGTTTTCTGCCACACATAGCTTTTTGCTTTTTGTCCAAAAAGTTCAATTTTGGTCTCATCTGACCAGAGCACCTTCTTCCACGTGTTTGCTGTGTCCCCCACATGGCTTCTCACAAACTGCAAACGGGATTTCTTATGGCTTTCTTTCAACAATGGCTTTCTTCTTGCCACCCTTCCATAAAGACCAGATTTGTGGAGAGCACGACTAATAGTTGTCCTGTGGATAGATTCTCCCACCTGAGGTGTGGATCTCTGCAGCTCCTCCAGATTTACCATGGGCCTCTTGGCTGCTTCTCTGATTAATGCTCTCCTTGCCCGGCCTGTCAGTTTAGGTGGACGGTCATGTCTTGGTAGGTTTGCAGTTGGGCCATACGCTTTCCATTTTCGGATGATGGATTGAACAGTTTTCTGTGAGATGTTCAAAGCTTGGGATATTTTTTTATAACCTAACCCTACTTTACTTCTCCACAACTTTATCCCTGACCTGTCTGGTGTGTTCCTTGGCCTTCATGATGCTGTTTGTTCACTAAAGTTCTCTAACAAACCTCTTAGGGCTTCACAGAACAGCTGAATTTATACTGAGATTAAATTACACACAGGTGGGCTCTATTTACTAATTAGGTGACTTCTGAAAGAAATGAGTTCCACTAGATTTTAGTTAGGGGTATTAGAGTAAAGGGGGATGAATACAAATGTACGCCACACTTTTCACATATTTATTTGTAAAAAATGTTGAAACCATTTATCATTTTCCTTCCACTTCACAATTACGTGTCACTTTGTGTTGGTCTATCACATAATATCCCAATAAAAAAATTTATGTTTTTGGTTGTATCATGACAAAATGTGGAAAATTTCTATGAGTATGAATACTTTTTCAAGGCACTGTATAATTAAGCACATTTCATTGTGTAAAACGTGTTAAGTGTCCTTGTCCATGTGTTGGAGTTGTGATTCATACATTTTTTTAACGTGAAGATTTCAATAAACTAAAGATGTTTTATCTGGTGCATCGTTGGAGTGTGGTCAACCTTTTTTCCTTTAACCTGATGCTGCGATCACCGATTGGGCCTTTGATGTCCGGAGGGGCAGATGGTGCACACATTCATCTGGATTAATCTGTTTCTTTAGTTGGCTGAATTTCTCCTCATTCACTCAGCTCTGAGGAACATTCCCTTGCAAAGCGCAACTTCCTTTGCAAAGTGAACAGCATATTTGCCTTTAGGCTTGCTTCACACTGGTGCGATGCGGAACCACATAGGGTTGCCACATCATCCCTTTAATCCAGGACACACATTAATTACACGGGTTCTGTGGCTGATTAAGGTGGTAATTAAACTCACTTGGTGCCTTATCTGCATTAAGGCTGGATTCACACCTATGCAGTTTTAGTGCTTTTTGCATTTTGCATATTTCGACTAGAGTCCATTTAACATGGTTTCCTATGGAACACGATCTGTAGTGCAAATCTGCAAAATGCAAAAGCACAAAAAATGCATAGGTGTGAATACAGCCTAAATCAGCCTCAGAACCTGTGTAATTCATATGTGTTAAAGGGTTGATGTGGCAACCCTAGAACCACAGCAATTCCTGTGTGGGTTCCCGCATCGCACCTGGATCGCAGGCAGTTCACACTGCTCTCAGCGAACCACTGTGGGGTCAATATAAAGTTAATGACACCCCCAAATCGGTTCGCAAAGCGCAGTGCAAACTGTGGAATTGGATCGCATGAGTCTGAACACCCTGCGATACGATTCCAGTACGGACCAAAAAAAAGGGTCCTGCATCATTTTGGTTTGAATGCAATGCGATTTCAGCCACAAACTGTTTGGCTGAATTCACATCGCAGAGACAACGCATGTGATGTGCACAGGAATGTGGTGCGAATAATATGCGATGTCTGCCATCGCATTAGTGTGATCCCAGCCTTAATAAATCAAACCCAAAGTCTCTTCTAGAAGTGCTTCTATGTAGCAGTAGCTACACTTAAAAAAACGTTCCACTAAAAAAGTATTGGCATCACATACTGAAATGCAAATGTCATTTTAAAAAAGAAAACAACATTTTTTGTGATAAAGTTACATTTGGGTTAAAGTGGAACTTTACCCAGATCAACTTGAAAAAAACAATGCTCATTAGCAATGAACATACATTCCACATTAATAATTATGCTACCAACATTAGTGTGTGCTGTAAATTGCCTCCAGCATTGTTCCTGTTTCTTCTTGCTGGAGGCGGCCATTTTGCTGAAGCCCAGAGACCCTGAGCAGCATTAAGTTTTTAGGCCAGGGGTAGGCAACCTTGGCCCTCCTGCTGTTTTGAAACTACAAGTCCCATTAAACATTGTAAGACCCTAAAAATCACAGGCATGACTCCTAGAGGCAGAGGCATGATGGGATTTGTAGTTTCACCACAGCTGGAGGGCCGAGGTTGCCTACCCCTGCTTTAAGCAGTCTTTGGCACTGGCCTAAAAATAGAGAGTAACTGAGCATGTGCAGAGCAGGGTGAGGCAGTGTATTTCTGGATTTTAAACAGTATAAGCACCTATTTTTAATGGAGTACTAGCTATACCTGCAAATGGGGCCAGCCTGAATTGATCTAGCAGAACTTAATTTTCTTACTAAAGCTCCACTTTAATGAAACCACTCAGGTCTTAGAGACAAACACATGGACAAAGAGCAGAACTTTTTTTTTCATTTCTGTAATGTGTTGGTTCTGCATCTTTATAATATTTATGGTTGAATATATTTTTAATGTTTTCAGGTAAAGCAATAGGGGATATAAAATAAAGAAAAAAAGGGGGGGGGGGGGGGGGGGATGAGGCGCAGTGGTAAACACATACCACAAAACATTCGGTACGTAATATTGAAACATACAGGTGTGAGCGACAGTGCTCAAAATGACAAACAGTACCAAAAACCGTACCAGTTGCCTGTGTAGATAGATGCAAAAGTTACTAAAGATGAAAAAGGAGGGGGAGAAAAAAAAAGAGAGAGGAGAAGATGGGAAATGGGGGGAAGGAGAAGGGGAGGGGCAAGGGAAATTTATATATATATATATATATATATATATATATATATATATATATATATATATATATATATATATATATATAATATACACATACATACATACATACATATATACACACACACAGGGTTATTTACGAAAGGCAAATCCACTTTGCACTGCAAGTGCACTAAAAATGCACTTGGAAGTGCAGTCGCTCTAAATCTAAGGGGGAGATCTGAAATGAGTGGAAGCTCTGCTGATTTTATCATCCAATTATGTGCAAGCTAAAATGCTGTTTTTTTATCTTCCTTGCATGTCCCCCTCGGATCTACAGCGACTTTACTTCCAAGTGCACTTTCAAGTGCACTTGCAGTGCAAAGTGGATTTTCCTTTAGTAAATAACCCTCACAGACAATGAATGCACTTTCCTGTTATTTCTCCCAATGCAATGTTTATGTAATATTACAGATATTTACCCCAAAATATAACCGACAAAACCTTCTGGCAAGAAAGGGCTTTCACATATGTGTTTTCTCCCCTCCCTACATTACATTGAGACACGTTAAAACGAATGTTTGTGTAAATTGCTAGTAACATCAAAAGAAAAATAAGTTGGGGTTTGCACGGACTCTGATTAGCATGGTGGTGACATTTCCGTAGCGATTACTAAAATTCCTATTGATGTTGTGAACACTTGAGTTGTTTGATATTCGTGCAGTAAAAGCATATGTCATCCAGAGCATCTGATCCATTTGATGAGGCCTGCAGATTTATGGAGAAAGAGGATTTATAAAATTACAATTTTAACTGTTTTTGCTATTATTTTATATTTCTGTTATGGAATGCCTGAATCAGGTCAGGGAAGGACTGATCCAGCTCTCCTGCTTTCCCATGCACCTCTGTAGTAATAAATCACTTCTAATAGTGATCTATTGCTCAGTATTGGCAGCGAGCAGTAGAGGAAGTGGTGATGACATTACAAATGACACCATGGTACTCCCACTTTAAGCACAGTTCAGAAACATGCTAGCAGGCACTCTGTGCTGTAATGCTGCTGTCACTGATAGCCAGCAGGGAGGGCCATCTCTCATCCCAGTCAGGACCTGCTGCAGTCACTGAAACTGGATGCAAACTTACACTGATGTGGGACAAATAACCGCTTATCCAGGGGCTATTGTTAAATGGCTTCTTAAATATAATAGAAAATATATACCGTAGAAGACAATGGCCCGGCAGAAGGGATGCACGGCATCAACACTGTCTATGTTGATGGGGGAATCAAGCATATTTCTTCCTCGCAACCTGTGGTTTCAGGAAAGAAATCTGCTCCGTGTATGGTCGGCCTAACTTGTCCTCTGACAAGAAGACCCCAGAAGAGGATGTTCGGGGGCCACACTGTGCAAAACGAGCTGCACAGTGGAAGTAAGTATGATATGTTTGTTATTTGAAAAAATAAAAAAAACGAGCCTTTACAATCACTTTAATTTTGCTGTGTGGCAGTGCCATCTAGTGGCTTTCATGAGTGAATTGAAACCAGACTGAAGCTGGCCATACACGGATTGAAATGATCCCTGCTGGACCGGCCACATTTCGATCAGTGTGTGTAACTTCTAAATCGGCTTCTATCCAAGAGACTTGCCAGAAAATGTTTGAACGGTCAGCGGCTGTAGCCACCAATCCGTGTTTTCTGACAGGGTGGGTGCCATATCAGAATACAGTGTCCTTGTGGGGGATTTCTTCATCCACCTCACATTGGCTGAAAAAATCCTCCCCATGTATGACCAGCCTAAAAGGTCAATTTATAAAGCAGAAGTATGGCCTTACCACTGCTTAAAGTATACATTTATAAATATCCGATGGTGTGTTTTATAGATGAGCGTAGCCCGTTGCCTCAGGACTTTAAAACAAATGGAGCCCCTTTTCATTTTCATGAATGTGGAAAGGGGGAAGTATTGGAAAAAGCAGAGACCTTCTAAAGTCAAGTGTCAGGCCTCTTCTGCTAGAAAACTCCGTAGGACATTGCAAGCTCCTCATTGCGGCCCACATTTTATGCATTACTTGTAAAGTGCAGGCATTGTCCATTATAAAAAAAAACCCACTATGTGTGGTAGTAATTGGATTAGCTTGTGGTTCTCTCCTTCCACCTCTAATTTAGCTCCTACATCAGCTTTTTTCCCATATTGATTTTTGCACAGAGACGCATACAGATGCATGGAAAATGAGGAGTCCTGATATTGCTACCCCAATGCTGATCATACACATGGCAATGTATAGGCATTTTCAGTTACTTTTAGCTGAAAATGACTGTATGGATCAAAGCAATCTTCCTCAGTTTTAGTTGTTTCACAGTGCTGATAGAAACTGATACTGATGTTTGGCCATTTTTTTTACAATAGAAACATTTTAAATGGTTAAAACATCTTAAAAATTGTTGCATGTATAGTGCTTGTATGTGCATCCACAGAAAGGAGGTGAGCAAAATAGAGAAGAAATACACCGAACTTGTGGCCAGAGTGTGAATATGAAAGCTTTTGTTTTCATAATCCTAATGCCGCGTACACACGATCGGACTTTCTGGCATACTTGGTCCGGCACACTTTCCGACGGACTTTGTCCGCCAGGTGCGCCAGACTTTAAAACGGACGGACTTGCCCACACACGACCGGACTTTCCAGCGGGCTAAATCCGCCCGTCTTTCCGACGGACTTTCGCCGAAGTTACGGCGGACTTTCAGAATGAATGGACTTGCCCACACATGGACAAGTCCGTTCATTTTGAACGTGACTCAGGTACGACGGGACTAGAAAAGGAAGTCAATCTTGCCGCTTTTATCGGCGAGATTGACACCTTGCGCGCCCCGTCGCGGGTCATACCAGGCCCTTAGGTCTGGTGTGGGTTATAAAGGGAACCCCCTACGCTGAAAAAACAGCGTGGGGTCCCCCCTAAAATCCATACCAGACCCCGATCCGAGCACGCAGCCCGGCCGGTCAGGAAAGGGGGTGGGGACGAGCAAGCGCCCCCCCTCCTGAACCGTACCAGGCCGCATGCCCTCAACATGGGGGGGGGGGTACTTTGGGGGAGGGGGGGCCCTGCGGGGCCCCCCACCCCAAAGCACCTTGTCCCCATGTTGATGAGGACAAGGGCCTCTTCCCGACAACCCTGGCCATTGGTTGTCGGGGTCTGCGGGCGGGGGCTTATCGGAATCCGGGAGCCCCCTATAATAAGAGGGCCCCCAGATCCTGGCCCCCCACCCTATGTGAATGAGTATGGGGTACATGGTACCCCTACCCATTCACCTAGGGAAAAAGCATCAATAATAAAACACACTACACAAGTTTTTTAAATAATTTATTAAACAGCTCCGGGGGGGGTCTTCTTCCAGCTTCGGGGGTCTTCTTCCGGCTTCGGGGGTCCCTCCGGTTCCTCTTCTCCCGGCGTCCGGTTGGTTCTTCTCCGCTCTCTCTGGCCTCTTCTCCCGGTGTTCCAGTTTTTCGGCCGGCTCCTCCGCTGTCTTCAGGCCGCTCTTTTGCCAGCGGAGGTCTGGGCTTCTGGGCTTCTTGTCTTCTTCCCTCTTCTCTTCTCCAGATGTTGACACAACGCTCTCTCCGGCTGGACTGCTCTCTGAGCGCTCCGTTGTGACTTATATAGGCGGGGCCTCTTATTATAGGGGGCTCCCGGATTCCGATAAGCCCCCCGCCCTCAGACCCCGACAGCCAACGGCCAGGGTTGTCGGGAAGAGGCCCTTGTCCTCATCAACATGGGGACAAGGTGCTTTGGGGTGGGGGGCCCCTCCCCCAAAGCACCCCCCCATGTTGAGGGCATGCGGCCTGGTACGGTTCAGGGGGGGGGGGGCGCTCGCTCGTCCACACCCCCTTTCCTAACCGGCCGGGCTGCGTGCTCGGATCGGGGTCTGGTATGGGTCTTAGGGGGGACCCCACACCGTTTTTTCGGCGTAGGGGGTTCCCTTTATAATCCATACCAGACCTAAGGGCCTGGTATGCCCCGCGCTCGCCGCAATAGGAAAATTTGTTTTTCCTATTGTAGTGAGCGCGAAATGCAATACCCTGCCCTTGCATCGTATCTGGTCCGTTGGACCAGCATACAGACGAGCAGGCTTTCCGTCGGACCAGCACACAGACGAGCGGACTTTCCGCCAGAAACTGAGTCAGACGGAAAGATTTAAAACATGTTTCAAATCTAGGTCCGGCGGGCTTTTGGGAAAAGCCGGAGCCTACACACGGTCAGATTGTCCGGCGGACTCTACGCGGCATAATAAGTGGAGCATATTGGTTTGGAGTTAACCATGAATAAGGGCCCTAGAATTCTTTCTCTCATGCCAGCAAGCACGGTGATATCCAATATGTTTTACCCAAACACTACTTTACCCAAGAACATGTCCTAGGTGCTTGTACAGGGGTTTGAGGTTCTTTACTTTTTTATTGTATTAAGCTTTTTTTATGACTATCACATTGGGGCTGAGGTGCGTGATCTCCACGATAGCCGGAAGTGATGTTTGCGGGTCACCAACATCTGGGAACACCAGGAAGCAGCCAAGCTTGGAGGTCCTTTTGACACTGATGTCTCCCTGTAACTGGCGATCGGTGGCAATGCTACGGTTTGCTTTTAATGCTTCATTAATTTCTTTATCTTTTACGTTTAACCTGTAAGGGGGTCTACTTGGCTTCAATAAAGTAAATCGAAACGGGATTACGCTATGTGTTTTTTTAATTTTCTTACATTATCCTGGTTTATTGTAGCTGCCCATACCTATTAGGAATACTAACAGAGTCAGTGGATATTCCCGAGAAGTGGCAACAAAAAGATATACTTGTGACGCTTGATTTTATCAGATTTCTGGTGAGTTTAACCCCAAAGGGACGAGTTTCTTCTCACGTGATGACAAGCCTGGTTGTGTGGTGTACGAATTTATGAACTTTCATCACCTAAAAAATCTGATTCACTCACCTGAAACCACTTCATGGGACTTTTTCGTTTACTTTTATGAGGAAATATATAAGAGCATGTCATAAGCATATAGATTGACATGAGCGCCGCTATGGTGGTTTAAAGTCGCATGATATTTTGGACTGTTTTAATCGCCATTTGTTTTATATTTGTTTTATTTTTCAGTAGCAGAAAATTTTAAGATCTGAGATTATAAGCTATAACCTTGATATTCCTCACCTTAGAGGATCATTCATTCTTAGCACTGAGCGGTGCGTTTGGGCCGTATTTGTGCACTTTGTGGTATATTACACACACTGCTCAAAAAAATTAAAGGAACACTTTGAAAACACATAAGATCTCAATGGGGAAAAATATTATGCTGGATTTCTATACTGATATGGATTGGTAATGTACTAGAAATGAAAGGATCCCACATCGTTTGATGGAGATGAAAATGATCAACCCTACAGAGGATTATAGATAAAAGAAAAACTCTAGGCATGGGACTTTGGAGGCACAATAGTGTTAGACTACAAAAAATAAATTAGATAAAGGTATTTTATTGGAAAATTATAAAAGACAATGGACACACATAGATTAATTAAAAACAATTCAGGCTAGATGTGGACCCTAATAATCATACACCGTGAGAGTCCTAACCTGCATATTTGTATAACATAAAGAAGGTTATAAATGTATACATATATCATTTAGTCCATATATAGGAGAAATACTTCCCCTGGGTATTGAACAGTAGATAGGTACACAATTGTGGCAGACAAAGTGCAGCAGGTTTAGTAATCCACGGTGAGATATTCTCTAGTTGCTCTACATGTTTCGCGTTATGCAGAACGCTTCCTCAGGAGCTAGAGATTCAATTGGGTAAGGTAAGGTTGCATAAACCTATCAGTAGTGATTGTAATGCAAATGATCACAATTTGATCATGGGTATAAGATATCTGAATTGAGTTGGAGACAGCAGTCGGCCACAGCCTGGAACCTCTCAAAAAAATGTAGCATCAAGTATCCATAAGAGGGAAAGCATAGGCTTTGTCATTGTAGTGCCTTAGATGGATGAGAGGGAGCACAGGAGTGCGCCGTCCGATCTGGCAGGGACCGGTGCTGTGGCCAGAGAGGAAGCAAAGTTTTTACTTGAGTTTGACACACATCTGAGCCTGTGAAGAGCCTGCCAGGACGGGATCGCGGTGACTCCGCTACAGTTTCGTTTTTGGCTTTTTCCAGTCGATCTTCTGAGCGTGACGGATTCTGCCCATCTTGGAGTGCTCTTAAAGGCCCAGGCTGGGTTTTAAGCCATCTGTCCGACTTGGCTTACGTTCTGGTAAGCAGTTCACCACACAGTTGTTTTTTCTTCACTTCATCACCTAGAAGAATTTATTGCATTATTCTGGACTTAATTGAATCTAATTTCACTGAATGTCAATTGGACTCATATTTAGCGCGGTTTACTTGTTTTTATTTTTTCTGTTGGTGGGCCCCACTTATAACTGCAGCTTATTGAACTTTACTTTATTTATTTTATGACACTTGCATAAAGGAGTCATTCTATTTCTATTCACATTTTTTGCTTTTTCACTAATATTTAATCTTTCTAAGCGCAATTTTGTTTGTTTCTATCGCCTCATGCTACCAGTAGTGACACTGACCCTAGCCAAATGCAAAACTAGTGAAAAACAGTCAGAAAACATGAGTAGGGAAAAAAATTTCAGTGGCCTCCACCTGTAAAACCATTCTTGTTTTGGAGATGGTCTCATTGTTGCCCATCTAGTGCACCTGTTGTTTATTTTAATAAGACCAATGCAGCTGAAACTGATTAACAACCCTCTGCTACTTAACTGACCAGATCAGTATCCCAGGAGTTTAATTGACTTGATTCTATACTCTGATTAAAATGTGTTCCTTTAATTTTTTGGAGCAGTGTAAACTCCAGCACCTAGAACTCCATTCTGCTCACTCTGCTATCTAACTGGCGCCAAATAGCTCGCAGGCTACAAGGGGAGACACACCAGGCCTTATGTTGGGTAACAGAGCTTTAGAGAGTGGGAGGAAACCCATGCAAGCACAGGGAGAAGACCATGCAGTTAGTGTCCTGACAGGGAAACAAACCGAGGTCCCCAGTGCTATAAGGCAAAAGTGCTAACTACTAAGCCACTTTAGCCTGATACTAAAGTCTTGTTTTTTTTTTTTCCTTAGTTAAAAATAACAAACTTGTTATACTTACCTGTCCTGTGCAGTGGTTTTGCACAGAGCAGCCCAGACCCTCCTCTCCTCGGGTCCCTCTTCGGTGCTCCTGGCCCCTCCCTCCTGTTGATTGGTCCCACAGCAAGCAGCTTGCTATGGGGGCACCTGAGCCGAGCCGCAGCTCCGCATGTCCATTCAGACAAGGAGCCATGGCCTGGCCCTGCCCCCTTTCTCTCCTAATTTGCTGACTGACTGTAATTGACAGCAGCGGGAGCCCATGGTGCCACGCTGCTTTCTCAACCAATGAGGAATGCATTAGAATGCATTAAGATAAAAAAAAAACCTTTAGGGTTTGTTTTTGCCACCAATTTCCCCTTTAGCCACCTTTAGAGGATTCCCTTGGTTTGAACTAGGAGAATGTTTATCCTTTTTTAGGGCATGGACGGCTGACAGGGAGGTGCACCCTGGTAGGTTTATCCAGGAGCAAGGGTCTCTCTCTCTCTCTCTGTGTCCTGAGAGAGCAATATGGGCGTTTCCCACTGGACACTTGGAATTATAGGCAGCTTCACCATTTCATGCATCTCCAGTCCCCTAGGATTCGCTCACCATCTACACTGACTGAGTTTGAGACATTTTCTATGGGGGGAAAGACCCGATACCTCATTTTATCTCGATGCTGTGTAAAGTCCTTCAGTCTAGGGAACCTGTTGTGAAGCCCTTCTATATTCGAGAGTGGGAGAGAGACCTGCAACACAATTTTTCAGAAACCCAACTTGTTCTGCCTGACCCATACCAGCATTGTGGACACAAAAATGCAAGGGAACAGCTTTAAGCTGTTGACCCGCTGGTATAGGGTCCGCACTAGGCTGGCTAAGATTTTACTGATCTGTGTTGGAGGGACTGTGACCAGCGTGGTACTTACCTCCATGTGTGGTGGGAGTGCCACAAGATACAACCCTTCTGGCAGGACATTTGGACCCTAACTAAGTTGATTCTTGATATTGATGTCCCAGATTCCCCCATGCGGTTCTTGCTACATGTGCCATCCTTTCAAATTTGTTACTACAGGAAAAGTATACTGCTGCACCTTCTTAATGCTGCTCACTGCCTCATCCCGATCTAATGGAAAAAATCCCAGGTGCCTGGTCAGGCCGAGTAGATAAAAATGGTTAACAATATCATGGAGGCGGAGGAACTCTCTGAGGATCTGAAAAAAGAATTGGGAAAAAAGAATTGTTGCTCTACATAAAGATGGCCTAGGCTATAAGAAGATTGCCAAGACCCTGAAACTGAGCTGCAGCACGGTGGCCAAGACCATACAGCGGTTTTAACAATACAGGTCGCACTCAGAACTGGCCTCGGCATCATATCCAGAGGTTGTCTTTGGGAAATAGACGTATGAGTGCTGCCAGCATTGCTTCAGAGGTTGAAGGGGTGGGGGGGGAGGTCAGCCTGTCAGTGCTCAGACCATACGCTGCACGCTGCATCAAATTGGTCTGCATGGCTGTCGTCCCAGAAGGAAGCCTCTTCTAAAGATGATACACAAGGAAGCTTGCAAACAGTTTGAAGACAAGCAGACTAAGGACATGGATTACTGGAACCAAGTCCTGTTGTTTGATGAGACCAAGATAAACTTATTTGGTTCAGATGGTTTCAAGCGTGTGTGGTGGCAACCAGGTGAGGAGTACAAAGACAAGTTTGTCTTGCCTACAGTCAAGCATGGTGGTGGGAGTGTCATGGACTGGGGTTGCATGTGTCCTGCAGGCACGGGGGAGCTACAGTTCATTGAGGGAACAATGAATGCCAACATGTACTTAGACATACTGAAGCAGAGCATGATCCCCTCCCTTCAGAGACTGGGCCGCAGGGCAGTATTCCAACATAAGGACCCCAAACACACCTCCAAGACAACCACTGCCTTGCTAAAGAAGCTGAGGGTAAAGGTGATGACCTGGCCAAGCATTTCTGCAGACCTAAACCCTATTGAGCATCTGTGGAGCATCCTCAGACGAAAGGTGGAGGAGCGCAAGGTCTCTAACATCCACCAGTTCCGTGATGTCATCATGGAGGAGTGGAGGAGGACTCCAGTGGCAACCTGTGAAGCTCTGGTGAACTCCATGCCCAAGAGGGTTAAGGCAGTGCTGGAAAATAATGGTGGCCACACAAAATATTGACACTTTTGGCCCAATTTGGACATTTTCACTTAGGGGTGAACTCGCTTTTGTTGCCAGCAGTTTAGACATTAATGGCTGTGTGTTGATTTATTTTGATGGGACAGCAAATTTACACTGTTATAAAAGCTGTACACTCACTACATTGTAGCAAAGTGTCATTTCTTCAGTGTTGTCTCATGAAAAGATAGAATAAAATATTTACAAAAATGCGAGCGGTGTACTCACTTTTGTGAGATACTGGATACTGTATGCTTTTAGCATAATAATAATAAAATACAGATTACAAAAAAAAAAAAAGGTAAAAAACCTTCTGACTTTACAACCACTTTAATGCTCCGTACACACGGTCGGATTTTCCGATGGAAAATGTCCGATCGGAGCGTGTTGTCGGAAATTCCGACCGTGTGTGGGCTCCATCGGACATTTTCCATCGGATTTTCCGACACACAAAGTTGGAGAGCAGGAGATAAAATTTTCCGACAACAAAATCCGTTGTCGGAAATTCCGATCGTGTGTACACAAATCCGACGGACAAAGTGCCACGCATGCTCAGAATAAATAAAGAGATGAAAGCTATTGGCCACTGCCCCGTTTATAGTCCCGACGTACGTGTTTTACGTCACCGCGTTCAGAACGATCATATTTTCCGACAACTTTGTGTGACCGTGTGTATGCAAGACAAGTTTGAGCCAACATCTGTCGGAAAAAATCCTAGGATTTTGTTGTCGGAATGTCCGAACAAAGTCCGACCGTGTGTACGGGGCATTAGAGTCATAAAAGACTGCTGTAGTCAAAAAAGTCTTTGTCAGTTCAGACTTTCTTCTGTTTTCTCATCTGTATATTAAGTTATGTAAAGTAGGCATACTTTAAATGTGTACGTTCCACAGGCACCTGATTTGATGTCAGAGAGGAATATCAAGGATGGCTTCTCTTAGATAATATGTCTCATGACACTACATAGAAGACACGTTGCATACATAACCGATGATTTTAGGGTTGTAGAAATAAACTTATAAGACATAAGGAGCTGAATAGTTTTAACTTGTAACATGAAGGTGCACTTATTCTGTAAAGAAATACCAGACACATTTCAGCATAACTAAGTTTACCAGCTTAACTTTAGATTTATTTTCCCAATCATCAGTGTGGGAGATTATAGACAGCAGATCTATGGTAATAAAAAAGGTAACAAAAATGAGATTTATGTTGATTTTGATGAAAATCACAATGTCTATACAAACTGTACTTATATATTTAAAGTGAAGTTTAAGGTCAGCCCACATAAAAGGTCATATCAGTCAATCAGCCATCGGTTTCATATCTCTCAAAGGAATCCAATTCTCATATCTCTCTTCTAGAGTTTCTGGGTGTTCCTCCTTCTGCTATGTAGTCTCTTTTCTCTTTCTGCATTTTGCCCGGGTTCACACTATTGTGATGCGGGAACGAACCAGCACGATTCCAGATCCGGTTGCATCTCCCTTGCAGGCAGTTCACACTGCCCTCTGCAAACCGCTGCGGGTGTCAATACAAAGGTAATGACACCCCCAGATTGGTTAACCAATCACAGTGCGGACTGTGAATTTGGACAGGAATTGGATCACATGGGTGTGAAATACCCATGCAATCCAATTCCAGTGTAGGGGAAAAAAGGTTCCTGCACCATTTTCTTGCAAATCCAATTCAAGTTCAGCCATACAAACAGTACGGCTGAATTCGCATTGCACAGACATCGCATGTGATCTGCACAGCAATGTGGTGTGAATCATGTGTGATGTCTGTGTTCACAATAGTGTGAACCCAGGCTTAATGTAATGCAAAACAAAAAAAAACCTGAGAAATCAACAGGAAGAGGGAGACAGGCATAGCTCTGAGGCCAGTGTCTCCAAGAGATATAGGAAGCTAATGGGTGATTCATCTTGCCAAATTCACATCAGTAAAATTTCAGTTCAGGGCGCTTTAACCTCCCTGGCGGTATTCCCAAGTCTGGCTTGGGGTGGATTTTCAGTACCAAAAGCGATAACCCTGAGCCAGACTCGGGATCGCATCGCAGGATCCAGGAAGAGCTTACTTATCTTTTCCCCTGGATCCTGCGATGTCTCCCCGCTGTGTGAGTGAGCCGTTCTCCGCTTGATCTATCACTGTGCCCGGGCTCCGTTCCCTGCGAGCGTTGTGACGCACGGGGACGGAGAACGGCACCAAATTCAAAAAGTAAAACACACAATACATATACAGTACACTGTATTCTTACAGATTACATTACTGTATCACATTATTTCACCTCCCGTTTGTCCCTAGTGGTTTCTCCAGTGCCCTGCATGCAGTTTTATATTCTAAAAACTGTTCTTTTTGTTTGGAAACTGGAGATTGTCCATAGCAACCAAAACCGTTCCTTTACATCAAAAGCAGGTTTAGACCAGCTAGAAAACAGCGATAATAAATTAGAATCACTCGCAGAATTGAGCGATAGTGATTTGTGGGAAAATCCGTCATCAAAGTGATGACAGCGACAATTCTGCAACTGAGCAAATTTCAGTATTTTTGATTTGATTACATTATTGAATCATTTTATTATTATTATATTATTATTTCTTATATTTATTTATAGTTATTTATTATATTATAATTTATGATTTAGTGTTTCAAACTTCATCATACCCGGATGTCTACTAGACTCTTGTTTGGACAGATTTAAGTGAGTTATTCCTAAGAATTACAGGCCTAAAATATAAAACGCCAAATTTCCATGCAAAATAATGGTACCGCTTTCAGCACCAAAAATCTGAAATAATCATACCGCCAGGGAGGTTAAAAAGAAACTCCAGACTATTATCATGATGATTTTTTTCCAATACATTAGTATTTTACCATTGAAATGCACATGTTGATAAAGACCTGAACTTATAATTAGGAATGACTAATGTCCCAGGGACCCATTTGTGATCTGCATCTTTATCACTACATTTGCAATGCCTCATTCACCGCTACTTTATCTGGAAGCATTAGAATATGTTTCTCTGCAATAATAAAAAGCAGTTCTTAAAGAGATCACAAACCCATAACTAGCAGGAACTGTGAAAGAACATTCTTTATGATATGCCAGCCATTATTTAGATAAAATGGAAGCAAGTTAAGGTAGTTTCTTTCAGTGAAAGAGATTGCAAGAGAACCTAAATGTGGCAGGAGACCGCATCCTTGTCTTTTAATTGAGAGATAAAAGAGGACACTGGATAAAGAAGTTAGGTTTCGTTTATTCGAGTGGCCGATTACCTACCTAAAAGATAACATACATCCGGAGGAAGCTATACAAATGTTGCAACTGTGATGCTTGTTTCACAGCTACGGCAAATTTATGGTTTTGAACTCAATGGGAGGGGGCTGCAACTATGAGCCAAATGCTCAGCCTGCAGTTGTGGTGCGGTTCAAGACCCTAGTTTGGTGAAAAAAAAATAATAATTTGTTTAAGAGGTGGCAGTATAGCCTCCTGAATGCCTACAAACCACACTCTCACACTCTGAAAAGGGATCCACCATGGATCGGTTTTCAGAGGGAAGGTAGAGAATTATCTAAAGAGAAGAGCTAGAAGACTGTGTTGTTTTCAACAGATAAAATAAAGAGCTCACTGCAAAGCAAATGATACTTAAGTTGGCTATATATGCTTAAGTTTTTTTTGTTTTTTTTGTTCAGGGTGCTTGAACAGAAGTCAATTGGTAGAATGACTGCTCAACCACAGTGGCCACACAACCAAAGTGGTACAATGGATAGCACGTTTTTCTAAAGGCCGAAGGTTTTTTACCCTAATGCATTCTCTGAATTATGGTAAAAAACCTTCTGAGTCCAGCTACCCCCCCAAGCCCCCCCCCCCAAACTTACCTGAGCCCCAACTCGACCCAGTGCAGTGCACGAGAACAGCTGCTCTCCCAGCTCTCTCCCTCTTCAGACTCAGAGACTGCAGCGGGAGCCATTGGCTCCAGCTGCTGTCAATCAAGGCCAGGGAGGAGGGAGCGGGGGGTCGAGATGAGTCATGCTCTGTGTGTCTATGGACCCACATAGTGCCCTTTCTATAGTCACCTCAGTTTTAATTTATAAAGAAACTTTTTTGAAATCTAACTAGTTTGGCACTCTAGTTGGACCTTGTATTGTATAACATACTAACACTTCTACTCTATCCAGAAGTAAAAATTAAAGTATTTTTTATTTTTCTGGAATGATGCTTTAACTCATGGAAGTGTTGTATAGGGGATGGGTTTGGCGTTGGCTCAGTCTGTTGTTTGTCCTGGAGTGGGACACTTTGGGGAGGGTTTAGGTGGACATGTGATGGGCTGTTTTGGGTTGGTTGTTGGGTCACATTCCTCAATAAATTTGATAGTGGTGCAAGATTTAGGTTTGAGAGTGGAACATTTAGTGACTGGCAGAGCAGTGGATCTTGGCTTTGCGGGGGGTAGGAAAGCCGCTTGTGCTATGTTGGATATGGCTGATTTTAGGAGGTTTTTATCAACTGCAATTAGAGCAAAATATAAGACTGTCCCATTTTCTGTATGAAGGTCTGGACTGAATTGAAATTCTTCTCTTGTTCCTGCTGGGCTTGGGGTAATACTTGAAATGTTCAACACGGTAGAGCCTTCAAAGTTGTCCCTGAGTTCTTTTATGTTCTTGTTCATTCTTAATTCATAACTCTGAGCTGGAAAAAAGGGAAAAAAAAACAATCAAATAATCCCAACCAAGCCCGCTAATAGCTTTTGAACTGCCAAAATACTCAAATTACAATTAACCCCTTGTCTACCAAGGTTTATTTCTAAATGTCCTTATATATAAGGGGTTATGACAAGCTCATGGCTGCTGCTGTAACCATGTGCTTGGTATTCATTTTTATAGCCGGCAACTGACTTTCAGGTAAAAGTGAGCTGCCTAATCTATTTTATACCAAAAAATAGGTACTATATTATATTTACACAATATTTTTCCTTGAAAATATGCATTTGATAAACAGTTACATAAATATTGTGCAACATAACAATGCAACAGCCATGATTTTATTTTACAGTGTTTCTGCTGTCAGAAAATGTATAATTGTTTGGGGATTTAAAGTAATTTCTTGCACAAAATGCAGATTTTAATGTGTGTGCTAAATATAAAAAAAATGCTCCAGTAGAAAAATGTATAAAGTGGTTGTAAACTCACTTTGTGTAATTACTAGAATCCCCTCTGTTATATGAAGCTATGTTGCACAGTGTCTTTATTTTTTTTTATGCAGCACAATACCTTATTTCAGAGCGCCGCTGTGTGGACATGTGAATGTCCCACTGCTCTCCTTCCCCGATCTGAGGAGTACAACGGGAGGGGCTGAGATTCCCCTCTGAAGTCAGGCGGGAGGAGAGCAGCGGGCGGTCATGCGCTCTGCAATAAGGTATTGATCTGCATAATTTTTATAAAACAAAGACACTGTGCAATATAGCTGCATATAACAGAGAATTCTAGTAATTACACAGTTATTTTACACAGAATAGCAGCAGGAGGGAAGGGGTGGGAAGCAGATCGGCACTGACTCAATAGTTGGCAGGGAGGGAGGGGGAGAGGGAGAGACAGTGGGATGACGGAGGCATGTAAACTGACCACGGTATCATGGATCACCAGCCATGATTACCGTGGTCAGTACACACGGGGGGCACAGGAACAGGCAGGATCAACCAGGTATTTTACAGCATAGAGAGGGACAAATGACTCTGCGCAAGCACTATGCTGTATATCGGGGATCTTTAAACCATGGACCTCCAGCTGTTGCAGAACTACTTGTCCCATGAGGCATTGTAAAACTCTGACATTCACAGACATGACTAGGCATGATGGGAATTGTAGTTCCTGAACAACTGGAGGGCCATAGTTTCGTGCTTTAAAGGAACAGGATATTTTTTTTTCTTAGGGTTACAACTGTTTTAAATTAAATTAAATTAGATTTGAATACTTGTTGGCCTAAAATTGACTTATTTGTTTATTTACTAGTAAATGTTCTACAGTTATATGAAAATAAAAAAGTAATTCCACTTACCCAGCATCAGCTTTAGAATGCTCATGTGTATGTTTAACTTATTTGAAGTGCATATTATTATTATTATTATTATTATAAATTAATAATATAATATCTAACTCCAGCTCAGACTTTTAATAGTGTGGAAGGGTTAGGACCTCTTCTAACTTTGTTTTGCTGCCCCTGCTTGCCTATTTGACAGAACAGAAAGGGAAAGGGAAAATCTTTCCACTTCCTGTTTACTTGATGGTTGTCAGACAGAATAGCCAATGAGGATAGATGCCCCCAGTGGGAACACAGGGAGCAACCATTCTAGCTTTAAGAGAATATTAGCTCTCCTGTTAGAATTTCATTGCTGCCTCTATCTCCCTGCTGGGCACACAGAGAATACTTTGCAGGAATGAGAACAGAAGAATGTTAGACTTTGAGGACTTGCTGGGGGAATGGGCATTTTAAAGTGTCACTAAACAAAAATAACCCGGGGGCGTGGCCAGGCAGTGGATGTAGCCGGACGCATATTCAGTTCTCTCCGCAGAGAATCCACTCTGTTATCCTGAGGACACTCTATACAACATACCGGCTACAGCATAACGGCTATTGGACAATCAGCAGAATACGGTACTATCCTTGTCTGGCCAAGACACACTCAATGGCATCCACAAAGCGACAGAACGCGACCAGGTCCCGAGACCTCATGGTCCAAAATGGACCCCTCTTCCAACAGTCTGCTAAGGACAAACACAGAGAGGCAGCTGAAAAGCTGTTCTCCATGCGGCTATCCACAGACCCCACAGCATCTGCTGGCAATCCGAAAGACTCGTCAGGGGGCCTATCGGAAGCAGATGACACAGTACCGCTGGGGGATAACAACGGCACGGGATTTGACTGGGACACAGTGAGCACTCCAGGGGATATTTTTGCTAGGCCCCCTGACCCCACCGCTCCGGATGCCGTGGGTAAACCCACACTACGGGACATTTCCACAGCGGTGAATACCTGTAACCTATCCATAGCTGCCCTTACCACTGAGATAAAGGGGGTCAAAACGGAGATTACTTTTTTGCAGCAAGACACCCAAAAGCTGAGGGAGAGAACATCAGCTCTAGAGGGGAGAGTGAGTTCCATTAAGGATGATATGGCACCCATGCAACGGGACCTAACTTACAATACTCACCTCACAGCACAGCACACCTCTCGTTTAGAAGATTTAGAGAGCAGGATGAGACATAATAATGTGAGAGCCGTAGGTCTACCTGAGAGAGTGGAAGGCAAGAATCCTGTTGAATTTATTGAAAAATGGCTCACTACAATCTTCGGCAAAGAGGTGTTCTCCCCAATGTTTTCAGTGGACAGGGCGCACAGGGCCTGGCTAGGCCTCCACAGCCAGGAGCCCCACTGCGACCATTCCTGTTCAAACTGCTTCATTATAAGGATAGAAATGCGATCCTTTACAATGCCAGAACCAGACCTGCAGCTCTGAAGATTGATAATGCCCAGATATCTCTTTTTTTCAGATTTCTCAGCAGACCTGTAGAAACAAAGAGCTAAATTCATAGATGTAAAACGATGCCTCAGAGATCTAGAATTAAATTATGCTATGTTATACCCAGCTCGCCTGTGGGTCGAGGCGCTGGGCTCGGTCCAATTCTTTGATACACTGTTTGCAGTTACACAATGGCTGGACCGGGAAGAACAATCGCTCCCTGAGGCCCGCAACAGGCGTCCTGCCCCATCATGAAAGGTATTATAGTCGAGATGAATACACGCTTCATCTTGTCCACTGACATCCATGTCAAGGCGGAGTCCATTGTGTTTGCCATAAGTTTTGTTTAAAGGCTATGGCTTTCGTTCTCACTTTTGAGAAGTTGTATGACACTGGAGTGCACTTCCACTGCCCCCAGGATGGTATGGCATAGACCCCTAGCCAATCTATGGCAAGGTTATACGGCCCTGTTGGCCAGGTACTTTATGTTTTATAATTTTTTTGAGTTTTTTACCATGGCTCTTTTTTTTTGTTGTTCCTACATTCCACTTTGATGCTTCACTCCCACCTCCAATGGATCGTTTACTGAACTTGAAGACCGCTTCTTCTCGTGGGTATAATCGCTTGACTGTATGCTATCCCCTTGCCCTGGAATTGGGCTGTACACCACTTATAGGATCTATTTCTGATTTTACTGTAATACTAATGCTATGTCTAAACTAACCAGAGTAATGTCCTGGAATGCCCGGGGCTTAAACAACCCGGTTAAACGATTGGCTGTGCTCTGCATGATCAAGTGTTTAAATGCAGATGTGATTTGTGTACAGGAGACTGATCTCCCCCCGACTTCTACTCCTCTATTTGCCCAAAGACAGTTTTGTCACCAGTTCCACGCCACATACTCTGTGTATTCGAGGGGAGTGAGTGTCCTGATTCGAAGGGCTACACAATTTTCCTGCATGGAAGTTAAAACTGACCCTTATGGTCGCTATGTATTTATATTGTGCTTCCTTTATGGGACAAAATATATATTAGCAGGGTTGTACATTCCTTTACCGTTTTCGGCTCGTCTCCTTACATTACTGGCTGATTTTGTAACCCCGCTTTCCTGGCATACCGGTCTTGGCCCTAGGGGACTTTAACAATTACATAGACTACGGGAAAGACAAACTCTCTGCTCAAGTCAGTGGTGGTTTACAAAAACAGGGGCCTACACCTTTTGCCCACCTTCTCCTGGAGATGGGCCTTACAGACATTTGGAGGATGCACAACCAGACGCCCGGGTGTACTCATGTCAATCTGCCTCGATAGGGGGACTGTCCTGCAGATCGGAGCAAAACGCTATGGAAGTTAAACCCCTTTCTGGTTGTCACTCCTACCAGACCCTGATCAGACCCCGGATCTATTGACCTCCTTTTTTAGACATAACATAGGAACTACAGATATAGCCAATGTATGGGATACAGCTAAGGCCTACTTACGTGGACAGCTTATTAGATTGATATCTCGCATAAAGACAAAGACCAAGGAGTGGGAAAAGTTGGTTATATCAGAGGCACAAAGAACTGAAGCAACATATGTGGCTGATCCCACTGATGATTCCAAGGGAGCATGGTTAGCTTCACAATCAATGCTCAGGCAACTATTACTACACCTAGCAGAAAATAAAAGGTTCTTTCTACAGCAAAAGCACTTTGAATAGGGAGAAAATATGGGCCATATGCTAGCCCTACTGGCTAAAACACAACAACCCCCCTCCCATATAGTGGTGGTGGCAGATGCACAGGGCACACCTTGCTATTCCACTAAAGCTATTATGAACATATTTAAGGATTTTTTTCAGGCTGTCTATACATCCAAAGTTCAACCTTCATCTGATGACCTCCATTCCTTCTTAGATACCCTATACCACGTTTGTCCAATTCAGACGCAAGCTTGCTCAATGCCCCATTGACTGAGGATGAGCTCCTCGTAGCTTTGGCGCATACACAAAATGGATGGGCGCCTGGAGCCGATGGCTTGTCGTCCGAAGTCTACAAGCGATATACCGCACAATTAATTCTGACTCTCCTTCAAGTCTACAATAAGGCATTTGAAACAGGGAAACTTCAGTGAAGCGCTTATAGTCGTCCTCTTAAAACCAGGAAAGGAGGCCCTCTCACTCATACAGACCTATCTCGCTACTTACATTTGACGTCAAACTTCTGGCTAGGGTACTGGCTAATAGGTTAGCCAAATGCATCCAAAAAGTTATCCATAAAGACCAGTCTGGTTATCCTACTGATGAGATCCACATCCACATTCCAAAACCTATGCAGACTATTTTTAAACTTACAATTACCTACTGACAACCCCGGTAATAGGGTCATCTTCTCTTTAGACGTGGCTAAAGCGTTCAACAGCGTTGAATGGTCCTATTTATGGGAAGTATTGACAAGATTTGGGGTAGGCCCCTCCTTCCTCAGATGGGTACAACTGCTATATACCACTCCTTCAGCAAGAATGCAAATATCGCCATATTGCAACCCTTTAGGCTTTTCAGGGGCACATGGCAGGGGTGCTCACTTTCACTCCTGCTGTTTGCCATGGCCCTGGAGCCCTTGGCCATCCATGTCAGAGCCTCACAAAATATCTTAGGTTTTTTTCGGGGTACCCAAAAAGAGGCCATCTCCTTATATGCGGATGACACTCTGATTTATCTGGGGGACACTGACAGTTCTTTGAGGAATGTGATGCGACTAATAGCTGACTTCAGAGGTTTGTCAGGGTTCAACATTAATTGGAATAAATCCGTGCTCATGCCCCTAGATCCATTGTCACGATCCTTACCCGACTGTGCAGTGGATGTACAAACGGTCACTGAATTCCCATACCTTGGAATATACAAGTGACTCAAGACCCAAGTCAATACATTACACTAAATCTGGTTCCTTTGCTCCGCAAATTTGGGACCAAATGTTCGGCATGGACCAAACTTCCACTGTCAGCCACTGGGAGGGCCAATCTAATTAAAATGGTATGGGCTCTGCAACTTTTATATATATTCCATAATGCTCCCATATGGATACCACATAATTTGGTTTGCCCAAATAGATTCTCAGTTCAGAGCTTTAATATGGGATAATAAAATAGAACGTATCAGCTTATACACATTGCAATTTGCCAAAGATCAAGGTGGATTGGCAGTTCCGCACGCTAGATTCTACTTTGTGGCCTCCCAAATCCAACACTTAGTTAACTGGGGTTGCGAAGATGTAACAGACCCCATCAGGTCTTT
Organism: Aquarana catesbeiana; assembly: GCF_042186555.1. Classification (NCBI taxonomy): domain Eukaryota; kingdom Metazoa; phylum Chordata; class Amphibia; order Anura; family Ranidae; genus Aquarana; species Aquarana catesbeiana. Next base: position 302,847,789 of record NC_133330.1, on the reverse strand, counting down.
ATTGGTAGCAGATGGTTCCTTAATTCCGGCACTGTCCCACTTAGAGGCAGGATTCTCAAATCTATCACAAACACTCCCCACAATACTCCTATTAAACACTTTATGGAAATATACTAGAGCCATTCTGAATATCAGGGGATTTTGTTCATTTACCCCCCACTGGAGGAACAAATAATACAAAGAACTGCTCAAACTTAAGGACTTTCAGTTCTGGGAGAGGGCGGACGTTCGATACATCTCCCAGCTGTTCAACGGCACCACATTTAAATCCTTTATAGAACTACAAGAGGAGTACGCCCTCCCTAGAGCCCAATTTTATAAGTATCTGCAGCTTAGGCACGCCATTCAGAGTGAGAATAGAATATCTTTGCTCGCATCAACGACACATCCCCTGACGACAGATGTGCTGATGGAGGATAGGAGAGGAATGATCTTCGAGAGTTTATTCTAGATTATTGGTATAAAATTAAGTTGCGCTAAAAGTAAAGCAATCACATTTAAAGTGACACAGACTGAAAGTGAAAAATATTGCAATGATGATCATTCAAACAAATGTCCATATGCTCAATTAAACTCAAATGGTGATGAGTGCATAAATTAATTGATATATAGAGAGATGAATATAGATGAACAGCAAAATCCTCTAGGGTTGTGTATTCCAATGTCCATCATCATTCACTGAGGATAAAATTTAAATGGAAAAAGGAAGACGGGACTCAATCTGAAGAAAGGAAGTCTATAAGTGGGAACCCTTACCAGAGCGGGTGGACCCCCTTAAGAGCAGAGTCAAACACACAAGCAGATTGAGCCCTCTGCGGGGACAGGAATATCTTCGGATGCCTCCTGTTCTAGATTATTACAATCCACACATGATGCTTCCAAACTTCCCTGCAGAAGAGGGTGGGAAAAAGATCTGGGATCTATAGACGGGGAAACATGGGACCTATGCCTGACCTCCGCCTCCTTGGTGTCAGTTTCAGCATCACATAGATTATCACACCTATTCTTAATACACAGAGTATACAGGACGCAATCTCTACTTCATAAGTGGGGACTCAGAGATACGCCACTATCAATGCTGGGACAAGCTCATCCAGCACTCAGGGCAAAGATACCAAACTGCGCCCCCCCCTTCCCCTGGGGTTAGGGTCAGGGCGCCCCCATCCCTGCAATAAACCATTGCACCCAGGGCAGCCGCCCCTCCTGCCCACCCCTTGTCCCGGCCCTGGCCACTATGCCCAAAATGTAGCAGACATAATGGTGATTTGTTGCATATGCTGTGGAAATGCCCAAAATTATTTTGTTACTGGCACTATGTCCACTAAATTTCCACTGCCACATGATCCAGTTATTTGCTTGTTCGGTGTCTTGGAGATACACTTTTGCCGAACTGCCATACTGCAGTATTGCCTCTATTGTACATAGCATGCAAAATGATTGCACGGCACTGGATAACTCCACAGGTACCAACGGGGAAACAATGGGTAGACGTGGTAAACAGCACATTGGTACGCGAAAAACTCACTTACCAACATAGGAATGTTTTTATAAAATTCTACTCCTTGTGGCAACCTTGGCTGGACTAGGTCCAATCCACTTGGTGAAGGACAGACTACTACAAATGTGAATTTTTGGCTGTTGGGGCAAAACTTTACCTTTAGGAGTGGCAAGGCGGTTCCCATTTTAGGAATTGACTACTGAGCCATGGTAGCTGATTTAAAATATTAATGGACGTTTCTACTATACTTTGGTATAGAATCTTTGTTTGTTCTTCCCCTTTCCCTTTTCTATTTCCCCTGTATGCAGTAAAGTTAAGGACATACAGATCAGTATAGTTGCACACTGACTATGTAACACTATGTGCCATCAGTTAATCACGTATCAGTAAAGAGACACAACATGATGGTAACTTTTAATCATTTGTGATTTAATCACAAATCTCTCCTTTTGCCCCTTACTGTTGTTTGTTTGGAATGAGCAGTGCACATAGGGTTGCAGTCATGTGTGCTGCTCTATGCACACTGCAAATCCTATTCTCCATAGTCCCAAGTCCATCGCAGGAGTGAACATGTTCCTTCATACAGTGGGACCATGGCGAATGAACATCCTTTAACAGGAAGTTGAATCACAGCAGCAAAAAAAATAAAAAATGGAGATTTAGAGAAACAGACTTTTTAAAAGTAGACTTCAGTGCGACTTTAAAGTATATCTGTGGCCTTTAAACCCTAGCAGCCAGTGGCGTAGCGTGGGGGGTGCAGGGGGTGCCGTGGCCCCGGGCGCGATATTTAGGGGGGCGCCAGTATGTGTCACTGGCTGCCTCCTCCTAATTTCTAATTTTGTGTCCCCGGGCTCCGGCCGCCATGTTCAGTGTCCGGCGCCCTGTGATTGGGTGTATGGGGGTCATGTGAGGCGCCCCGCCTCCGCACATGACCCCCATACACCCAATCACAGGGCGCTGGATACTGAACATGGCAGCAAGCAGAGCGCAGGGGAGAGAAGAAAGTTAGCCGCCGCTGTGTTCTCCTCCTCATCCAGATCGATGCAGCCAGGAGAAGAAGGTAAGTGAGAGTCTTGTTACTGGGAGGGGGAGGGGGGCAAGAGAGAGAGACTGTAGGCAGGACAATGTAGTTTAGTATAGTATGGAGGTCAGTGTAGTGTCACTATGGAGGTCAGTGTAGTGTCACTATGGAGGTCAGTGTAGTGTCACTATGGGGGGCAGTGTAGTGTCACTATGGGGGGCAGTGTAGTGTCACTATGGAGGTCAGTGTAGTGTCACTATGGGGGGCAGTGTAGTGTCACTATGGGGGGCAGTGTAGTGTCACTATGGGGGGCAGTGTAGTGTCACTATGGGGGGCAGTGTAGTGTCACTATGGGGGGCAGTGTAGTGTCACTATGGGGGGCAGTGTAGTGTCACTATGGGGGGCAGTGTAGTGTCACTATGGGGGGCAGTGTAGTGGACAGTATTGGAGGAGACAAGTCAGTGCAGCCGAGTCCTGTCTCTGCCGATGACTGACCCCTATCACAGGATCTGTTACACACACACACAGATCCTCAGTGTCTGGGGGAGGGGCGCTGATGTTCTCCTAACCAGCAGGAGCCCGGGAGGAAGGACATCTCCCATACTGTTATGATAAGGTCAGTACATTTGTTAGGGGGATGTTGTGTAATTATTGTGCTAGGGGACAGACTGCTGCTTCCCCCATGTAATGTGCTCTCTTGTGCCCAGTGCCCACCGTGTCATGTGCCTTGCAGTGCCCCCCATGTAATGTGCTGTGCCCACCATGTCCTGTCATGTGCCTTGCAGTGCCCCCCATGTAATGTTCTGTGCCCACCATGTCATGTGCATTGCAGTGCCCCCATGTAATGTTCTGTGCACACCATGTCATGTGCATTGCAGTGCCCCCATGTAATGTGCTGTGCCCACCATGTCATGTCATGTGCATTGCAGTGCCCACTATGTAAAGTGCTGTGCCCCGCATGTCATGTGCCTTGCAGTGCCCCCCATGTAATGTGCTGTGCCCACCATGTCCTGTCATGTGCCTTGCAGTGCCCCCCATGTAATGTTCTGTGCCCACCATGTCATGTGCATTGCAGTGCCCCCATGTAATGTTCTGTGCCCACCATGTCATGTGCATTGCAGTGCCCCTATGTAATGTGCTGTGCCCACCATGTCATGTGCATTGCAGTGCCCCCCATGTAATGTGCTGTGCCCACCATGTCATGTCATGTCATGTGCCTTGCAGTGCCCCCCCATGTAATGTGCTGTGCCCACCATGTCATGTGCCTTGCAGTGTCCCCATGTAATGTGCTGTGCCCACAATGTCATGTCATGTGCCTTGCAGTGCCCCCATGTAATGTGCTGTGCCCACCATGTCATGTCATGTGCCTTGCAGTGCCCCCCATGTAATGTGCTGTGCCCACCATGTCATGTGCCTTGCAGTGCCCCCCATGTAATGTGCTGTGTCCAGTATGTCATTTGCTGTACGTTGCAGTGCCCACCATGTAATGTGCTGTGCTGAACAATGTCATGTGCTGTGCATTGCATTGCCCTTCATGTGATGTGCAGTGCCCACTATGTCATGCTGTGCCTTGCAGTGCCCACCATGTCATGTGCAGTTCCTAACATGTAATGTGCAGTTGCATTTCCCACCATGAAACGTGCTATGCCATGCAGTGCCCACCATGTAATGTGTTGTGCCCACCATGTAATGTTATGTGCCATTCAGTGCCCACCATGTAATGCACTGTGCCCACCATGTCATGTGCCTTGCAGTGCCCCCCATGAAATGTGCTGTGTCCAGTATGTCATTTGCTGTACATTGCAGTGCCCACCATGTAATGCGCTGTGCTGACCATGTCATGTGCTGTGCATTACATTGCCCTTCATGTGATGTGCAGTGCCCACTATGTCATGCTGTGCCTTGCATTGCCCACCATGTAACGTGCAGTGCCCACCATGTCATGTGATGTGCCATCCAGTGCCAACCATGTCATGTGCAATGCCCACCATGTCATGGCTGTGCCTTGCAATGCCCGCTATGTAATTTGCAGTGTCCACCATGTCATGTGCTGTGCCATACAGTGATCCCACCATGTAATGTGCAGTGCCCACCGTGTAATGTGCAGCACCCACCATGTCATGTGCACTTCCCACCATGTCATGTGCTATGCTGTGCCCACCCTGCCATGTGCTGTGCCCAGCATGTAGTGTGTTGTGCCCACTGTGTAATGTGCTGTGCTGTTCAACAGTGCCCACCATGTCATGTGCAGTTCCTAACATGTAATGTGCAGTTGCATTTCCCACCATGAAACGTGCTATGCCATGCAGTGCCCACCATGTAATGTGTTGTGCCCACCATGTAATGTTATGTGCCATTCAGTGCCCACCATGTAATGTGCTGTGCCCACCACGTCATGTGCTGTGCCATGTAATGCGCTGTACCCACCATGTAATGTGCTGTGTCATGCAGTGCCCACCATGTCATGTGCAGTGCCCATCATATAAATTGCTGTGCAGTGCCCACCTAGTATGGTGGACAGTGTAGTATGGTGGTCAGTGTAGTATGGTGGTCAGTGTAGTGTAGTATGGTGGTCAGTGTAGTATGGTGGTCAGTGTAGTGTAGTATAGTGGACAGTGTAGTATGGTGGTCAGTATAGTGTAGTATAGTGGACAGTGTAGTGTAGTATAGTATAGTGGTCAGTATAGTGGACAGTTTAGTATAGTGGTCAGTGTAGTATGGTGGTTAAGTGTAGTGTAGTATAGTGGACAGTGTAATGTAGTATAGTGGACAGTGTAGTATAGTGGTCAGTATAGTGGACAGTTTAGTATAGTGGTCAGTGTAGTATGGTGGTCAAGTGTAGTGTAGTATAGTGGACAGTGTAATGTAGTATAGTGGACAGTGTAGTATAGTGGTCAGTATAGTGGACAGTTTAGTATAGTGGTCAGTGTAGTATGGTGGCGAGTATAGTATAGTGGTCAGTGTAGTGGACAATGTAGTGTAGTGGACAGTGTAGTTCTCAGTGTAGTGGTCAGTATAGGAATCAGGTAGGTCAGTACTATTGTATTTGAAGGGACTCAGGGATAGCTAAAAGTCCGCAGGTTGGGGGGGGGGGGGGCGCAAATTACTTGCCTTGCCCCGGGTGCTGACAACCCACGCTACGCCACTGCTAGCAGCACTGGAACCTGTCCTGTGCTCGATACTACCAGACTTGAATCTCACACCAAATCCAACTTTTCTGAGAGGAAAAAGGAAATGAAGACTAATCCTCTAATGGATAATCCAAAACTGAGCACTGAAAGAAAAGGTGCTTCTTATACTGCTGAATTTTCACATCAGTTAAGTAGTTATCAGTCACCATACATAGTACCTACAGCTTAATTCGCTATCAGCACATAAACAAAAGATGATTTAATGATTTCCCATAGTAAATAATCCATAAAGAAAGTAACATACCAGTTCCCTGGTCCATATCATCTCCGGTTGCAGTCCATGATAAGATAACTCTGTTGCCTTTAATCTGAGTTTCCAAGTCTGTAATTTTTGCCGGTGGATGGATATCACCTACATCAGCTACATCAGCTACACCAGACACCGTGAAAAAGCAGCCACTGACGGCTTGTTTGAATCTTCCCAGTGCAGGTAGAACCTCATCGCCTAGAGAATCTGATGGTTTCATAACAACTTTACCTATAAGAACATACCAAAAGCTGAAAACCACAAATTTGTGAAAATGCCAGATGTTCTTACAATTATTAGACACCTGAAATCATGTGAATCCCAATTGCACTGAAATAAAAAAATCCCTACAATAGAACTGTTAAATAAAATATCAGCTACAGTAGATGTGAAGAGGCATGCGGAACACAGGTCATAAAATAAAAGGTAGCTGCATTACCACTTGCCTACTGGGCACTTTCATCCACTTCCTGCCCAGGCCAATTTTCAGCTTTCAGCTTTTTGCACTTTGAATGACAATTGCACGGTCATACAACACTGTACCCATATGAACTTTTTATCACTTTTTTTCACATAAATAGAGCTTCATTTTGATGGTATTTAATCACCACTGTTTTTTTTTATATTCTTTGCTAAATAAACAAAAAACAGACCGAAAATATTGAAAACATTTTTTTTCATAGTCTGCTATAAAATTTTGCAAACAGGTAATTTTTCTCCCTCACCGATGTGCATTGATGAGGCTGCACTGGTGGGCACTGATTGGCAGCACTGGTGGGCACTGATTGGCAGCACTGGTAGGCACTAATAGGCGGCACTGGTGGGCACTGTTGGGACTGCACTGATAATCAGCACACGGATCATCAGTGCCCTGATAACCAGTGTCAATGTCCCTTTTACACAAGCCAGTTATTGGCTCTCCTCTCCTCACCCTGTCAGCGTCCGGAAAGGAATGCCAATAACCAGCTTGTGTTTACAGCGTGATCAGTTGTAATTGGCCACAGCTGATCACGCGGTAAAGAGCTGCTGATCTGTGATCAGCTGTGTCCAGTGGATGCGATCACGGGAGGACATCATGTAAAGCCTTCCCAGAACTGGCTGGCCTCGCTGTGACCGTCATTCGGCTATAGCGTGGTCAGCAAGTGGTTAATAGCACAGCATGGCCCTAGAATTATTGCTCTCGCTCTGATGTTCTTGGTGATGGGTAATATGTTTAGCCCAATCATTTTTGTAAGTAGGCAAACCTGCCACATGCATCATGTACCTGGAGGCAAGGGTTTTTAAAACACTTTTTATGCTACTTTTATTTTATTTTTTTGTTTTACACTTAACTTTGCTAACACATAGGGTGCCAGTAGCCCCCTATGTGATAGCAAACTGTAATAACAGAGTCTCTATTTCTATTAGACCCCTGATGTCTCCCCTGCCCTCCACTGAAGCTAATAGAGCACAGATCATGCTCCATCAACTTCTTTCGCAGCCACAGCAGCTGGGGAAAGTTACAGTCGAGCCCAACATAATACAAATCACGTATGCGTTTATTTACCAGGGGGAGATCAGCGAGAACCGTGAAATGCCTGGTGATTGAAAAAACTGCCAGAAGCGACAGATTCAGTTTGCAGAAGACGGAGGCAAGGACCTGGATTCATACTAGATACTGATGATTGAGGCAGGTATACAGTACACACTATACGGGGATATGCTTTGTTTGTTTTACAATGTACAGGTTTGCAAGCACTTTAAAACTACACTACATTGGGACTATTACTTACCGTAAGGCTAAGTTTAAACTTGTTCATTCTTCTAAAATGATCTATAGTGGATCACTTTTCAGAGTGTGGCTAAGCAGACTCTGTCAGCCATTCAAAAGAATATCCTTTTTTTTTTGCAAAGTAAAATTTTTCTTTAAAGGGACTAATGAAGACTGGAGTGACTGTTGCACTTCTGTCATACTTGCTGTACACATTCACTGTGCATGAACCAGATTACCTATATAAAGTTGATTTATATATTGTTTTATAGCAAGAGGCCCCTTGGGGTTTGTACTATTATATTTTTATTTCAAATAATAATAAAAAAGACACAAGTATAAATAAATGAAGAATCTTTTTTTTTTTTCTGTCTTACTTTCTAATTGCCACAAATGTCTCACCACTTTCCACGAAGCCTTGTAAGTAGAGAGCACGGCCTCTGGGATATGTCAGTCTGCATCCACCATCTTCCCCTTCCACCCATACTTTCACATTGTATCTCCCATTTACAGGGAATGTAAAGAAATACTTGGAGTAAATGCCGTCATCCTTTGCTATATCAGCCCCTTTGCAATAAAAAATTAGAAAAGCATAAGGCAACAATGCACTGGAAATGCAGAAAGGAACAATAAAGAGAAATTATGGAAATCTGGCATACAACTCTAGTCTACCCAAAAAAACACCGGCTATGTCATCAGTGCTGAACATGACAATATTTGCATGATAAGAACAGCAACTTGCCATTGATAAGTAGTATATTTGAGTTTAGAAGCTTGCTAGAACCAGTGGTTTAGCTGTACAACTCTTAAAGCAAACCTGTCAGTCATTTTAAACTAAAATTCCTGCCTTGGTAGCACAGAGTCCACTATTAACTACTGTTCTCTGCTCGTGCTAATTTAGGCTTGGTTCACATATATGCAGTCTGGGAAACGCGTTGAATACTGTGCACTGCATTGAAATCACACAGCGTTCATGCAAACCGCAGCAGGTGTCACTGTTAAAGGGGTTGTAAAGGTAATTTTATTTTTTTTTTAAAATAACTAACATGTCATACTTACCTTCACTGTGCAGCTCGTTCTGCACAGAGTGGCCCCGAACCTGCTCTTCTGGGGTCCCTCGGCGGCTGTTTCAGCTCCTTCCCGCAAGAACGAACCACCTTAATGCGAGCTCCCTCGCATGGTGGTTAGTTATTGCGGGCGCGCTCCCGTGATACAGCCGGCGGCTATAGCCGCTCACTGTATCACTCGGCCCCGCCCCCCGGCGCGCCGTGTCATCGGATGTGATTGACAGCAGCGCGAGCCAATGGCTGCGCTGCTTTCAATCCATCCACTGCAGCCAATCAGCGACCAGGCTGAGCTGCAATAGAGATGACGGGAACGAGCAGCGGAGATTCGAGGTGTCAGGTAAGTAAAACGGGGGGGCTGGGGGCGGCGGTATTGTCAAAAGTTTTTTCACCTTAATGCATATAATGCATTAAGGTGAAAAAATGTTTACCTTTACAACCCCTTTAAGTTAATGACTTCACAAAACGCAGTACGATTGACAATATCGGATCGTATAGGTGTGAACACTCATGTAATCTGATTCCAGTGCGGGGAAAATAAGGGTCCTGCACCTATTTTATGCAGATGCGGTGTGATTTGAGCCATTCAAATAAATGCATAGACATTTGCATGTGATTTACACAGAAATGCAGTGCGATTCCTGCGCGAATCACATGCTGTGTGCCGCACACATATATATGTGAACCAAGCCTTGAAGTAAATATACCATATCTAAAGTCAAAACATTTTTTTATCAGTTTTGGATAGAGTAGGCAAGGGTTAAGGCCCTAATTTTTTTTTCACTTCCTGCCCTATAGATACAGCAGAAAGTAAGGCGAGATCTGTTCAAAGTGTGTGTGTGTGTATATATCTCTTCTTATTTTTTTGCATTTTGTGCTATAGTGTACAATGAATGGCATCACAATACACTGCACATAGAGCAGGTGTGTTGCCATATGTTGTGATAACATGCACATTGCTGCAATGCACAGGTGTGAATGGGTCTTTAGTGACCATTTTCTAGGATCCTTTTGTATAGAGATCACGCATTGCATCCAGTAAAATATGAAAAGTGGCCTGGGCCAGAATTGCAAAGCAATGTGAAGGATGAAAAAAATTAAAAAGATTACTAAATGCAGGAAATTAAATAAAAAGATTATATGAGAAAAAAGCACATAGTTCACAAAATGGGAACAAGGTGAGGTATTCCATAGCAAAATGTCCTGGGTCCACTAGTGTCTTGAAATTACCCTGTATGCTGGTATGGCTTTGGCTAAAGGTATAAAGGTATAGAAATCACCTGCTCCATTGTCCAGAAGTTCAAGCAAAATCAGGTTGCCTTTTTCTGATGTGATGATGGCAGTGACATTTGCCCCCTTCACTGGCAGTAGACCTTGGCTTACTGATGCATACACAATCATTGGAGTAGGGTAATTATTTGTTTCCTTGTTCATGTGAACATCTACAGAGATTGGTGGCTTATTAGCATTTGCAGCTTTGGATGTCACTACCAGACCTAAGGCTTGGCTGGATTCATAGTTATTGCATATGGCATAGGACCAGACTCCAGTCTAGAAACAGATAATAGGGATTTGTTAAAGAACCAATGTACTTTACCCAAAAACAAATAATAATAATATATACAGTATATATCAATATTTATAAGTGTATATATATATATATATATGATCCCCAAGCAAAACATGACATTGTACTTGGTAGAGAAACTCTTGTTGGCAAGCACAGAGGTAAAACATTTCTTGTAGTTGGTTACAAGGTTTGCACACATCTCAGGAGGGATTTTGGTCCACTCTTCTTTACAGATCTTCTCTAAATCCTTAAGGTTTCTTGGCTGTCACTTGGCAACTCAAAGTTTGGGCTCCCTCCATAAGTTTTCTATAGGATTAAGTTCTGCAGACTGACTAGGCCACTCCAGGACCTTAATGTGCTTCTGCTTGAGCCACTCTTTTGTTGCCTTGGCGGTGTGTTTTTGGTCATTGTCATGCTGGAAGACCCATCCATGACCCATCTTCAGTGTTCTGGCTGTGGGAAGAAAGTTCTCATCCAAGATTTTACAATACATGGCCCTGTCCATTGGCCCCTCAATGCGGCAAAGTTGGCCTGTACCTTTAGCAGAGAAACACCCCCAAAGCACAATGTTTCCACCTCCATGCTTGACTGTAGGGATGGTGTTCTTTGGGTCATAGTCAGCATTTTTTCATTCCTTGTTATTTTGCAGCCATTTGCTAAAATCATTTAAGTTCTTTTTTTTCCCTTATAAATGTACACACAGCACCCCATATTGACAGAAAAACACAGAACTGTTGACATTTTTGCAGATTTATTAAAAAAGAAAAACTGAAATATCACATGGTCCTAAGTATTCAGACCCTTTGCTCAGTATTTAGTAGACACACCTTTTTGATCTAATACAGCCATGAGCCTTTTTGGGAAAGATGCAACAAGTTTTTCACACCTGGATTTGGGGATCCTCTGCCATTCCTCCTTGCAGATCCTCTCCAGTTCTGTCAGGTTGGATGGTAAACGTTGGTGGACAGCCATTTTTAGGCCTCTCCAGAGTTGCTCAATTGGGTTTAAGTCAGGGATCTGGCTGGGCCATTCAAGAACAGTCACGGAGTTGTTGTGAAGCCACTCCTTCGTTAGTTTAGTTGTGTGCTTAGGGTCATTGTCTTGTTGGAAGGTAAACCTTCGGCCCAGTCTGAGGTCCTGAGCACTCTGGAGAAGGTTTTCATCCAGGATATCCCTGTACTTGGCCGCATTCATCTTTCCCTCGATTGCAACCAGTCGTCCTGTCCCTGCAGCTGAAAAACACCCCCACAGCATGATGCTGCCACCACCATACTTCACTGTTGGGACTGTATTGGACAGGTGATGAGCAGTGCCGTGTTTTCTCCACACATAGCGCTTAGGATTAAGGCCAAAAAATTCTATCTTGGTCTCATCAGACCAGAGAATCTTATTTCTCACCATCTTGGAGTCCTTCAGGTGTTTTTTTAGCAAACTCCATGCGGGCTTTCATGTGTCTTGCACTGAGGATAGGCTTCCGTCGGGCCACTCTGCCATAAAGCCCCAACTGGTGGAGGGCTGCAGTGATGGTTGACTTTCTACAACTTTCTCCCATCTCCCGACTGCATCTCTGGAGCTCAGCCACAGTGATCTTTGGGTTCTTCTTTACCTCTCTCACCAAGGCTATTCTCCCCCGATAGCTCAGTTTGGCCGGACGGCCAGCTCTAGGAAGGGTTCTGGTCATCCCAAACGTCTTCCATTTAAGGATCATGGAGGCCACTGTGCTTTTAGGAACCTTAAGTACAGCAGACATTTTTTTGTAACCTTGGCCAGATCTGTGCCTTGCCACAATTCTGTCTCTGAGCTCTTCAGTCAGTTCCTTTGACCTCATGATTCTCATTTGCTCTGACATGCACTGTGAGCTGTAAGGACATATATAGACAGGTGTGTGGCTTTCCTAATCAAGTTCAATCAGTATAATCAAACACAGCTGGACTCAAATGAAGTTGTAGAACCATCTCAAAGATGATCAGAAGAAATGGACAGCACCTGAGTTAAATATATGAGTGTCACAGCAAAGGGTCTGAATACTTAGGACCATGTGATATTTCAGTTTTTCTTTTTTAATAAATCTGCAAAAATGTCAACAATTCTGTGTTTTTCTGTCAATATGGGGTGCTGTGTGTACATTAAGGTGGAAAAAAATGAACTTAAATGATTTTAGCAAATGGCTGCAATATAACAGAGAGTGAAAAATTTAGGGGGGGTCTGAATACTTTCCATTCCCACTGTGTGTGTGTGTGTGTGTATATATGTATATATATATATATAATTGTATTTATTTATTTATTTTTTCATGTGTTTATCAGTGTAGCTATGTACAGCTATCATGGCCTATAATACAGCAATATATATATTATAATACATTGTACTGGTAAAAGTAGTTGAACAACGTTAGAAAGGTTAGAAGCCTACAGTAAACTTATGGGATGTGGTACTAATTAAAATAGGATAAAACCGATCTCCTGAAAAACTGCTACGTACACTGTTAAATGCATACTTGGGAGCTGCCTTGCTCAAAAAAGGAGTTGTAATTGGATTACATAGCTCTGTCAGGGAGGTTTACTAAAACTGGTGCACACAGAATCTGGTGGAACTGTGCATAGTAACCAGTCAGCTTCCAGGTTTTGTTTTCAAACATAAAGTTGCGAATAAGTTATTTCTTAATAACTAACATTTCCAGCTAATAAAGCAGGGAAAAAGTATATTACCCCGGCTGAACCAAGAATCTTCAGTCTGCTTAGGTGGGAAGTGTGGTGGATAGTGAAGTTGTCAGTAGAATACAATTCTCCTGCCGGATCTGTCAACTGGATATCTGGTGCAGCAGACGGCCAGGTAATGGTGAAGAAAGTCTCCGCACCCACTGTACTGTCTACTAGGACAGTGCCATTAAAGCAGTGGCCTGGATTTACATTTAAACTGATGCTTTCTAGCTGTAACAAGAAAGAAAAACATGTATTTAAAAGGGTCCAATATCTATGTCAGAGCAAAACATTCATATTAGGCCCACATACAATCCCTGTGCTTTTCAGTGCTGCAACAGTTTAATGAGGTGCTCCAGGCTCCCCCCAAAAAATGTAAAGTCAGAAACTACAAATACGGTATCTGCTGACTTTTAATATAAGGACACTTACCTGTCCAGGGATCCAGCAATGTCCCCACCTGAGCCGATTCTTCAATTGGCTTTGGGTGTGTGCCAGCATTTTAAGTTAGGGAAACTGGCAGTGTAACCTTCAAAATGGTTCCTTTAAAAGAAGAAGACTCCAACTCTACTGTGTTTAGGTGTTACAGCCACCTAGAGAATCTCTATCATTTGACTATTCTGGAATAGATAACTAGCCATGATCACCACCACGGCACAGTGATTATATCTGGTGGAACCATTGAGCACTGTGGGGAACCAGACATCTAACACACTCTGAAGTCACACTCTGTCAGAGGTGAAGAATCTGCCAAAGGCTGTAGAAATTGAAGACACCAAATTTTGATTCTTGCATTGTAGAGCCATTAAATTTTTCTAAAAAGCTAAAGACTTGCTTTACCTACCAAAGAAGTAAGTGAACCCACGAACCATGGAGGGATAAGTCGGTAAGGGGGAGAGGTACGTCGGTCAAGAGAGGGTGGTCAGGTAACACTTTCTACACCCTCTAGAAGTTGTTTTCTTCCGGTTCACATTACAGAGCAAGCTGTTAAAGTGGAGTTCCACCCAAAAAATTTACTTCAAAGAAATCAACAGCATTATCCATCAGCATCAACATTTAAAAAAAAAATATTTTTTTTAACCCCTCCTTAAGCTCTGTTGCTATGGGGTCCCTTGTATTCTTCCACTTCTCTCTGCGGCGCTTCACATCATTCCCTCCGTGCTAGTGCTCCTGGGAGATGTGTGAGATCATTTACCAGGAGTCAGTGGGCAGCGCCTGGGTTGCCTTAACAACGGGGCGGGCACTTCCGACGATGCTGCCCATTGTGATGGCAACCAGAGAAATTTCAATATGTGTGCATAATGCGCATATGCGAGATCGGGCGGTGCATGCTGGTTAATTCAGCAGCACCATATCCCGGAAGATCATCCTTGTGGGCTTCCCCACAAGCAAGATGGGAACGCACAAGAAGAAGAAGAAGAAATATAAGGTTTGTTTTTATATAAAATACAAACTAAAGCAGCATAATATAGAAGAGTAATGTGTGTCACATTATATATCCAAACTCCTTGAACGTTTAGTCTACAACCGACTGAGCGACCACCTCATTGTGAATAACCTTCTTGATCCCCTTCAGTCTGGATTTTGCCCACAGCACTCCACAGAAACTGCCCTCCTAAAACTCACAAACGACTTACTAACAGCCAAAAACAACGGTCATTATTCCATACTCTTACTCTTGGACCTTTCTGCTGCCTTTGATACAGTTGACCACCCCCTCCTCAAAAAACTCAATTTGCTTGGTCTCCATGGCTGCACTCCCGGTTGGTTCGAATCTTACCTATCTCATTGCACCTTCAGTGTCACTTACAACTCCACCTCCTCTTCTCCAATTCCTCTTACCGTTGGGGTCCCCCAAGGTTCTGTCTTTGGACCTCTACTATTCTCGATCTACACATCCTCCCTGGGTCAGCTGATAGCCTCCCATGGCTTTCACTACCATTTATATGCTGATGACACCCAAATCTATCTCTCTGCCCCTCAGCTCACCCCATCAATCTCCTCAGGCTTCACTGATCTACTAACAGACATATCAACCTGGATGTCAAACCACTTCCTTAAACTGAATCTATCTAAAACTGAGCTCTTAATATTTCCTCCCCCACGTACCCCCTCCCCTGACTTCTCTGTCAAGATCAATGGCACATCTATTGCCTCCTTTCCACTGAGCGGATCAGTTCGGTTCGGTTCGGTACGGTACGCTATTTTGGGTGTTTCCATTATGAAAGCGGCCCATACAACCGAACCGTACCGCTCCATTCAGGGTCCTGCTTCAGATGTGGGGCCATAGAAAATGGAACTGTTCGGTTGGGGCGGAGCTACGATACATTCCACTGATTGGCTGTCAGAAAACCCTCTGCTGTGCTATGCTGAGGCATTTTTTCTAAACCCTGTATGGCCCCTTGTGGTCCCACTTGCAGTGGAAACGCTCACCAGAATAGACCAGACCATTCTAGGCCATTCAAACTGTACCGACCCGAACCGATCCGCTCAGTGGAAACGAGGCATATCAGTCCGTCCCCACATGCCAGGGTGCTAGGGGTAACCTTAGACTCTGAACTGTCCTTTTAGGCCCACATACAATCCCTGTCCAAATCATGTCGCCTTAGCCTCCGCAACATTTCCAGAATACGCCCCTTTTTAACTAATGACACCACCAAGCTTCTAATTCACTCCCTGGTCATCTAACAATAATTTACAAAGCCATCCATAACTCTGCCCCCAGCTACATCACTAACCTAGTCCCAAAATACCAACCAAGCCGCTCTCTTCGGTCATCCCAAGACCTCCTACTCTCTAGCTCCCTTGTCAACTCCTCCCATGCTCGCCTCCAGGATTTCTCCAGAGCTTCTCCCATACTTTGGAACTCCCTACCCCAATCTGTCTGACTGTCCCCTAATCTATCCATCTTTAGGCGATCCCTGAAAACCCTTCTCTTCAATGAAGCCTATCCTGCTTCTAACTAACTCTGTTTTACTTCCTCCATCAGCTCATTCCCCACAGCTATTACCTTTTGTATCAATTAACCCTTTCTTTTTAGATTGTAAGCTCTAACGAGCAGGGCCCTCTGATTCCTCTTGTATCAAATTGTAATGTAACTGTAATGTCTGCCCTCATGTTGTAAAGCGCTGCGCAAACTGTTGGCGCTATATAAATCCTGTATAATAATAATAATAAATAATAATAATAGTATGCTTATAATAGATGGATTTAAAAAAACATGGCTAGATGTTGTTGGAACTCTGCTTTAAGCTGTAATCCAACCTCCTGTTTTTACCATTTGACTGTTCGGAGATAGGACAGATCTATTATTCACCTTCTCCACCCTGCTGCTGTTCTACTGGGTTGCCACCCAATTCCTGTGAGTGACCCCTGAGGTATTATTAACAAGCCTAATCAGGAAGAAGATGAAGAGAACCCTGAGATGTCATGTGACCAGAGCGAAAACCGCTCCAAAGAAAGTACGTACACAAAAAGATGTACCGTAAGAAACAATGCAGGGGTGAGGGGGGGTCTACCCAACCTAGAGTTGAGCTTTAAAGTGGTTGTAAAGGCAGAAGCTTTTTTACCCTAATGCATTCTATGCATTAAGGTAAAAAAAAAAAAAAAAAACCTTCTGCAAGCAGCCCCTCCCTAAATACCTGAGCCTGTTCTCGATCCAACGATGTGCATGAGAGCAGAGGCTCTCATTTACTTTACCTTTTTAGATGTGACCTGCATTTTTATTTGTGTTTTGTACGTGTACTATAGATTGCACATTAGTAAACTGTAGTTAACAATTGACATTACCTGATTAACCTTCTGAGTGAAATCCACATTTTCATTTGAGATTCCAATAAAAGCATTAATGAGATCATTGGACTGAAGATTATCTGTTGCAAAATATTTCAAACCACCTGAATAAAGAATAAAATTACTGTTACTAGTTATTATGTTTCTTGTCTCACTATCTTGTTGCTCACACTACTCTGTGGTCTAGTATCACACCTGTAACATCGGTCTCCAACAATAGAAGAAAAAAAAAAATCACAGGTTTCATTTATGAAAAGAATTCAGCAACAAATTTTGTTGCAATTCTTAAGCCGCTTTCATATGGGCATTGAAAGGTGGCAAAACCTGTTGATTAAGGCACGTTTTAAACCTGCCTCAGCCACCTGTCAAAAAAAGTCAATAGCCACCAGACATACCCATACACATTGCTGTGGTTGCAAAACTGTGCTTCACAGCGTGGCAAAGATAGGATATATTGCATTCCCCAGGCAATACTGCCTGCCATCATGCCCCATAGAGGTGAATGGGGGCTGCACCGCCACTTTGTCCAGTGGACATGGATGCAGCATGGTGAACAGGGATTTCAGTGTGGGAGGCGGCATATTCCATTGCAATTGCCTGCTAATCGCAGGGCAGTCGCTACTGGCCCCCAGAATCCAAATCAGCAGCTAGGCCCATGTAAAAAAGGCCTAAGGGAATCTGAAAGTAAGCAGTAAATGTGGCCAGCAATGTGTAGGGGTACCTTTGGCTTCTTAGAGGATATGTAGTCTGTCCACCATAGCACCATAACAAAAAAGACACAAAGTGCCAAGGCAATCGCATTTCTTTTTAAAAAAACGAATGAAGAGTCCTATTGGTTGATGTACTGTAGGTAATTTGTCCTATTTTTACTCTAGTTTCTGTAAATCATCCCTCTCTGGTATCAGTCACTGTTAATAACATATACAGTATATATTTCCCTCCAATCTCATCTCAGTACAAGATTTCTGATCCACCTCTCACCTGTCATATCAGCGATCTCTTCCAAATCCTTTGGTGCACCAGAGCTCAAAGAAATTGTATGAATAATGGCTCCACTGCTTTTAATGGCAGGAAAACACGTGCTGGAGATCTGAAGATCATATCCATCTGCCAGAAATACGATTTCAGTTCCATCTAATGATTCATAAAGTTTCTTGTTCACCTGGGTGATGAGAGGAGTTGATTTTATTTCCTTCATACTACAAACATTCCCCAGACATAAAACGAAAACTGAAATCCAGGCAAATAGCTAAATACACTGTTGAGATACATGTGCAGTAGATGTTTTCCCTGCCAAATGATCTGGATTTCGTACCATCCAGTCCTGAGATTTAGAGCCCTGGCAAATCACACAGCCAAGCCTGGTGATCTGACTTTTCTCCAGTGCAGTTAAGCAATATAGTGCGGTCACCTCCCTGCCTTCAACCTGTGACTGGACCATAAGGCTCGGTTCACACTGGGACGACTTGGGATCCGACTTGTAAGCCCTCAAGTCGCCCCAAGTCGCCCCAGAAAGAGATTCACATTACAGTGAATGGGAGTGTCTTAATAGACACTACTGAAGTCGCTCCGACTTCAGAGCGTACTCCCTGTACTACTTGGATCCGACTTGGTAGGCGACCTGTACCATAGAAATCAATGGAAGTCGCCTCCAAGTCGGATCTCTCTCTACAGTCAAGCGACTTTGCAGGGAAAAAAATTTAGTTTGCCCAGGCAAACCCCTCCCTCCCAGAGAGCTGATTATCCTGTGATTGGCCACAGCCAAAGTCGCCTGTCCTGGAGGCGACTTGAAGTCGCGTTGTAATTTGCTTAAAGTCGCGCTGAAGTCGCGCTGAAGTCGCATTGAAGCCGCGTTGAAGTCGCCGTACAAAGTCGCACTGAAATCGTGTTGCCCCTGTGTGAACCGAGCCTTAAAGAAGAAGCAGACTGATGAGCTCATCTTCTAGGTTTCTCCTCCTATCGGCAATGTTCTTTGTCAGCTTGTGCATCAAGCACTGGATTGGTTCCCGGTTATGCCTCTTCCTCTCACAGGATTTTACTAAAGGCTGATACCAAATCAAATTCAGGAACTTAGACTAGGAAGATTTAAAGTTACATTGAATAATTATTTAATTAATATGTAACTACATAGATTGGTGTTTGTTTTTTTTTTTTATCTGACTGGAGTTCTGCTTAAAGTTAAATTCCAGAATATATATTGTAATGGAAATTTCTGTATATAATTGTATTGTATTTTGTATGTATTGCACACTGCCCTCACTGTGCACACAGCACTAATAATGTTTTCAGTAAATGTTTACATTCTTTTGAGTCTTGATTAGAATTAGCCTGCCTATGTAACGCCCCTTGTTACCATAAACGTACAATTGTAATATTAATGTGATACCTACGTAATCATGTGCATAAAAACCTTCAATTGCGTCATAATAAAGCAGAACAGTTATTTGGAAAGATGCTGAGCGTATCTTTTGTGTCTGTTCCCTACTGCAGTAGTTATTATTAATTTGGAACCACTAATCAATATGAGAATAGGAGTTGCCTATCATCAATTTAACCGAGTCAATATATATATCTATATATACAGTATCTCCCTGGGGCCCAGTCTCCAAAGGGAGTGGGATCATGCTCTGCTTCAGTATGTCACAGTACATGTTGGCATTCATGGTTCCCTCAATGAACTGTAGCTCCCAGTGCCGGCAGCACTCATGCCCACCACCATGCTTGACTATAGGCAAGACACACTTGTCTTTGTACTCCTCACCTGGTTGCCACCGCACACGCTTGACACCAGCTGATCCAAATAAGTTTATCTTGGTCTCATCAGACCACAGGACATGGTTCCAGTAATCCATGTCCTTAGTCTGCTTGTCTTCAGCAAACTGTTTGCAGGCTTTCTTGTGCATCATCTTTAGAAGAGGCTTCCTTCTGGGATGACAGCCATGCATGCCAATTTGATGCAGTGTGCGGCGTATGGTCTGAGCACTGAGAGGCTGACCCCCCACCCCTTCAACCTCTGGAGCAATACTGGCAGCACTCATACGTCTACTTCCCAAAGACAACCTCTGGATAGGACGCTAAGCACATGCACTCCACTTCTTTGGTTGACCATGGTGAGGCCTGTTCTGAGTGGAACCTGTCCTGTTAAACCACTGTATGGTCTTGGCCACCGTGCAGCAGCTCAGTTTCAGGGTCTTGACAATCTTCTTATAGCCTAGGCCATCTTTATGTTTTTTTTTTTTTCAGATCCTCAGAAAGTTCTTTGCCATGAGGTGCCATGTTGAACTTCCAGTGACCAGTATGAGAGAGTGAGAGCGATAACACCAAATTTAACACACCTGCTCCCCATTCACACCTGAGACCTTGTAACACTAACGAGTCACATAACATCGGGGAGGGAAAATGGCTAATTGGGCCCAATTTGGACATTTTCACTTAGGGGTGTACTGACTTTAGTTTCCAGCGGTTTAGACATCAATGGCTGTGTGTTGAGTTATTTTGAGGGGACAGCAAATTTACACTGTTATACAAGCTGTACACTCACTACTTTACATTGTAGCAAAGTGTCATTTCTTCAGTGTTGTCACATGAACAGATTTAATAAAATATTTACAAAAATGTGAGGGGTGTACTTACTTTTGTGAGATACTGTATATCCATATCTGTGTTACCCCTGTGGAAGCAGAGATTCACTGTAGCAGTCATCGCTAATACAGCAATCGCCGCTGTCTTCCAGGTCCTGTGCAGTTTCTGATTGGACAAGGTGGAAAGAGCAGGCAGTTTTATCACTATCACCATCTCATCCAGTCAAAGAATGCTTTGCATTCACTGAGAAAAATGCAAGGTATTCTGTGAATGATGCCCATGCTGAGCAAGCATCCCCAGCACGGGAACCAGAAGATAGTGGCGATCGATGTAGTAACGGTGATTACTGCAGTGATTCTCTGCTTCCAGAGGGATCACACAGGTATGACATATGCATACTTACGTTTGCCTAAACTGGACCAATGCCACTATGCAAAAAAAAAAAAAAAAAAAAGCATCTTTTACACCTATTATTTTTATATGAAAGTAGAATGCCACAAAGTAATAGGGTTCTGAGATGCTCCTTTTATCTGCTGTGATGTTATGATTGTGGGCTTTAATGCCTTGCAGCATGTTACTGTGTGTGGAAATTTGCTGCGTAAAATTGCAATATTTCTTCCTCAGTTTACACGAACGTAGCGCATTGGTGTAATCTAAAACCATACGACCTATAGCTATTTGCTTTCTTCTTGCATTGGGACTGCTCTGGGCACTGAAACCCTGCGCTCCTGGTGTGAACAAGCCCTAGAAGCCCATTTATCATTTACATTGCTCAATAGTTTTGCCCTTATAGGTAATGTGAATAGGACTGTGCACCAGCTTGTAAAAAATAATGCAATAAACAGTATACTGACGTATAAAGCAAAAAATAAAATTCCATTTTACCTCAAAAGCCTTTTGAATGGCAATGCAGAAGTCTGATCCATAGGTTGAGGCTGTAGTTGGAAAACTTGATTTTAGTGTCTCACGGTCTGAGTCATTTTTGATTTGTCTGAGCTCAGACTGGGTGTATGGGTAAAGTGAAAATTCAACAAGGCCAACGTAAGTTCCAAGAGCAATTGCCTCAGTGAGAAATATGTCTACTGCTTGGTGAACTCTCCACAAACGATTGTTCTGCAGACAGAAAATAAGTGGAATTTAACTGAACAAGTAACATAGGCATACCTGGGAACTTTTGAGCTTTTAAAGTTCCAGAGAAGGGGGGCGGAGCTAATAACAGCACTGCAAATAGTAGGTGTGGAAGAATTGTGCTACCAGTGGGAGGAGCTTAAAACTTAGAAGTCCACCCTAAAACTAAAATCCCTGCATCTATAGACACCCACGATCTAACACTAACCTATCTAGCCCTGTAAAGAAAAAATCAGTATACATACCTTTTCTGAAGCCGCTCTGACCCAATCCCACGCTGAGCTGTCAGCTGGGGCTTCGCTGTGGAGGCGAAGCCGCGGACATGTAGAGGACACGTCCAACAACAGAAGCCCCATAGTAAGTCTATGGGTGATGTCACTCCCCATTCATTTCACAGCTGTTGTCAGCTGTGTCCTCTGCAGAGCTTCCGCTGCTGGAGATCAGGTCTGATCAGCTTCAAAAAAGGTATGTATACTGATTTTTTACTTTACAGGGCTAGATAGGTTAGTGTTAGATCGTGGGTGTGTATAGATGCAGGGATTTTACTTTGAGGGTGGACTTCTACTTTAAGCCTATGTACAGAGTGCAGGAGTCAGAAGTATGCAATGTGCAGGGGTCTGGGCTGGGTAACTTATTTTGTGTGGGGGTCCGGTATGTGTATTGTAAATAGTTTAAGATAGTTTAAGTATATACAGCTCAGCACACAGCACTCCCTGTGATTATTTTTATTCCTACACTCATATATAGCACCCCCTATGTGCATGCATACTAATTCCATACAAGATGCATATACATACAGTACATGTAAAATACATTCACACTGTATACACCTACATGCAACATACATACACATGCACCTATAAAACTCTCTGGTGAGTGTTTTCCTCCGGTCAATGACACTGGTTTCTACCCTGAGGGCAACTGCCTCTCACCCAGAATAGAAATTCCAGGGATGTAAGATGTAATGACTCGATAACCAGAGCTAAATTCCAGTATTGCCAGGTCTATTCTGGCAAGTGCCCAGCCTTGCACGTGGGGTCTGGAGGCAATATGCCCTCTATGTGAAATTCCTCTAGCTAGAAGTTTCCCAATAGGAAAGCTGTTATAAGAACAACATGCTGGCTGTTATTGCTGTTGGCTCCTTCTGAAAATGGTAGCTGCCTGGCCAACACACTGCCCCTTCGGCTTCAGTATTTGGAGCCATTGACCTGGAACAAGCATGCAGATTGACTTTCCTACTATCTCCTAATCTGCATGCTGACCACTGGGTGGGGAAAGATCGGAACCTGTCATGTTTGTGTTCACGTCTTTATCTTTTTGTTTTGGTGACACCTACTGACAGGTGTCACCGTGGCAGGAAGTGAGAAGAAATTCCCAAATGAGCCAGGGGCAGCAATAAAAAAAAAAAGTTATAACCATTTCCTATGCAAAACTTAACAATATAAGTTTTAGTTGAAGTTTGGCATTAAAATTAAATTGGTATTGCAGGAAAGGAGGTATTTTCTAAACACAAAGTTGGCTTTCTATCTTTTGTAGAAGGGAACTTTTTGCTAGCATTTTCTTGCTTCTCTTTGCAGCCAAAAGTAATCTACACACTATAGGAGCAGAAACAGGCTTCATTTACCGCCAATGGTAGTCCGTGCATTGTGGGTGCATGAACGCCCCCCCCCAGCACCACCACCGCTCTCCCTAGCATGAAATCCTATGACGGGGAGGGAGGGGGGGTGTTTTTTGAATCACATGATTAGAGCCAGAGGCTCTAATAAGCTTCAAAAAGGGATGGGCTCGGGGCGCAGAGCACCTGATCCCACCCAGTTGTGTAACTATAGCGAATGATTTTTTGCTATTTTCACACTAAATCTTATCCCCCCCAATCAGGAAGCAGGTGTGAGACCTGTTTCCTGATTGGCCAAAGCGTCAGGTGATCCTATTGGATGCCTGACGTGGAGCCAGGGAGGAAGCCGCTTTATTCAGAGAGGAAGCCCACCACCCTGGAGCTGCTGCTGGAGCCGCTGCCCAGACCCTGCACCCTTTAGCCTAGAGCTGCTGCCTGGACCCTGCACCCACTAGCCTGGAGCCGCGGCCCAGACCCCGCACCCACTATCCTGGAGCCGCTGCCCGGACCCCACACCTGCTAGCCTGGAGCCGCTGCCCGGATCCCGCACCCGCTAGCCTGGAGCCAGGTAAGTGCCAGACCAGTCATCAGATGCGGAGGGGGGGTTGTTAGTTCTGCGCCGCCTGGGGGGGGTTGTTTGCCGCCCCCCCGAACAATCAACCCACCAGTCGCCACTGTTCACGGCTAAGTGGCATCAATGGCAAACATTTCAGTTTTAGAAGTGAAGAGGAAACTTTTGCATATGCAGTTCATATGTATGTAAAGTGTAACCTATTTATATAAGTATTACCTAATTTTGTTTTGGGTATTGTGCCCCTTGAAACACACATAGATATATTCTTTAGGATCAAACTCCTCTGCACACTGCTCATATGGTTTGTAAAAGGCCTTATCATTTTCTAAATAAGCAAAAGATTGCTGGAAGTTATTTCAAAAAGTTGTCACCAACAGTTCTGCTTTACAACAACCTTTACTAGTTGATCAACTACCAATTTTTTTTTAAAACAACGCAGGTTATAACACGTACGGTGGCCATACTGCCAGAGACATCTATCAGGAGAGTGATCGCTCTTTCTCTATAGCGTAGAAGAGAGAAAATCGGCTCAGGAAGGCTGGAATCATTTTTTGGAGGTGACAGGTAGATATCACTGGAATTCTTAATAATGTCCCATGTACTATGACAGTCACACATCCGATTCTGCATTGTCGGAGCTTCCATGTTGTGAGTATTTTCAGTGCAGAATTCAGATATCTGCAAAAAGGAAGCAGTTTTTTAATGTTTATTTTTTTGCAGTATTTCTCAATAAGATGTAATAGAATAGTTATTTAAAACTCAATAAATAGAATAAAAAATCATGCCTTTAATAGCAGAATCATATATATTAAGTCAAAGAACAATTGCTAAATGCCAGAACCCACAGGAACTAATTAGCAATAGTGTTTCTTTGGTATTATTACAATAAGCTCCTAACAGCTTAAATCTTACTCATGATTGCTTTATAATGTAGTAAGTACCTCTCTCCACCCCTGTGTTGGAGCGTAAGGGGCTGTTACAAAAATAAGACCTTCCATTTGCCATGAAAGGTCCGCTTTATGGACAAGAATGCTCGCCCTTAAAAAGTTAATACAAATGTAACAATAACTGCCAACATTAAAAACCGACTTTGCCCAAAACTTTTGTTTTGAATAGAACATGGAAGAATTGGGATCACTGTCAGGATTTTATTGCAGTCTGATTTACACTCACTTTCTGTCCTGCCCTAAAGTAGTCAGAGGCACAGAAAGTCACGGTCTGCAAGAAAAGGCTGACAGAAGTCAGAAATCGGCAACAAATTTTACAAGAAAAAGGAAACAATTTCTTTTAACCACCACAAGATGGTGGTAAAGCCATTATTTTAAATTATATATATATATATATATATATATATATATATATATATATATATATATATATATACTTATCGCACAAGATACGTGGGTTGCAGATATGAATAAAGTTAGATGTTTTAAGTAAAAAAAAAAAAAGTTTCATTATAATGGGAAGAGAGTGGTTTGCATTTTGCATTGCAACCTGCCAATGCTGGAGTCCTGTCTTCAGGCATGATATCTTTATAATGTCGGGGATAGATGTTCTTTGTGGTGTCAGGAATAGATGGGAAGGGCCCTATGTCTCTGTGCCATTCTATTCAAATGCATTAAATATTCATACACTATATTACAAAAACATGCTGCATATATAATGCATTCTGTGTAGTACAATAAACTATTCTAACATTTGACAGACATCAGGATTTCATTGTTTACATTGCGTGTTGATGTACAAAGAACAGAGCACTTCCTAGCAACAAATCCAGTTACCGTATATAATTTGCAATATAAAAATAAATTGGTTGCTCCAGGAAAGTTTTGTGTTTTTCTTTGGTTCAGTTTTTATATGTTACGTCATAGTGACATTTAGACCCGCTTATCATGCAAGATGCAGCCATCAGCTGTCACATAGTGTTTATTTATCTTAAATGTGTGCAGAGGGTTAGTAGGTGAATGAGTCACTGAAATCTGCTGACTGCAATCATCGATAGATTAGAGTTTTCCTTCGGTTACTCTTTAACAAAGTGAGGGGGTGCTGAAAGTACTGTATATTGTATCTGGCACATTATGAAAAATATGGAGCCAATTCATAAGTACTAGGTCAGCAAATATGTATGTGATGCCTATAAACTGTCAGATAACAGATTTATTTTTTTTTCAAGGAAAGAGAAGCGAAACCCTGATTTGTTGCTTTTGGTTTAGCTGGCCTGTGTACAATCGAAAGGGCAGGAACCCATAATAGAATCACTTAAAATTTTTATGACTCTTTCATTTTTATTTTAACCACTTCAATACAGGCACTTATACACCTTCCTGCCAAGACCAATTTTCAGCTTTCAGCGCTGTCGCAGTTTGAATGACAATTGCGCGGTCATGCTACACTGTACCCAAACTAGATTTTTATCATTTTGTTCCCACAAATGGAGATTTCTTTTGGTGGTATTTGATCACTTCTGCGGTTTTTATTTTTTGCTAAACAAAATTTTGACCGAAAATTTTGAAAAAAATAAAAGTTTTGCTTTTGTTTCTGTTAAAAAAAATTTGTAAATAAGTAAGTTTTCTCTTTCACTGATGGGCACTGATACGGTGGCACCGATGAGGTGGCACCAATGAGCGGGCACTGACGATGGGCACTGATATGTGGCACTGATGGGCACTGGTAGGCGGCACTGATGGGTGGCACTGATATGTAGCACTGATGGGCATTGATAGGCGGCACTGATGGGCACTCATGGGTGGCACTGATAGGTGACACTGATGGGCACTGAAAGGTGGCACTGATGGGCACTGATACGTGGCACTGATATGAGGCACTGATAGGCATCCCTTGTGGCAGTGGTAGGCATTGGAGTGGGCACTGATTGGCAGCTGCCTGGGCACAGATTGGCAGCTGCCTGGGTACATATTGGTATTTCCCTGGGGGTCTAGGGGGCATACCTGGTGGTCCAGTGTGGTGGCCATCCTGGTGGTCCTGGGCGGCTTCTCTGGTGGTCCTGGGCAGGATCCGAGGGGGGGTTGTGCTGATAAACAATCAGCACAGACCCCCCCCGTCAGGAGAGCAGCCAATCGGCTCTCCTCTACTCACGTCTGTCAGACGCGAGTGAGGAAAAGCCCATCACCGACTCTTCCTATTTCTATCGTGATCAGCTGTGATTGGACACGGCTGATCACGTGGTAAAGAGTCTCTGTCAGAGACTCTTTACCTAGATCGGAGTTGCGGGGTGTCAGACTGACACACCGCAACAACGATCGGCGCGATGCCCGCCCCTGGGGGCGCGCAGTGTCTCAATATCCTGATCACATCATATGACGTCCAGTCAGGATATTGAAACCACTTTGCCGCCGTCATTTTGCTATATGGCGGGTGGCAAGTGGTTAAAGACCGAAGTTCATTCCTGTGATCTAAAAGAACTAAGACCTCTTTCACACTGGGGTGGTTTTCAGGTGCTTTAGCGCTAGAAATAGCCTTTGCAAAGCGCCTGAAAACCGCTTCCCATTCATTCCAGTGTGTCTTTTCACACTGGGGCGGTGCGCTTGCGGGACATTCTGAAAAGTCCTGCAAGCAGCATCTTTGGGGCGGGTTGGGAGCACTGTAGTTAGCGCTCCCAAAATGCCCTGCCCATTGGAATGAGTGCCTTAAAAGCGATTTGAAAGCTCCACAAAAGAGTTTTTAACCCTTTTTTTGGGTTAAAAGCACCCCACTTTGAAGAGGAACTTCACTCCTCAGTTTGTTCCACCCGCCCCTCCTCTTGGGCCATCATTACAGCGCCTGCACAGATATGCCTAAGGGCTCTTGCTGGCCGTCGGGTTCCAACAGAGCCCTTAAGCACATCTATGCAAATGCAGGATATTTTCCATGTGTGTTCAAGAATGGGGAAGAATCCAGGAGGAGGGGTGGGGGTCCTCCCAGATGTCATTCTCACCCAGGCGAGAAATGCAGAACTGCAAAACACATAACTTGTGCAAAGCAGCACAATAGATGTTTTAAAATAAGTAAATAAAATATACAATCTAAAGAGAGGGAGGGAAGAAAAGGTGGGGCATGAGGACATTAGGTTTAGGGTGAAGGTCTGCTTTAATATGCAAAAAATTATTGGTTACACCCACAAGGGCATTTATTCATCCGTATTTTTCCTATAACCACTTGCCGACCGGCTCACGCCTATATACGTCGGCAAAGTGGCACGGTGCACAAAGCAACGTAACCGGACATCGCTACGTCAACCGTGGCTAGTGGGTGCGCGCCTCAGGAGCGTGCCCGCGGTTACCACGGACTCTATGTCCACTATTGGCCCGCGATCGTGGCATGGAGAGGCAGAACGGGGAGATGCCTATGTAAACAAGGCATTTCCCTGTTCTACCTAGCAACATGACAGGGATCACTGCTCCCAGTGATCAGGAGCAGTGATCTCTGTCATTTTCTAGTGAGCCCATCCCCCCTACAGTTAGACCACACTGAGGGAACACAGTTAACCCCTTGAACGCCCCCTAATGTTTAACCCCTTCCCTGCCAGTGACATTTACACAGTAATCAGTGAATTTTTATAGCACTGATTGCTGTGTAAATGCCAATGTTCCCAAAATAGTGTCAAAAGTGTCTGAACTGCCCGCCGCAATGGCGCAGTCACAATAAAAATCGCAGATCGCCACCATTACTAATAAAAAAAAATATTAATAAAAATTCTATAAATCTATCCTCTATTTTGTAGACGCAATGACTTTTACGCAAACCAATCAATATACCCTTATTGTGATTTTTTTTTTTTTTTTACCAAAAATATGTAGAATACATATTGGCCTAAACTGTGGAAGAAATTTGTTTTCGTTATATATTTTTTGGGGATATTTATTATAGCAAAAAGTAAAAAATATTGCTTTTTTTTCAAAATTGTCGCTCTTTTTTTGTTTAAAGCACAAAAAATAAAAACCGCAGAGGTGATCAAATACCACCAAAAGAAAGCTCTATTTGTTGGAAAAAAAAGGACATCAATTTTGTTTGGGCACAACGTCGCACGACCGCGCATTTGTCAGTTAAAGGGACGCAGTGCCGTATCGCAAAAAAAGGCCTGGTCAGGAAGGGGGTAAATCTTTCCGGGGCTGAAGTGGTTATACTGATTTTTCAACATAGCAAGAGAATGGATGAAAGGTTTAGTGCCGTTAGCATTCTTGTTAGCTAAATATTAGATAGTTGAGGGACGAGTGAAGATAGAAGGATTTAGTTCCACAAGAGGGACAATCCCTTCAAAAAAGGTACAGTTAGTAGCAATGTAATAGAGTTAGCTTGGGTAACTCTAGAATAGGAAATACCGGGGTTACCACACTACAATCTGACTGTGCAAGCCCAATACAATGACGCTTATATTTACCAAACTATGTAATATGAAGAGAAACCTAAACACTCTAGTCAATTTATTTCCAATCAGGCAAGCCCCTGTTCCACATAGTTTCTGGTAGATCTAAAGGAGATTGTACAACCAGATTGTATATAGTATGGTCAGCTAAAGATGCATGCGTTTTACTAATCACACTCACCACTTCCCTTTCTCTCTCAGCTACTTTGCCATTTATTGTGTGATTAAACATGATCCACATTTAAATTGATTGTAAAGTCCCGTGTTTTTTTTAAATAAAAATAACAAACATGTTATACTAACCTGCTCTGTGCAGGTGGTTTTGCATAAAGCAGTACTAATCCTCCTCTTCTCGGGTCTCTCTTCGGCTTTTCTGGCCCCTCCCTCCCTTTGAGTGCCACCACAGCAAGCGGCTTGCTATGGGGCACCCGAGCCGAGCTGCAGCTCCGTGTATCTTTTATCAGATATGTTTTATAACAGAAAGTAAAACTTTCTTTTTTTCAAAATTGATGCTCTTTTTTTTGTTTATTTTTTTTGTTTATAGCGCAAAATATAGCCGACTAGCAAAAAATGGCCTGGTCATAAAGGGGGTAACATTTTCCAGAGCTGAAGTGGTTAAAATGAAGAATGTTTCAGTGATCGGTGTCACCAGTGATAGCCCTTTAAATCTTCCCTCTACCTACAGGGCCTTGTTTACCAAAATAAAGTACCCTGCCTCCAAACTGTGGGTGCCTGAGAAATGGTATAGATTCAACACTGCAACACAGTTTTCCCATTGTCTATACTAGGAGCTATGTAGGAGTCTTGAGCCAAGATGAGAAACTCTGTTCATAGTCATCTTGCCCCTTGATAGGAACCTCCCTGTTGCCACCAGTAGTTAAGGGAATAGCTAAAACCCAGGGAGATTTGTCCACCTTTCCAGTTACCTCAATGTGTGTCTGGTGAAAGGATTACAAACAGTCATGAACAGTCATGGTACTCACAGACTGCAGACCAGGGAAATACATGATAGATTCTCCAGCAATCTGATTCTTCTCTGGGAAGAAAGTACATTGTTGTTCATACAGACCAGTATCGGGATCTAAGTTACAAATCTTGGTTAGACAAGAATCTTCCACATTCTCCAGAACTCTGTAGATACCACTAATATTGACCGAACACCTGCAGTTAAAAAAGAAAAAAAAAAAAGCACTCTTGGGCTATTTATTACTTGATTTATTGTGCATGTTTATCTCTTAACATTTGACTTCTAAGTGCAGATTTTCAAGAAGAAAGTATAAAAAATACAGAAGTTACTGTCAAGCAGATCATATATAATTACATTACAGGGCAACATTTGCTTTACTTTTCAAAAGATTTTTTAAGTAATTAATATCCAGATAGCAATTACCTTACCTTATCATAGACTTACCTACAGTCACAAACAATCGATGGAAGTTTACTTCCACTTTAAAAAACACACTACAACTGGATTGCATGATGATCTGTACCATACGATCCGGTGCAGGTAAACGGTACTGGGTTTGCAACCTGCCGAGATCACAATTGCAGTGCATTTTGAATGCGGCGCACACAGAATGTGGGTTTCCAACACTGCTTTCTTGTTTGAAGAGGCACTGAGAGCAGATCTTGTCAACCTGCTAGCCCTCTAATGTGATCAAACAGGCGTTTCTAAGCTATTAGACATGAGTTAACGTCTCTTTGAATGCCCGTTCGCAGCAGAACACGGCGCAGGAAACATGTTTTAAGTGTTTTCTGCACCATGTCCAAAATGCACTGTAGTTGTGTTCTGCAGCAGGTGTCAGTGTTAAGGTAATGACACCCCAAATGCAGGTCGCAGTGCAGTGCGTTTGCCTGCATCGGATTGCTTGGTACAGTACCATGAGATCAGGTTGCAGTGTGTTTTTTTTAAAGTAGTGTATGGCATGCACTACTTATGGTGCAGTCAAGTGTGATTCAGCCCATTCAAAATGAATAGGCTCAAATCCCAATGCACTGGAACACATGTGACTTGCACAGAAACGCTTGGTGCATTCCCGTGTGATTCCTGGTGTGAACCAGCCCTGAGAAATAATAATTTCAGAGAGGTGAGTGATGTCTTATTTTAAAGCTCCTTTACTAATCGTTAAAAATATCTAAATAGATTAACACCCATATTTTAGGCACAAGTAAAATGTAAGGATTACCATATGCCACATTGCAGCCGGTTATAGTGGTAATCATTAAGGCTGGGTTCACACCGCAGCACGGAGCGGCTTACAGCAGGGGTCCAGTGCATCCTCATTCACCGTTTCAGGTCCAATTTCAGCCTGAATTTTTGGCTGAATTTGGACATGAAATGAACAAGAAGACGCACAGGACCCCTGTGCAATTCATACCAGAGGTGCTCTGGAGATGTGTGAACTGGCACAATGTTTTTACTTAGATGTAGTAGTCAGGTGAAGAACCTGCTGCACTGTGCACACTGGCAGCAAATAGGCATCCCATATGCTGTATGTCTTATGAGAAGTAGATGGCAATATACCTGTGCACAGAGGAAGCCGAGACCTGCTTTCCAACATTGTGCACATAATAGGAGGCTGGTGGTCTGACTAGTCCTAAGTGGGTTTTGATGAGAGAGGTTAAAAAAACAGCGCCAAAGATAATGGATAGGAACTAAGGTGCAAAAAAATAAAAAAAACAACAGATCTCAGCTGCTCTGAATTTGGAAGACCAAAAAAATTGGAAAAAAAAGAAAAGAAAAGCAGCACTGGTCTAAAATCCCTAAATGCACCCCAAAAACTGATGTCTATTGCTGAGAGTGAAATAAACTACCATAAACACAAACCTAATTGAAATCTAAATACAGTGCAAAAATAGCTCCAATAATGCAGTGCTAAAAAAAAAATATATATTGTGACAATATGTGATAAATGCAATCAAACCAATATTATTTAAAAAAAAAAGTAGAAAAATGATTAAAAAATAGACCATTAAATCCCCAAAAATATTATTAGTATTGAGAAAAGTTAATCAATTAAAAAATAGTCTCAGTGATTTCTTAGATGTCAATCAAATATGTGAACTTGCCACCCAGTGTGATCCTCCACCTGTCATACTAGACAAACTCACCAGAATTAATGGCTGGTAAAGTTATAAACCAGCGACTGCGCCTTTAAGCAATCTTATGCTTTATTCCACAATGTTGTTTAACTGCAAGCTGTTCCCTCCAGATCCCGCACCACAACCCACATGGATATAGAATGCAGCTTCAGGAAGACGTATTATGACGAAACGAAGGAAGAGGAGGCAGGATCGGACTCACGGTTCGCGATATTGTTTAGTGGCCGGTAACAACTGGGAACACACAAATGCTTATACTCCCTAATGTCGGGTCGGACACTTATGAAATGTGAGTGTATCTTTTGTTATATTGTTTTAATAAAGTCTTTTAAAATGCTATTACACTATTGGAACCTCCTTTTCCCATTCTATATCCATGTGGGTCATGGTTCGGGATCTGGAGGGGACAGCTTGCAGTTAAACAATGTTGTGGAATAAAGCATAATATTGTTTAAAGGCACAGTTGCTGGTTCATAACTTTACCACCCATTAATTCTGGGGAGTTGGACTGGTGGAGGATCACACTGGGTGGCAAGTTCACATATTCGATTGACATCTAAGAAGTCACTGAGATTCGCTATTTTTCATTGATTCATTTTTCTTATTACTATTAATATTTTTTGATACACTATGTTTATGGACTATTTTTTTTATAATTTTTCTACATTTTTTTTTAATAATATTGGTATTATTGCATTTATCACATATTGTTACCATATATATTTTTTGAGCACTTTTGCACTTTGCACTGCATTGTTGGAGCTATTTTTGCACTGTATTTAGATTTCATTTAGGTTTGTGTCTTTGGTAATTTATTTCACTCTTAGCAATAGACATCTGTTTTTGGGGTGCATTTAGGGATTTTAGACCAGCGCTGCTTTTCTTTTCTCTAAGTGGGTTTTCGTGGGGAATCTTACAGGCAGGACTTTGGGGTCACTGAGGTACTTTTTCTAAATGAATATACTTTGGTAATGCACTGATTCTTGCAGTGGTTTATGGCTGTGTAGCAGAAGGAGGTTGACAACATTTTTCACGTCCCTGCCTGCTTTGTGAGCTATTAGTGAACATGGGGGCACTAGTAACACTCATCCTGATTTTTCTCCCTCCTACCTAATTATCTAATTTTACACAGCAGGTAGCCTGTCTGAAAGCTTGATTCATCATGTACTGTATATTACTGAATGCAGTGGCAGCCCGTTCATAGAGGGCGCACGGGCGCCGCCTCCCCTATCCATGCGTCAGGTCACCTGATCTATAGATCAGTGGCGCCAGACCATGGATTCCAATGAGGCAGAGTGTTTTTTTTTTTAAGCACCTGATTAGAGCCAGAGGCTCTAATAGGCTTCAAAAAAGTGTGAGCTCGGAGCGCAGAGCATTGCGCTCCGAGCCCACCCAGTTGTGTGACCATAGCGAATTAATTTTCGCTATTCTCACACTAAAGTTCCTCCCTGCCATTCAGGAGGCAGGTATGTGAGACCTGTTTCCCGATTGGCCAAAGTGTCAGGTGATCCTATTGGATGCCTAGCGCTTTGGCGGAAGACACACGGCAGAGGTAGCTAGAAGAGCAGACACAGGAGCTGCCGCCACACGAGTGGGTAAGTGCCACGCCGGACCGCCCAAAGGGGGTGGTGTGCCATGCCGGGGGGGGGTGTTGTTTGTTTGACGCCCCCCCCAAAGAAGAACCCACCAGTTGCCACTGTCTGCATGGTAAAGGAAAAGAGAATTGCATTTCTTCTATTTGGATACATTTGTATAATCGTTTCCTTACATCTTGTAGGAAAATAGATGAAAACATACCGTGTTGCCTCTACTTGAAGGTTTGGTGAAATGTAGAATGGCTGGTCAGTGCTGTACTCCTCAAAGACTCCCCAACGAAAGCGAGCCCATTCTCGGACAAATAACTTTCCTACAATTGTGAAATTACTGTTCAGGAGAGGCTGGATGCTCAGAAAAACATGTCAAGAGGGTTTGATATTCATTGAATGCAGGATTTTTTAAAAGGTATTTCAACTTTTATTTTAAAAGATCAGATTATGTTTAGTTATTTTCAGAATTTAGTGTTCATAAAAATATTTAGCTCAACGTGTTGTTAGATTTTATTTCCAAAAACTGTCAAAAAAATATTAACATGGCTTCCTTCTTTGGGGCCATAATTCACACAACTGGTATACATAATCGCCCCTCCCTCAGAAACGTAACTTCCTGCTCCTGTGATTGGTCCACTGCTGTTCCCAGCAGTTCTTATCTAGTTACCACACTGGGACTGATCATGTGACTACAGGAAGACACTGCCTTCTCCCTAAACTGCATTCTGATGTCTGTGTCAAGCTGTAGAAAACAGAAGCATTAAATATTGGCCCGTGTGCTTTAGAAAAAATTATCTTGCAGTGTTAGCTTGTTAATACTATAGATTACATTTATGCCATGATGGGGTATAGCTACCTTTTGCATTGGGCAGAGTTTACAGATAACTGATTACTGAAAATTTTGCTCACCATGAGCTCCATACACGGAGATCAAATCTTCATTCGTCAAGAAGTCTGGAGTCAGATGAATAAACCGTCCTTGTTCTCCGCAACCCCCATACTGGTGTGTGTAAGGACTATCCCCGATTTTCAAGAATGTGTTGGCAATTAAAACATGTGCCTGGTAAAAGAGAATGAAATGGATATCTAATATATATGTGTTTATAATTTCACAATTACTCTTTGATTCTCTTTAGATACTTACCTAAGCTGTGCTATTGGATAAAACAAAAATAACTACTGCAGTTCCATTACGGGTTTATGTATCTTATGCAGTTAGTGCTGTCAGTTATAGTACAGCACCATCAAGCAGTGCAATTAACACAATACATTTACTGAAACATTACTTATGTATGGTGGTTTTGTGCACATTTTCTTTTTTATTTCTAAGAATAATATTGTGACGGGAATCACTTTTGGGCACAGGGTTACTGAGAAAATATATCTTGGATTACTTAAAATGGGACAGTAATATTTATCCACAATATCTCCCAGGATATATGTAAAGACTATTCTTGGTTTGTTTGATTCTGAACTCAACATGTTGAGAGAGCTGATCACATTGGCCTCTAGAACTGGCTAGGATCCGGACAGTCTACTCCTACTATAGTTTGTTGCCTACTAGGCTGAGGAGGTGGGGAGACCACTGTTTGTTAATTGTAATTAGCTCCTGCTATTGTGAGAAGGGGTCCTGTGTTTATAATAATGTGTGAAGCTCGGTGACAACAAGTCTGACCTGTAGTGAAATCCTGATTAATCATACAATGCTCAGGAGGGCACGGAGTCACATCGGCTGCTTTAAGGGATTAGTTAATTAGCTCATGTTAATTCTGTTTCTGGTTACAGTTGTATTGTTAGAGTAATATGAGCAGGAGGGGGGACCTCCTCTTCTACTGTATATAAGACTGTATTCTGGTTCTAATAAAAGAGTCTGATTCCTGTTTGACCCTCCCTACAGAGCCTCGTCTCGTACTTGGGGGGAAGAATTATTCGTATGGGTTTCTTGTTCGGCTGATTGGAGTGTTCGGTAGCTGCCTTTGTGTTTGGAAATGGAATGTCCTAAACGGCTTTAACCTCTTTCATACTCGGGGTGTCGTTACAAATATATTTTTTTTTGTTTCACTGAGAGACAACTGTGTCTGAAGCAAGCTCATTTTGCTGTATTGTCTCCTCCATTTTGACAGCATCTGTGCATGTAACCAGAATGATATGGGGCAACTATTGCTGCCATCTTGGGCATATGGGCATAGGTGGTCCGTCTATATCCTACAAGTGGACATATCCCCCACCATGAGAAATATGGGGGACTAGATCCCTCTTACAGGACTTCTCTATGTTGACTCCATTATTATATCTCCTCCTGTATGAGGATGCTACCTTTATAAGATTTATAGGAGAGAATTCCTTCCAATCTGATGAAGACTGAGAGTATGCCTCCAGAGCAGTGTTTATACCTCTAAAGAAGTGGACCTAGCCATTGTCCGCATTATATAACCAGCTGTCACCTTTGACCCTCCCAAAAATGACCACTCTATAACATAAGTGGCACGCTGACATCCCCTTTTTAACTGATGATGATTGGGAGGACTGCTTACTTCTATTTCTGGAAATATGATTTCCTCCAGGGACCAGTTTCTCCAACTGAAATGTATCAACCGTGTCTATTATACCTCCAACGTTTGTCTGTCATGTACCTGGGAACCCCAGATACCTATTTTAGATGCAAGATAGATATTGGTACTTATTTTAATGTTTTTTTTGGCTCTGTTCTGAGCTACAAAGCTATTGGAGAGGGGTGGTGGACACTGTTAATACCGTGAGTAACCACTCCCTCTCTTTGGATCCAGCCCTGTGGTTGCTGGGCCGTGTGGAGGGTGTGGTGGCTACTAAACTTGAAAAACTCATTTTTTATCCTGCTTATTTATACAAGAAGAGAAATTATCTGAAGATGGAGGTCCTCTGACCCAACTACTATGGGTGGATACTGACTGTTGGTTGTATGATATCAAATGTTATTTTATACTTGTTTGTACATCTTGTAAACTATAATAAAAACTTTTACTGGTAACAAAAAAAAAAAAAAAAAAAAAAAAAAAAAAGGTGATCTATTGTTCCAATTAAACATGTTAGTGATAACAATTACTATATCAGTTACAATGTTAAAATTGATTTTAAATCCAGCAGTAAACATTTATTAAGGCCCGGTTCACACCATGAATTGCAAAGGTACACGCCATACGTTCCTGTGCGATTTACATGTGATTTGCGTGCAAACTCGCTCATCCACGCTATATTACCAAAAGTATTGGGCCACCCCTCCAAATCATTTGGTGGAGGGGGGATTATGGTGTGGGGTTGTTTTTCAGGGGTTGGGCTTGGCCCCTTAGTTCCAGTGAAGAAACTCTTAAAAATGAGGTATGGGAATTTTTTTCCCCCCATAATCATACTTACTTAGGTGGCTGCAGCATTGGTCCGATGCTGCATCTGTACCCCACCGCCTCTGCACTGAGAACCGAGCCATCGAACATCGTCGATGGCTCGGTTCTCTTGGCTCCCCGAGCAGAGAGCTGCTACCTGTCAATCAGCAACTCTGCTCCTCCACGCTCACTGGAGCGATGAACTGGGGCGAGGAGCGTCCGTTTCAGCGGCTCGCTGAGAGGCTGAGGCGGCCATCAGTCCAGGCACCTGGCGTATCCAGGCTCAGAGAGTCAGGATGACGCGAGCCTGGACTAATCTGTGTGACGTCAGCAGAGAGCGGACTTCAGACCACTCTCTGCTGAAAACAGGTCACAGGAGTGCAAAACGGATTGCACTCCTGTGACCCATTGGAGAAGCCCAGCCAAACAAGCTCAGGCTGGACTTCTCTCTTAAGGTGTCAGCATAATAAGACATTTTGGACTATTTCATGCTCCCAACTATGTGGGAACAGTTTGGGGATGGCCCCTTCCTGTTCCATCATGACTATGCACAAGGTCCATAAAGACATGGATGAGTGAGTTTGGGGTGGAGGAACTTGACTGGCCTGCACCTCAACCCGATAGAACACTTTTGGGATGAATTAGAGCGGAGACTGCGAGTCAAGCCTTCTCGTCCAACATCAGTGCCTGACCTCACAAATGCGCTTCTGGAAGAATGGTTAAACATTCCCATAGACACACTCCTAAACCTTGTGGACGGCCTTCCCAGAAGAGTTGAAGCTGTTATAACAGCAAAGGGTGGGCCAACGCAATATTGAACCCTACGGACTAAGACTGGGATTCCATTAAAGTTCATATGCGTGTAAAGGCAGGTGTCCCAATACTTTTGACAATATAATGTGTATATACTGTGTGTGTGTATATATGTGTGTGTATATATATATATATATATATATATATATATATATATATATATATATATTTATCTCTAATGTCTTTTCTGCTCTAAATAAATATGCGCAATGATCCATTCTTTCAGTTATAAGCAGCCTTGCTAAAGGTTGCCTGTTCCCCACCAAAACATCACTTCATCATCAAACTAGTGTTTTTGCCCTGTTCCTCTTGTCAGGCCCTGTAAGTACATTGTAGTTGATTTAAAATGGCCCTTTTATTTATATGTATATATCTATATACAGTAGAACATATGGTTTGTTTGAATCAGCATCTTACCTTCTCATAATTTTCTCTAGTACGTTTGCCATACGTGGCTTTTTGTGACCAAGTTAAAGGAATTAAGATTTTGATGCTTCTGATAAACAGTCTTTGCTTGGTTGCATGAAATAAATCATGTGTAGCTTCCTTTATCATTAGCTACAAAGCACAGAGAAAACAGAGTAACAAATTAGTACAGAGACAGTGACAAAAGCAAGTGCATTATACAATAACCCACAACAACCAAATAGATTTCATGTTTCCACCACAAAACAATGCAAGAAGTGGTAGATGATTACTGATTGTGTTGGTTTAGTGTACATTGTTCTCCGTGTTTGTAGTGCTACCCCCATAGAAGCCGCTAAATAGAATGGGTCCTCTGGTCTTTGCCTCAACCTCCTCAAGAACCTCAGCTCCTTTGACACATTGAGTTGAGTGTAGGGGCATGCAATGACACAGAGACTCACTGAAACTAGTACTTGGCAATCAGCAGTAACACCTTGATAAACAGGCATTAGGCAAGCAGTAAAGTGACTTAAAGCACATCTTCCCTGCATCTAAACACCACAATCCACTATTTAAAAAATGTTTTAATATTCAAAGCAAATTCCCCCATCCATCCTTGTCTCCATGTTTTATTTTGTTGAAAAACACCCCCTAGCATTTCTGACCGTGGACATCTTCAGTAAGGGCAAATGATTCATGTAGCATTTACTTCCTGGATTCTGTCTGCCTTTAGCTCAGGGATGTATGCAGAAGAGTGTGCTTAGCTGAGAAAACCTTTCCTTCCCTTCCTAAAGACTCCTGGGACGTATGACATAATTTGCCTAGGCAAGAAAGCAGCATGTAACTAAAGAAACATAAAAAAATAAAAAAAAATTAAAACAAGTAAATACAGTGCCTTGAATAAGTATTCATACCCCTTGAAATTTTCCACATTTGGTCATGTCACAACCAAAAACGTAAATGTATTTTATTGGGACTTTATGTGATAGACCAACACAAAGTGGCACATAATTGTGAAGTGGAAGGAAAATGATAAATGGTTTTCAAAAATTTTTACAAATAAATATTTAAAAAGTGTGGTGGACATTTGTATTCAGCCCCCCTGAGTCAATACTTTGTAGAACCGCCTTTCACTGTAATTACAGCTGCAAGACTTTTTGGGGATGTCTCTACCAGCTTTGCACATCTAGAGAGTGACATGTTTGCCCATTCTCTGCAAAATAGCTCAAGCTCTGTCAGATTGGATGAAGAGCGTCTGTGAACAGCAATTTTCAAATCTTGCCACAGATTCTCAAATGGATTTGGGTCTGTACTTTCACTGGGCCATTCTAA
Source organism: Aquarana catesbeiana (assembly GCF_042186555.1). Lineage (NCBI taxonomy): Eukaryota > Metazoa > Chordata > Amphibia > Anura > Ranidae > Aquarana > Aquarana catesbeiana. The sequence goes on along the minus strand of NC_133330.1, from coordinate 302,808,099 downwards.
CACATGAATATGCTTTGATCTAATCCATTCCATTGTAGCTATGGCTGTATGTTTAGAGTCGTTGTCCTGCTGGAAGGTGAACCTCCACCCCAGTCTCATGTCTTTTGCAGACTCTAATGCCACGTACACACGAGTCGGAATAAACTCTGAAGGTTTCTCAGACGGAATTCCGCTCAAGCCGTCTTGCGTACACATGGTCACACCAAAGTCCGACCGTCCAGAACGAGGTGACGTACAACACATACGACGGGACTAGAAAAAGGAAGTTCAATAGCCAGTAGCCAATAGCTTCCGTCTCGTACTTGCTTCAGAGCATGCGTCGTTTTATGGTATGTCGGAACAGCATACAGACGAGTGGGTTTTTAGTTCCGTCTGAAAAATGTAGAACATGTTCTCTACCTAAGTCCGTCTGAATTTTCGACGGGAAAAGTCCGATGGGGCATACACACGGTCGGAATATACGATGAAAAGCTCCCGTCAGACTTTTTCTGACAGATATTCTGCTTGTGTGTACGCGGCATAACAGGTTTTCTTCTAAGATTGCCCTGTATTTCGCTCCATCCATCTTCCCATCAACTCTGACCAGCTTCCCTGTCCCTGCTGAAGAAAAGCATCCCCACAACATGATGCTTCCACCACCATGTTTCACGATGGGGATGTGTTCAGGGTGATGTGCAGTGTTAGTTTTTCGCCAAACATAGCATTTTGTTTTTAGGCCAAAAGTTCAATTTTGGTCTCATCTGACCAAGGCACCTTCTTCCACGTTTGCTGTGTCCCCCACATGGCTTCTCGCAAACTGGAACTTCTTATGACTTTCTTTCAACAATGGCTTTCTTCTTGCCACTCTTCCATACAGACCAGATTTGTGGAGAGCACGACTAATAGTTGTCCTGTGGACAGATTCTCCCACCTGAGCTGTGGATCTCTGCAGCTCCTCCAGAGTTACCATGGGCCTCTTGGCTGCTTCTCTGATTAATCCTCTCCTTGCCCAGCCTGTCAGTGTAGGTGAACGGCCCATGTCTTGGTAGGTTTGCAGTTGTACCATACTCTTTCTATTTTTGGGTGATGGATTGAACAGTGCTCTGTGAGATGGTAAAAGCTTGGGATATATTTTTTTTTATAACCTAACCCTGCTTTAAACTTCTTCTTCACAGCGTTATCCCTGACCTGTCTGGTGTGTTCCTTGGTCTTCATGATGCTGTTTGTTCACTAAGGTTCTCTAACAAAACTCTGAGGGCTTCACAGAACAGTTGTATTTCTACTAAGATTAAATTACACACATGTGGGCTCTATTTACTAATTTGGTGACTTCTGAAGGCAATTGGTTCCACTAGATTTTAGTTAGGGGTATCAGAGTAAAGGGGGCTGAATACAAATGCGCGCCACACTTTTCACATATTTGTAAAAAATAATTAAAAACCATTTATCATTTTCCTTTCACTTCACAATTATGTGCCACTTTGTGTTGGTCTATCACATAAAATTCCAATAAAATACATTTACGTTTTTGGTTGTAACATGACAAAATGTGGAAAATGTCAAGGGGTATGAATACTATTTCAAGGCACTGTATGTATACCTTCCTATTTATTTATTTTATGAGGATTAAAAATAGCCAAAGTTGATTGGGTGAGTCAGATTCCACTTTATTATATTGTCCCTAAGCAAAGCTGATAACAAAGAAAACATAAAATTGAATCAACAGTGATAGTTATACTATTGGCACACAGAATGTGGAGTGGTAAAAACTAAGTATAAAGCTACTTTCACACTGGGGCGTTTTTCAGGTGCTAAAGGGCTAAAAATAGCACCTGTAAAGAGCCTAAAAAACGCCTCCCCTGCCACCCCAGTGTGAAAACCCAAGCGCTTTCACACTGGGGCGGTGCGCTTGCAGGAAGGGAAAAAAAAGTGTTGCAAGCAGCATTTTTGGGCGTTGCCGGAGTGGCGAATACACCGCTCCTAAAACGCCCCTGCCATTGAAATCAAAAGCCAGCGCTACTGAAGCGCCCGCAAAGCGCTTCGGCAGCAGTGCTCTGTGGGCACTTTTAACCATTTTTTGGCCGCTAGCGGGGGTTTAAAGCGCCCCGCTAGTGGCCGGAAAGTGCCGCTAAAACGACAGTAAATCGCCCTTAAAATAGCAGCGCTTTACCTCTGACACCCCTCCGCCCCAGTGTGAAAGTGCCCTAAAAGTAACACTTGGTTTCCAGATTAGCATAAACAGAAATGGAAATTTGTTCCTCTTGTGGGACTTTGGAGGGAAAAGGCTACACTCGCAATTACTCCAGAGTAGCCTTTTCCCTCCAAAGTCCCACAAGAGGAACAAATTTCCATTTTTGCTTGTATTTTGGGGATGTGGGTTAACCCTACTCTATAGACCAACTTAGCACCACCCTCCCTCTTTGATCAGCATAAACAGCAGCAACGCCACCGTAGGTTCAGCAATGGGCGGTAATGAAACTTAATCTACCAAATGTGAGACTATACTGCCAGAGTGCATCAATGGTGGTTAGGATAGGCCTAGACTGACTGGTATACACTGCCTGCGGAAAAGTAGTCGTAAATGGAAAGAGACAGGGGGGAAATGTGTGGGGTGATTCAACAGGAGGGACAGTCTCTTAAGTGGTTCTTCTGCCAGCTATCTTTTGGGCTTTTTAAGAAGCGTTGGTACACTTTTTGGTAATCTTAATAAACCATAATGCAGTGTGGGGAAGTAAAGATGCAACAGGTTAGACACTGAAACAGTTTTCACAAAGGGGTAAGGTATAAATGCATGGTAGGTAATGCACAAATGTGATGTGGTATGCCTAATGTCCTGCTAACAGGGCATATAGTGGGCGATGAGCCCTCTCACTGGTCCCTGCGATTCAGCTGGATGCTTGCAGTAGAGATGGGGCACCCCACACTGTCACTCACTGATGCTTACAAAGACTTGGGTGGGAATCTGTGGGTGAGAGGTGTCTCCAGTCCCTCTACAGCAATGAATGCAGCGCTCAATGGGACCAGTACCAAAAGAACTTTGGCAATAGTAGTTCTCAATATAGTTCATTTATTGGATGCACAATTGAAGTAGAGCAACAGAGGGCATTGTCTCCTTCTCCATGTTGCTGTCGCCCAGTATCTGGCTACATGTTATTGATTTTAAAGGGTCAGTTTTTGGCAGATTCTGGAGATTTAAATCACTTGGCATTGTATTATCTTTTGGGAACCATATTGGTAAGAGAGATGTGTGTTCCTGAGTCTGCACGCCTGTGGTCATTATCAGGTTTTCCAACAATTCTGCTGAATCTTTATGTTTTAGAAAATAAAACAGTAGTGGCTAACCCCTGGTGGAAAGGAAAGTCAGGAATTATGGCGGGAAGATTTCATTGTTGTTGTAGTATCCAAGAATATAGGCGTTAACACAACTCTGGCTGGATCGATTGATCTATCTACTAATCAATTTTATTTACATATAAAGGCAACACAGTAGCTATGTGATTGGCAGTCTTGCCTTCTTCTGGGTCCCATGATTGAATGAATGTAACCTGGAACAATATTTACCGGTATGTCTTCTTCATGTGTTCTTTAGTCTCATGAGGGCCGCTGGGAGGAACCAGACCGTGGTGGAGGATACAGACATTCAACACATCCAGAAGTATGTTGGATTAAGAGATTCTCTATGTGGTTTTGTTGTGCAGCAGAGAAAGTATTCCACAACTGGGTGCTGGACCCGGCAAAACTATGCTTTTTTTTCTTTACAGAAGCTTTTTGTTTTGATATTTTTTCAGTAACAGGGTCACTAACAGTCTGCTGCAGGCAGGAGGAAACATTAACTCTCCTCGGTGATCAGACAACAAGTCACAAAATAAGAGGCTGCAGCAGTAGCTGATCTGTGTTCTAAAGTTATGAACACAGCCTAGAACTGTACAAGCTCCACAATTTGCATGACTGTGTGACCATCTCAGTCCAGGGCATAGATGCTGGCCCCTGACATGCTTATACGATGATGTGTCTGTCCTTCTCCAGAAACAAAATAAATTAAGTCAAGGGAAGTACTGTAATAAATACCTGGTTACACATATACATTGCTTAGCATGCTGCATTTAACATGAAAAATATATCTGATGTTAGATTAAATAACAACTTATTTGACAGACAATTATGTTTATCAATATACTTGGTAAACCAGAATTGATATTTATCCTTAAACAGTGGTTTGGGGTTGGGGGGGATGGGTCACTTTTACATAAAGTAACAAATCACTTTATTTAACCACTTGCTGACTGCCGTACATTTAAAAATGGCCTGTCACCAAGTGGTTAATACCAGGATCTGTAGCCACGATCCTGGTACCATTTTTTATTTCAGCTGGATCACTTTTAAAGTGTAGAAGCAGCTAACCAAGCATAATCTGTGCTGGGTTTGCAGCTTTGGAGGGCAAAGGAGAAATCAAGGGTCTAATAAACCCCTGATGTCTCCATAAAGAATACCTGTCACTTGCCCAAAGCTATCACAAGGGGGCTTGTTCACCCTTTTGTGATAGCATTTGATTTAAATGAAAAAAAATAAATAAACAGAAAGTGTAAATAGTTCTCGTATGCATATGAAAATAACGATTGCACCATACATGTGAGGTATCATGCGAACATCAGAGGTAGAGCATTATAGGGCCCTAATTCACAATTAACTCTAAACTGATAACCTGTAAAGGCTTTTATAGCATTGCCTGTGGACAATTTTAACTATCATAGTTTGTTGCCATTTCACAGGCATGCACAATTTTAAATATTGACATGTTTGGTATCTACTAATATTAACCATTCTGCACTAGAGTGAAAAAGCAAACGTTTAATAGTGAAACAACAAACCAGCTGCTGTGCTAAAAACATACCTAAGGAAAAAAAAAAGTATATATATATATATAATATATATATATATATATATATATATATGTACAATATCTCACAAAAGTGAGTACACCCCTCACATTTTTGTAAATATTTTCTTCTATCTTTTCATGGGACAACACTGAGAAAATGACACTTTGCTACAATGTAAAGTAGTGAGTGTACAGCTTATATAACAGTGTAAATTTGCTGTCCCCTCAAAATAACTCAACACACAGCCATTAATGTCTAAACCACTGGCAACAAAAGTGAGTACACCCCTAAGTGAAAATGTCCAAATTGGGCCCAATTAGCCATTTTCCATCCCTGTGTCATTGTGTCATGTGACTCATTAGTGTTACAAGGTCTCAGGTGTTATCGTTCTCACTGGTCATTGGAAGTTCAACATGGCAACTCATGGCAAAGAGCTCTCTGAGGATCTAAAAAAAAGAATTGTTGCTCTACCTAAAGATGGCCTAGGCTATAAGAAGACTACCAAGACCCTAAAACTGAGCTGCAGCACGGTGGCCAAGACCATATAGCGGGTTGACAGGCCATGGTCGACCAAAGGAATTGAGTGCACGTGCTCAGCGTCATATCCAGAGGTTGTCTTTGGGAAATAGACATATGAGTACTGCCAGCATTGCTGCAGAGATTGAAGGGGTGGGGGGTCTACCTGTCAGTGCTCAGACCATATGCTGCACACTGCATCAAATTGGTCTGCATGGCTGTCGTCCCAGAAGGAAGCCTCTTCTAAAGATATTGCACAAGAAAGCCTTCAAGCAGTTTGCTGAAGACAAGCAGACTAAGGACATGGATTACCGGAGCCATGTCCTGTGGTCTGATGAGACCAAGATAAATTTATTTGGTTCAGATGGAGTCAAGCGTGTGTGGTGGAAAACAGGTGAGAAGTACAAAGACAAGTGTATCTTGCCTATAGTCCAGCATGGTGGTGGGAGTGTCATGGTCTGGGGTTGCATGAGTACTGCCGGCACTGGGGAGATACAGTTCATTGAGGGAACCATGAATGCCAACATGTACTGTGACATACTGAAGCAGAGCATGATCCCCTCCCTTCTGAGACTGGGCCACAGGGCAGTATTCCAACATGATAACGACCCCAAACACACCTCCAACAGGACCGCTGTCTTGCTAAAGAAGCTGAGGGTAAAGGTGATGGACTGGCCACATATGTCTTCAGACCTAAACCCTATTGAGCATCTGTGGGGCATCCTCAAATGGAAGGTGGAGAAGCGCAAGGTCTCTAACATCCACCAGCTCCGTGATGTCGTCATGGAGGAGTGGAAGAGGACTCCAGTGGCAACCTGTGAAGTTCTGGTGAACTCCATGCCCAAGAGGGTTAAGGCAGTGCTGGAAAATAATGGTGGTCACACCAAATATTGACACTTTGGGGCCCAATTTGGACATTTTCACTTAGGGGTGTACTCACTTTTGTTGCCAGGGGTTTAGACATTAATGGCTGTGTGTTGAGTTATTTTGAGGGGGCAGCAAATTTACACTGTTATACAAGCTGTACACTCACTACTTTACATTGTAGCAAAGTGTCATTACTTCAGTGTTGTCACATGAAAAGATATAATAAAATATTTACAAAATTGTGAGGGGTGTACTCACTTTTGTGAGATACTGTATATATCTAAATGTAAAATGCAATAGTTTAATTTCATTTATTCATACTTTTGTTCTTGGGTTTTTGATTTCCTTTGAAGTAAAAAAAAAAAAAATATATATATATAGATAGATAGATAGATAGATAGATAGATAGATAGATAGATAGATAGATAGATAGATAGATAGATAGATAGATAGACAGATAGATAGATAGATAGATAGATAGATAGATAGATAGATAGAGATATATATATATATATATATATATATATATAAAATTTACATTTCATTATAAAGGGATAACAACCCCCTTTTAATGTTCACAACTAATGGCAGTAGGTTAGAACTCATGAAATTTCACATAAAATATCCTTGATGGTTGGTGTGTCATTCATTAAAGTTGAAATATAATTTTAACTGCTTCCCGACTGCCTCACGCACATATACTGCGGCAGAAGGGCATGTACAGGGAGATTAACGTACCTGTACGTTGCCCTTTAAGAGCCAGCTCGCGGGTGCGCGCGCGCCGTTGGGAGCTCCGTGATTGCGCGTGCCACCGGGAGCTCCGTGATCGTGGGTCCCGCTGACTCGATGTCCGCGGGGATACCCGCGGTCGTCTCACAGTGAGGAAGAATGTTGAGATGCTGATCTCCCCGTTCTGCCTAATTACACTGTCACTGATCACAGCTCCCTGTAATCGGGAGCGGTGATCAGTGTCGTGTCAACACACCCCTCCCCCCCACAGTTAGAATCACTCCCTAGGACACACTTAACCCCTACAGCGCCATCTAGTGGTTAACCCGTTCACTGCCAGTCACATTTACACTGTAATCAATGCATTTTTAATCGCACTGATCGCTGTATAAATGTGAATGGTCCCAAAATCGTGCCAAAATTGGCCGACGTGTCCGCCATAATGTCGCAGTCACGATAAAAAACGCTGATCGCCGCCATTACTAGTAAGAAAAAAAATTATCAATAAAAATGCCATAACACTATCCCCTATTTTGTAGACGCTATAACTTTTGCGCAAACCAACCAATAAACGCTTATTCCGATTTTTTTTTTACCAAAAATATGTAGAAGAATACATATCGGCCTAAACTGAGGAAAAAAATGTTTTTTATATATTTTTGGGGATATTTATTATAGCAAAAAGTAAAAAAATAATGCAATTTTTTCAAAATGATCGCTATTTTTTTGTTTATAGCGCAAAAAATAAAAACCGCAGAGGTGATCAAATATCACCAAAAGAAAGCTCTATTTGTGGGAAAAAAAAGAACGTCAATTTTGTTTGGGAGCCACGTCGCACGACCGCACAATTGTCAGTTAAAGCGACGCAGTGCCGTATCGCAAAAAGTGCTCTGGTCTTTGGCCAGCCAAATGGTCCGGGGCGTAAGTGGTTAAGTGGGCTTACCTCTTGCAAAGCCACTCCAGGCAAAAGAGGGGGTGGTGTGTCAGAATTCAGTACTCCTCGTCTTCATTGCTCTCTGGTATCCTGTTGAAGGTATACATTTCACCCTATCTATTGCTGTGGTAACAGTGGACCCCATCACAATTATTTCTGCCTCTGTTTCTATGAAGAATGCAGTAGAGCCGCTTTTCTCAACCGTTTTTACAATGAAGGAATACTTGAAATAATTTTCAGGTCTCGGGGAACCCTTAACAATAAATACTATTTCTACAGATTACATTACATTAGCATAAGCAATAAATTGAAGTTAAGAATAAATAAAAACAAGGAATGTGGAGTACTGAAAGAGGAACTCCAGTCAATTTTGTTTGTTTATTAAAAGTCAGCAGTCTGCTGACTTTTAATAAACAGCCGCCCGCCTGTCCCAGGATCCAGCAATGTGCTCACTCGAGCCGTCCTTTTCCTCGCTGCTCTGTCCCCTGCGCCAGCATTTCAACTGTGGGTACATTGCTTTGACAGCTTGCAGCTTCACAGCCGGGTGCACACTGTGAGTCGGGCTGCACACTCTGAATGGTCCTTCAGTTTCCACGGACCCGTAATGTGTCCCAGAAGACTGCAGGGTGGGGGAGAGAAGAACTTCCACTTGGATCGTTTATGTGATCTGAGTGGGAGTGGGCACCTCCCCCCTCCTCAAAAAAAGTGATATTTGTTGAAGGGGGGGGGGGGGGGGGGTGAGGTCTTGAAGTGGAACTTCCACAGGGCTGCTCTATATAGCGAAATTATTTCCATAATGAAATAAAGCAAAGATAATGGGTAGAAAAGAAATGCAAACAGTGAAAATTGTTGTGTTCCCTCACAATGGTGTTCAGAAAAATGACCTCTTATACAGATGGTCAGTGAAATGCCCACTTACAGTATTGGTCAGTGTAGAAGGCCCCCTTAGGTTAGTGGTCATAGGGAAATGGCCCCCTTACACTGGTGATCAGTAAACGAAGGGACCCTTTAACCCTGGTAGTAGAAAGAATGTCTCTTATATTGGTGATCAGTGGGAAGAATGCTCCTTACATCAATGGTCAGTAGGAAGAATTCTTCCCTTAAAAATAGCTGGTGTCATTGGAGGCTTATCTAGGAGGCAGAAATTGCGCATTGCTTAAGGATCCCCTAGAACCCCATAGAAACCTCTGAAGGTACAATAGAGTTGCACAAAACTTTAGTCAAGAAAGACTACACTAATGCCGCGTACACACGGTAGGAATTTTCGATGTTCGATGTGAGCTTGTTGTCGGAAATTCCGACCGTGTGTAGGCTTCATCGGACATTTGTTGTCGGAATTTCCGACAACAAAAATTTGAGAGCTGGATCTCAAATTTTCCGACAACAAAATCCGTTGTCGGAAATTCCGATCATGTGTCCACAATTCCGACGCACAAAATTCCACGCATGCTTTGAATCAAGCAGAAGAGCCGCACTGGCTATTGAACTTCATTTTTCTCGGCTCGTCGTACGTGTTGTACGTCACCGCGTTCTTGGCAATCTGAATTTCCGACAACATTTGTGTGACCGTGTGTATGCAAGACAAGTTTGAGCCAACATTCATCGGAAATAAATCCAGGATTTTGTTGTCGGAATGTCCGATCGTCTGTGCGCGGCATAAAGGATGCATCGTACAGAAGTTCAGTATCGAGTGTCCTTTAGCAGCTTCTCTTCTGAGGATATAAAGAGAGCCCCAAGGATGATGACACAGGTTGCTTGGCTGGAAAACAGAGCTTCTAGCTTGTCATGGGATTGCCCTGGATAGAGGTCTTCACACCAATGTCCATAGACAACAGAGGATGAAAAACTGTCACCCCAACCAAGACAGAAATTAACACTTGGTAGATTTGCTCCTTAAGACTCGGTTCACATATATGGGAACGGGATGCGTTTTGAACCACATCTAATTTGCATACAATGTGAACTGAACAGCTTTCAATAAAGCCGGTTCAAATATATCCAAGGTGGCCACGGCCTGTTTTCAAAAATAGTTCTGTGCGCTGAAACCGCAGCTGGACATATGTGAACCGAGTCTTAAGAGAATCTGTCAGTTTGCGTTTTTGTGTGGTGAAAGTAAGCTTTGGTGTGTGTGGGTTGGTGGTCTTGGAAGAGAAGGCAAAGTGACAAATTGTCTTTAACCACTTGCATGTACGCATGTACATTTACGTCGGCAGAATGGCACGGACAGGCAAATGGGCGTACAGATACGTCCCTTTAAATTTCCACCGTATGGTCGCGTGCGCGCCGCCGGCAGCGAGTGTGCGACCCTGCCGCAAGCTCCGTGAGTGTGATCACAGGCCCGATGTCCGTGGAGATACCCGCGATCGTCTCACGGAGAGGAAGAACGGGGAAATGCTGATGTAAACAAGCATTTCCCCGTTCTGCCTAGTGACAGGACACTGATCACCACTCCCTGTAATCGGGAGCGGTTATCAGTGTCGTGTCACACATAGCCCATCCCCCCCACAGTTAGAACACATCCCTAGAACACATTTAACCCCTGCAGAGCCCCCTCCTGGTTAACCCTTTCACTGCCAGTCACATTTACACAGTAATCAATGCATTTTTAATCGCACTGAAAGCTGTATAAATGTGAATGGTCCTAAAATAGCGCCAAAAGTGTGGGATCTGTCCGCCATAATGTCGCAGTCACAACAAAAATCGCTGATCGCTGCCATTACTAGTAAAAAAAAATTATTCATAAAAATGCCATAAAACTATCCCCTATTTTGTAGACGCTATAACTTTTGCACAAACCAATCAATAAATGCTTATTGCGATTTTTTTTTTTTTTACCAAAAATATGTAGAAGAATACATATCGGCCTAAACCGAGGAAAAAAAATGTTTTTTTATAAATTTTTTGGGGATATTTATTATAGCAAAAAGCAGGGGCGTTGCTAGGGGGTGGCTTTTGGGGCTATAGCCCCGAATCTGGGGCCAATAGCCCTGAGTCTCTGCAGGGGAGGGGAGGCTCTCTGGGGACCCTTATGTAAGTGGGGGGGCTCTCTGGGGACCCTGATGCAAGGCAGAGGCTCTCTATGGACCCAGATTTAAGGGGGAGGCTCTATGGGGACCCTAATGTAAAAGGGGCTCTCTGGGGACCCTGATGTAAATGGGGGGCCCTCTGGGTACCCTGATGAAAGGGGGAGGCTCTCTGATGTAAGGAGGAGGCTCACTGGGGACCCTGATGTAAGGGGGGCTCTCTGGGGACCCTGATGTGAGGGGGGACTCTCTGGGGACCCTGATGTGAGGGGGGACTCTCTGGGGACCCTGATGTGAGGGGGGACTCTCTGGGGACCCTGATGTGAGGGGGGGGGGCTCTCTGGGGATATATATACACACACACACGTATATTACTGTATATACATGTGTATGCCCGCCCAAGCGTATGACTTTCTTTACTACGCTGCTATGGGCTCTAGCCCCAGATCTTTTGTAGACCTAGCAACGCCCCTGGCAAAAAGTAAAAAACATTGCTTTTTTTTCCAAAATTGTCGCTCTTTTTTTGTTTATAGCGCAAAAAATAAAAACCGCAGAGGCGATCAAATACCATCAAAAGAAAGCTCTATTTGTGGGGAAAAAAAGGACTTCAATTTTGTTTGGGAGCCACGTCGCACGACCGCGCAATTGTCAGTTAAAATGACGCAGTGCCAAATCGCAAAAAGCGCTCTGGTCTTTGGCCAGCCAAATGGCCAGGGGCTTAAGTGATTAAGATACAGTTAGTTATCTGAGCCTGTGCAATGCTCTTACCTGTATTTTTTCTATAATGATATCATTTTCAGGCACTGCAGGGTGGATTGCAATCACAATGTCGTCATATCCTCCATCGGTAAGTTTCACCGTAGAAAAAGAGAAAACCACAGGGCAGAAATGGAATCCCAGTAACATCAACAAAGGCCAGGCCGCCATCCTGTGACACCTTCACCCAGCTCCTCTCCTCATTTATGTGTGTGCTCTGATATGCTATGAAAACTTTTCATAGAACTTTATAGGATTTTATTGCTCCATGTTTCAAGCTATTGGTGGACAGCGCAGTCCGGCCAGGTAGTTGTATACATTTATAATACAGGAAATCACAGCTGAGCTAAACTGTGAACAGAGCAATTAAACACTGAAAATAGAACCAGCTATTGTTTGTGCAAAACTGACACAGGCAACCAACGTAATATTTTTAACTACAAGGACCCCACCCTCAAGTTCACGTCATTTGATACCCTTTCTATGGAAAAATGCACATTTCTAATAGACAAATTTAAAAGCCCTGCGTGTAGTCAGTTTACCTTCTGAGTGTGCCGTAGCTGAGAAGGTAAAACATAGCTCCCAACTGTCTCTGATTTCGAGGGACTGTCCCTGATTTGGAGAAATGTCCCCCTGTCCCTCATTCCTCCTCATTTGTCCCTCATTTTGGTCTGATCTATATAGATGTATAAAAAATGCACTTTTTATCTATGAAAAAGTGTTTTACAGCGCTAAACCTTTCATCTGATTTCTAAATTGCTGCATTTGTAAATTCCAAAAGCCAATATAAAGGAATAGTAGTGGTAAAAAAGCACTTTTGGGTTGAACCAATCTTTTATTTTTTGTATAACTCTCCTTTAAGGGGGCGTGGCAAGGGGTGTGTCCCATGCCTGCATACTTTTGCTGATAGATGTCCCTCATTCCCATCTCTAAAAGTTGGGGGATATGGGTAAAATGCTAGTAAAGTATAGAACCCCTGTTAAGGTTAGAACTCCTGTCAGGTTTTACTGCTTTCCAGGACTACCTAACAAAGATTTTCCCTTACTCACTATCCCCAGGAACAACCTGTTTATCAGACAGAAATATGAAGGAAACAGCAGACAGACGTTCAAATGCGTTTTTTTTTCTTAAAATACCGGTACTTTATTTTGATCCGGTATTGCATGTTAAATAAATGTATTTTTTTAAGTTAAGTAGGGGAAGGCTAGAACCTCTGTCAGCTTCTTATTGTTGTCTGTTTTCCTGTTGCTGATTTCCCCTTGCTTCCTGTCAGGTGAAATGAATTTAATTTTTGGACAGAAAGTGAGGGGAAACTTCTCTGGCTTGACAGGGCTTTCTAACCCTTTCCTACTCTATCCAAAAATTAAATATATATTTTGGCTAGAAATACACTTTAAAAGGCAAAAATGTTTCTGCTGTTTTGTCTGTTTAATGTGTATCTAACGCCAGAAGCAACATTTTAATATATTGCAGCTTACCAAGGATTTTTTTTTTTTTTTTACTGTCACATGAGCTGACAAACCCTACATTTTTTATGTATTTAATTTTAGAATGCCCATGTATGGTTTTTCCTTTATGATGCACACACCTATACAGTATGTGTGTGTATATGTGTAAATATAATTTTTATTGTTGTGTACTTTTTATGACCTATGAAATTCTTTAGATCAGTATTTTTGTAGTATACCAGCTTCAGATTCATTTGATTTTAATTAATTTTAACTACTTCCCGACCGTAGGACATCCATGGACGTCCTTAGGTTTAAGTGGTTATACCGGGATGATGCCTACAGTCACAGGCATCATCCCGGTATCTTTTTTTTTCAGCCATCATTCCCTCTTTTGTATTAGCCATTGGTTTGCTTTTACAAGCAGCAGGAGGGGACATTACCCCCTCTCCCACCGGTGCCTCTTCAGGCTCTCCTATGTGATTAGAGGGCACTGGGATCTGGTGCTTCCCCAGGGTTACCACAGAGCCATCCATGAACCACATGGTCCCCAGCCATTTCTATGCTCCTGGGATTCTGGAAGTGATGTCATGACATCACTTCCGGTTTCGGCAGATGTAAATACTGCCATTTTTTTTGCCTGTAAAGCAGAGGTCAAAGTTTTGTTTCTTTATCTCATGCTTTCCAGGGTAGAGGATAGATTTGAGCTCCCATAGATCCCAGATCTCTCCATAAAGAGGACCTGTCATGCCTTATTTCTATCACAAGGGATGTTTACATTTTTTGTGATAGGAATAAAAGTGCTTAAAAAAATTAAAGAAACCATGTAAATAAGTAAGTTTTAAGTACCATAGTTTGGGACCATTCCACTAGCGTGCACAGTTTGAAAGCATGACATGTTAGGTATAACTTTACCCGTAACATCATGTTTTATATTTTAACAAAAAATCAGGTTGTATATTGTGTTTTTTGTTTTTTTGTTTTTTGCATTAAAATTCCTTAAAGTATATATATTTTTTAAATTGCACTTGAAAAGTTGCTGCACAAATACTGTGTGACAAAAATTGTAACTCCACCCGTTTCATTATCTATGGCCTCTGCTTCTATATATATATATATATATATATATATATATATATATATATATATATATATCATGCTTGAGGGTTCTGAGTAATTTTCTAGCAAGGTAATTATGATTTTTACATGTAGGAGAGAAATGCCAGAATTGGCCCGGTAGGGAAGTAGTTAAATCTTATTTCTTAGCCCTGATGAAGGGGGAGTTCTGAGCCCCCAAAATGCTATGACTTTATCCTCTGGCCTTTTATTAAGAACAATAAACTTCTACTCGACTGGCACTAAGGGCCCTTACATACAACCACACATTAGGGTGCACGGCCATACAGAATAAAATGCATCTGTTGTGGTATCTGCATGCAAATTTAAAATTTTACATTTCATGTGAATGTATAACTATACGTTAGACCTTTTAATATTGCATAACGATTTATTTTTATAAGTGGAATACGTTAAGGCATTGAGGATGCTGAACTATTGGTTTGCGCCCTTCCACTAAGTCATGTATGCTTGCAAATCTGTTCCAGCAGACTAATTATATACTACTTCTATGCATTAGTGAATGTTTTTAAGTGTTAACCTTAGAGCCCTTGCACACTGGGGCGGTTTGCAGGCGCTATTGCGCTAATAATAGCGCCTGCAAACCGACCTGAAAGTGCCGCTGCTGTGTATCCAGTGTGAAAGCCCCGAGGGCTTTCACACTGGAGCGGTGCGCTGGCAGGACGGTAAAAAAAAATCCTGCCAGCAGCATCTTCGGAGTGGTGAAGGAGCGGAGTGTATACCGCTCCTTTACCGCTCCTGCCTATTGAAATCAATGGGACGGCGCGGCTATACCGCCGGCAAAGCGCCTCTGCAGAGGCGCTTTGCGGTGGTATTTAACCCTTTCTCGGCCGCTAGCGGTGGGTAAAACCGCCCCGCTAGCGGCCGAATACCGACGGTAAAACGCCGCTAATAATAGCGGCGTTTTACCGCCGACGCCGCCCCCCGCCCCAGTGTGCAAGGGCTCTTAGGCTGGGGTATAGCTGTGTCTAATTAAGCACTTTGAGAGTACATAAACTTTTTCCCCTTCAGTACCCACTATCCCCTTGATTAAGCCCTGCTGTGGGTTAAACATGTTGGGTGCATAGCTTTGGGTGGGAGTGAACAGTGTTGTCATTTCAATAAACCTTGGCTGGACTTGACCATCTTTGTCGCACACATCATTTCCTGTAATGCATGTCAGTGGGAACAATTACACTACAGCTGTGGCTCCCAGGCATCACAGCAACAGATGGATTTTATTCTGTATGGCTGTACACCCTAAGGGCCCTTCCACACTGGGGTGGGGGTGGCATCGGCGGTAAAGCGCCGCTATTGTAGCTGCTAATTGCTAAAGGCCAAGAAAGGGTTAAAAACCACCGCAAAGCGCCTCTGCAGAGGCGCTTTGCCAGCGGTATAGCCGCGCTGTCCCATTGCTTTCAATGGGCAGGAGCGGTGAAGGAGCGGTATACACTCCGCTCCTTCACCGCTCCGAAGATGCTGCTAGCAGGACTTTTTTTCCCGTCCTGCTAGCGCACCGCTGCAGTGTGAAAGCCCTCGGGGCTTTCACGCTGGAGACAAAGCAGCAGCACTTTCGGGTTGGTTTGCAGGCGCTATTATTAGCGCAATAGCGTCTGCAAACCGCCCCAGTGTGAAAGGGCCCTAATGTGTGGTTGTGTGCAAGGTCATGGTCATGTGCAAGAGCCCTAACTTTTACACTTTATTACTTGGTGATCAAGCCAGTAACACACTTGCTGTCTTCCTGTCCTGACTATACTTAGTCCTCCACTCTATCTATGGAGGCGCAATGTAGCCCATGTTGGACAGCAACATTGCCAACCTGCATAGAAGGTATTGCTAGATGGACTAGTAGATTTAGAATGGATAATTGACTAATAAATTAAAGCCTAACTCCAACTAACTATTGTAAGCAGTTACAGCAGCAGGTTTGTATATATTATTTTGATATAAATGTAATTCACATAAACATAGGCTGCTAACAATACTGTACTTACAACAAATGTTTGTATTGTTAGCAACCTATGTTTATGTGAAATAAATGAATATCAAATAATATAATATATACATATGTGATCTGAATTCAAACCCCAATAGGTGTGAGAATGAATAGTGGTGCTAACATGATAAATACCTGCTAAAAATATATATATTTTTAGCAGGTATTTTTCATGTTAGCGCCACTATTCATTCTCACACCTATTGGGGTTTGAATTTGGATCACATATTTTCATTGTTTTAAGTGGCAGCTATAGGATTGTATTTGATCATTCCTCAGAGCGCAGTGGTGGCTTTACGGGTAGAGGCGGATTTACTAGTAAACCAATAGTTTGTACATATTATATACATACATGTGCCTTTTGAAGATATTTTCTATGTAATTAATGATTGTTATATGTCTACTTCTAGAAGCAAATATACCGATTATCCCCTGAGAAAGGAAAATAAGTCTGAAACGTTGGGTTTCACCACTACAATTCACCTGGACTGACCTGAAGTTTTAACACAGGTAGTTCTTTGGATGGATTAGATGGTTATAGGGTATTCAGAAGCATTGGCTTATAAGATGTTCATATGTTGCTATGTTTTTCTGTTGGGACCTCTGTCCTTTCTATGACTGTCTTTAAATAAAATAAAAATATTTTTATACAAATTCATATCTGAGTCTGCCTCCAAAGTCCATGGGGGTTTTCCTTGGTGCACGATGTACACATTCAATGATTGATGTTTAATCTATTTGGATGGTGGCAGACTACAATACTACACATTCCACCCTTGAACTATATTGTATATAGGTATAAATTTACTCAGCGCAACCTCGTCTTTTATATTTTACCACAAATTGTGGTAGTTTATGTGCACATACAATGGCTAATGAGCAAATAGATACCCAACATGTAAAACCTTAAATTTGTGTGCTCCCATGAAATGGCAAAAAAAATGAGTACCGTATATTTTCCATAGGTGGCGCTTCAAAAGCCCCCTATAGGTCATCAGTTTAGTGTTACAGAGGAGGTCTTGTGCTAGAATTATTGCGCTCAATCCAGCATTTGTGGCGATATCTAACATGTGTAGTGCAATTGACAGTTTAATGCGCAGGTGCCCCCCGTCACGTGCATTTATGTTTGTACGTGCGTACATGTGGGTGGCCTCAAAAGAAAAAAAAATGTGTGTGTGTGTGTGGTGGTGGTGGTTGTGGTGGTGGTGGGGGGGGGGTTGGTGTGTTATGTGCTTTGGTGTAACTATTTTTTTGCAAAAAAAAACTTTTTTTTTTTCTTGCCATAACTTTTTTTTAAATCACACTGGGGACACAAAATCCCCTATGTAATGATAAAGCCAACATACTGTGTGTGTGTGTGTGTGTGAAACTCATACCCCCCCCCCCCCCCCCCAGCTGTCAGGTCTGTACGACGTATGGACCTGGCAGCGAAAGGGTTAAACGAGTAAACACACAAGTAAATTATTGCACTCAAATGTCAAAAAATGTATTTTTGTTTTACTGCTCTGTACAATGCTGTATTACTGATCTTTACTCAGCTATGTCCCATAGACAACCATGCATCTCATTTCAGATCAGTAAAAAACCTCCACGTTTTACTCTTGTGTGCAACAGGTCCTAAGTTTTCTTTTTTGGGAAAGTGAAGTCTGTAACTTTAGTTCTGCTTTAACGAATAGTTGGATAGAGGATTTTTATTTTCAGCCCCATGTCAATTTTTTTTTTTTTGTTAATCTCATTGGGTTCTACTAAAATTAACTGTCACTTTTATTTGAATAAAAAGGCTTCCTTGTCCTTGTGTGCTAGCTTTGTAATGAGCAATACCGTTTATAATTGTTAATTTTAAATTACAGTTAAATGGCTACATTAAAGATCTTAATTTTTGTGCTATCAAAGCTTTGTAAATTGAGCCTACTGGGTTCTTTAAGGCTAAACTCATACACAGGTGTTTTATTCCTTTTGTTAGTATTTGAATCCTTTGCAATGTACTGAAAATGCATTGCTGCCAATGGCAATATTGTCCACCAATCAGTGATCAGTGATTCTAGTTGTCTCTGGGCTCAGATGAAATTAACTGCCACGTTTTTAAAAATAAGACTCAACCAATCAATGATCAGCTGAACAGTTCAACACAGTTCTGGGCAGTGTTCCATATAATCTGATCGGCTAGCTTGGTCTTAGGTGACTCACTATGACATCATCAGGGAAAAAAACCTACATAAACAGCTGCAGCTCACAGTGTGGCAGTTTATCTTGCACTCGAGCAGTGACAAGACGTGTGCGATTTGTTCAGCGATTACACATCTTTATCTCCTAATTTATTTGACATACTCAAAAGCTTTGTGATCAAGATTTTCCTTAACGTTATTTATTTTCTTTGTCACATTTTCAATTTTTGTGATAAAGCTTTAGAATGAGCTTCTTAATAAGAGTGCTACTATTTCTGTGCTTTCTGCACCTGGCAGCAGGTAAGTTTTTATATAATAATTTCTAATTTTAGACCTTTGAATGTAAATATCTAAATCAGTGGGTTTAATTATGCTTTGGCACACGGAGGGGGAATGTTGTTTGCAGCCATATAACTGATTTTTTGTTTTCAAATATTACTGGCTGAAAATAACTGTCAAAATTGCAGCTTGTTTAAAAATAGGAATCCATGTCCTGGTGTGCTAGCTTTGTTAATTGAGTTTAAAGCATATATTAATACAAAACAGCGTCTTCCCCAGTAACACACCTTCTGCCTTAGACTGGCTATACACATTATCCTTTAGATCTACCACCAACTGCCTGATTTTATACTAATCAACTCGGTTGTTTAGGTTTGCCCTAGTATTATATAGGGGATAGATAAATTGTACAATCAGATCGTATAGCATATGGCCATCTTTAGGGTGGCTACACTCCCTCCTACACTCCATCAATGGAGGAGCAATGTAGCTACCCTTGGCCAGCAGCATTGTCACCCATTGGTGAGGGTAGTGTTACATAAACTGGTAGAAATTAAAGCCGGACCCCAGCTGACACCTTTAAATCTTTGTCACCAGAGCCGTTTTTGCAGGCGAGTATAGATGAGCAAGCATATAGACGAGTAAAATTCTTCTTCATTGCCGGTATTGTAATATACTCATCAATACTCGAGCATTCATTAACCTTTTCAGTGCCAGAACTGTTTTTGCTTTTTTTTTTTTATTTTTTTTTTTGCACACATGTTTAAAAAATTACATTAGGCCTAAAGATTACACAAAACATCCAAACATTATATATTTTCTGAAAGCGGCCACCCTAGAGAATAAAACAGTGGTAGTTCTAATTGTTTATGTCACACGATATCACCGCAAAGGTCTAGGAAATGCAAAATTTCAGTAAAAAACACACTAAAGTGAATTTTTAGGGCAAGCAAACTCAAGGAACTACCCACATTTCTGGTAAAATATAAAAGACGAGGTTGCACCGAGTAAATAAATACCCAACATGTCAAACCTTAAATTTGTGTGCACCCGTGCAATGGGGGGCAAACTTCAGTACCCTATATTTTCTATATAAAAGTCCCCTACAGGTCATCAGGTTAATGTTACGGAGGAGGTCTTGTACTGTACTAGAGTTATTGCTTTCACTCTGGTGTACTAGTGTATTGCAATCAACGTTTTCATGCATAGGCGTCCCTGACACGTGCATTATGCTCGTACA
Organism: Aquarana catesbeiana; assembly: GCF_042186555.1. Classification (NCBI taxonomy): domain Eukaryota; kingdom Metazoa; phylum Chordata; class Amphibia; order Anura; family Ranidae; genus Aquarana; species Aquarana catesbeiana. The sequence continues at coordinate 302,788,171 of NC_133330.1, read as the reverse complement.
TGTGTATATGTGGGGGGATTTATATGCTTGGGTGTAACTTTATTTGAAAAAATAGTTTTTGCTTAAATTTTTTTTTGTTTTTTTAATCACATTTGTGGCCAAAAAGTCCCCTATGTGATGATTTTTAGGTCACGGGTTCTAGGGTCTAAAAGACCACCAATGTCTTCTCTGGGCTCCACTGAATTTATTGCAATGCGCATCGAATTGCAATACATCTCTTCCCGACTATGCTAGTCAGGGAAAGTGACAGGTGACCCAGGAAGTGATGTCATACACTTTTTCTGGACAGCATGGTCTGTGACAGGAAATGTAAAAATAACATCTACTGGCAGGATTACTAGGTGCAAATAAAGGGAAAACGTCCTAAAAAAAGAAAACAAATGCAGCCACATTTGAGAGATTTGGAAGCTGCAATATATTACACTTTTGGTTGTGGGTTTAGATATGTTTTACTGCCATTTAAAAATGACAGTCATGTGACTATAAATTTAGAGAACTTTACTTTTGTGGTAAAGCTTTGCGAATTGAGCTTGCTGTGTCCTTTAACTGCTTCAGAATCAACATGACTCCCCCCATCTTGTCCAGACAATATATCAGTTTTCATTGCTGTGATACTTTGACAATTACTCGGTCATGTAACACTGTACTCCAATTAATTTTACAATATTTTTCTTTTTAAGAAAGAACTTATTTGGTTGGCAATTAATACCCACTGAGTTTTCATATATATATATATATATATATATATATATATATATACACATACATACATATATATATTTTTTTTATTATATAAAGGAAAAAAAGACCAGACCAAAAAAAAAACAGTTCCCTTACTTTCTAGTATTAAACATATCAAATAAATATTCCAGGTCAGTATGAACAATCCTAAAATGACCCCTTTTGAAAAAGGTGGACATTCCAAGGTGACATTTTTTGGCACTTTTTGTTTTTGGAAATTAAAAAAATATGTTGATATTGGTGTAATTAAAAAATAAATGAAGGTGCACTAAACCTTAAAGGCACTGTTCACACCGGTGTGCTTGTGTGAATGGACACAGCTGATCACATGGTAAAGAGACTACGTCAGAGGCTCTTTTCCAGGATCTGAGATGCGGTACGTCAGACTGATTCGGGCAGCGACTGGAGGCTTTTCCTGCTAGACATCATTTGACATCCAGTCAGGATAATACAAACGCTTTCCGGCCGTCATTATGCTATATGGCGGACGGGAAGTGGTTAAGTAATCTTTAGGCCTAAAATTATTTTTTAAACATACAAAAAAGGTTGAAGGATCTAAACCTAAGAATGTCATGTCCCCCTAAGATCTCCAATAACTTTGATTATTGTTTTTTTATTGATTTTGATGTAATAAATTCAATTTTTTTAAATGTTTACTAATAATGTGTTTTTTCTCCTTCTTTCTGCAGCATTATCTCACGCTGAGCTTCCATATCACCTTGTGGAGGCTAGAGTGGGCTCCAAATTGGTAATTCCATGTGAACTTACCACTGACGGACTGAGCGGCCAGGAGCAGATCGACTTTGAATGGGGATTTACCCCAGATGCAACCAACAGATACAGGACCCTCATACGACGCAATGGCATCAAGCTGCATCCAGGGTTTCACCATGACCTAAGAATGCACCTACGTCTGACTCATACCACTCGAGAGGACTGCTCTCTGGTTATCAGTCCTCTCCTCATGGAGGACAGTGGGACATATGAGATCAACGTTGCCGTGAATGGTTTACAGAGTGGACCTATTAGAAAATTCAATGTTCATGTAATAGGTAAGTATTAGATACAGTAGATCCATTGGTTATTTATATGGGTGTGTTCTGTAGGTACTGAAGCCCAGTACTGTAGTGACATTATAGTTAGGTAACCTTTGGTTACATCTATTTGATAATTCCCTGCTTCCTATATTTAAAGAACATTCAGAAGAAGAGGAAATAGCCTAAAAAATATTTGTTTTTTTGCCCAACTTTCACAGAAAAAATGTAACATCAGTTGTTATCACAAGAAAGCCGATTGTCGGCTCTAGAAAAAACAGTACCAGGGTGATGCCTGTAGCTGCATGCATCACCGCGGTATAACCCCTGTATTAGGTGCGTTAGGTGGACGTGAAGGGGTTAAGCTAATTTCCTCTGTGGTCACCGGGACAGGAAGTGAAGGGAAAGTACCTTAAAAAGACACAGGCAGCAATAAAAACCTAAAAGAGATTTTGATCCTCCCACACTGAATGCACACCTAAGCAAGAAAAAGTTTGGTCTACTGCTTCACTGTACCTTTGCATGACCCCTCTTTTCATTTGTTTTATGCAGATTCCCCACTCATGACTGCTGGTAAGAATTTCAATGCAAAGCGTATGGCAATGGTTCACCATCCAGTCACTACCTCCGTGGACGAAGAACAAATGGCATTTTTGGACAAAGAACAAACGGCATTTGTAGATGAAGAACAAGCAGCGTCTGCAGATAAAGAACAAACTGCGACTATGCATGAAGAACCAACAGAGACTGCGGACAAGAAATCATTGCGGGCTTTCCAACCAGTAGAGGAAACCCAACCACCAGTGGCCAACCAATATGAGACAGAAAATCCAGTGATCTTGGATGAAGGACAGAAAGCGACTGTAACGGAAAACCGGCCATCAGTGGCCAGCCAATATGAGACTGAAAGTCCAGTGATCCTAGATGAAGGACAGACAGCGACTGTAACGGAAAACCGGCCATCAGTGGCATTTTCCAAACCAACCCAACCAACGGGAGCCGAGCCAAATAAGAAGGAAAGCCAAATGTTTATTATTCAGTTTTCCCCGACTCTGGCAAACTATCTCCTACTTTTCGGTATGAGCATCACTTCTGCAGGCATAGTCTTCCTGATCCTATTTTGCTTGGCAAAAGTAACCTGCTTAAGGTAAGCTGATTTTACACTTTATATAGCACTTTAGCAGAGGTCCCTTTTCTACCAGCAGCTTGCCCTTTATGTTCAGTCCCCAGATTTTACCAGCAAAAGCTCCTGTCTGAGCATAATTATCTTTCACACACCAGCAATAGATCTGTTTTGCTTGTAATTAATTCATTGTATAGCCTTAGCATGGCTGTGGGACACAAGGGAATGCTTTTGAAGCTGCAGGTAAAAATATAAATGGGTTCCTGATGTGTGATTTTCATTTTATTTTTTGTGTGCTTTATTTTGCTGCACAATGCCTAAAAAATTGTTGTTTAATTTAACAAGGTCTATGTCAGAACAAATTCACAGTGGCAGCAGTATACAATTTAAGAAGAACTCTCCCAAAATTGATATCTCAGTCTTAAATCTGATTTTCGATATCTCTAAGGGGCACCAGTGTTCCAATCCAATGAAATATTTCCAGTTCTTGCAAACGTCAAAGCTAATACAACACTAGACTATGGTGTCTCACTCTTCCAATATTTTCCACTGTCAGAGCAAACAAAAATTGGGATTTTATCTGTAAAGGGGTGACACACAGAGTGTGCAGATACCTAAATTTTTACAGGTAAATCTTCCCATTGCCATGTCTATATAAGAAGACAAAATGACGAGTGCTTCTCTAATACTCAGATGTCGATTTTAGGTGGAGTCAGGCTTTATTGCTGCTAATTTATGTTTGTTTATAAACAATGCTCATGTTGTTTTTACCCTTTTTTGTCTTTACAGTGAAGACTGTTGCGGGTACCACAGACAGGTGGAGTCAAGAATGGAAGAAGGAAGAATAGAAGAAGAAATCCCATTGCAGGATGTGGTAACAGGAGAATCATCAATGGAAAGGAATGGACATGAAGAGGAACATTCACTTAAGGGTGTACAGGTGGAATGAGCGAAAGGCCAGCTCCCTATAGCCCTGCCCTTAACCATCATGCCTGTTTTTTCCAATGAGTGTCCTATGAGGTTTAACACTTTTAAAATTCACACTAATTTTTTTCCTCTTAATAGTGGTAGTAGTATTTGTGGTAGTAGTATTTGTGGTAGTAGTATTTGTGGTAGTAGTATTTGTGTTGGGTGAGCTGTGGGGGGGAGGGGGTGAACAGTGGACAAGAGAAGGTAACCTGTGCGTGGGGGGGGGGGGGGGGGTGAGCTGTGGACGACAGAAGAGAAAGGTAACCTGTGCCTGGGAAGTGAACTGTGAACGAGAGAAGGTAACCTGTGGGTGGGCGGTGAGCTGTGTGGGGGGGGGAGAGGCTGAGCTGTGTGTGTGTGGGGGGGGGGGGGTGAGCTGTGTGGAGGGAGGGGAGAGGGCGAGCTGTGGGGGAGGGGAGAGGGTGAGCTGTGTGTGGGGGGGAGTGAGCTGTGTGGGGGGAGGGGAGAGGGCGAGCTGTGGGGGAGGGGAGAGGGCGAGGGTGAGCTGTGGGGGAGGGGAGAGGGTGAGCTATGGGGGGGGTGAGCTGTGGGGGGGGGGAGGGTGAGCTGTGTGGGGAGAAGAGGGTGAGCTGTGTGGGGGGAGGGGAGTGGGCGACCCATTATTTGGCAACACTTTACTTATGTTTCCCGAGGAACGGTGGGATTGGGGTAGTGGGTGGGGTTGGGGGTTAGGGAGTTGACTGGGGAGGGTGGGTTCCTGCACCTATTCTCTGAGAAAAAAAAAGCCCTGGTAGTAGTAGTAGTAGTAGTAAGCGGGGGGGGGCCAGGACAGCTCAATCAGGCCTCTGGTGGGGCACGGAGTCGGCATCTGTTTAGACATGGCTTACGCCATCCATACCGGTGGGGGGCGGCCTGTGCCCTGTCCTCATCCTGCACTTGGTAGGACACCAGCTGGTCTTGTTACTTCTCTTTACCAGGAAGCCTTTTGTTTAGGCATGTCTGCGGTGGAAGCGGTGTGGCCAAGTCAGTGGAGCAGATTTAGGAGTGGCAGGAACATGACAATATGACGAAAGTAACATCAGAGCCCAGCTCTCCTCTTACTGGCTGCCCTCCTGTGTTTCCAAGAGTCTGTACTGGTGTGCACCCAAATTTGAAAGGGCATAACGTTAGGGAAGCTTGTCATTTGATTTGCCAGACTTCTGTAAGGAGTGAGCGTCGGTGTGTGCCCTGAGGTGAAAGGGTGCAGTTGTGCAGGCCCAAATGCTACATAAGCCCAAGGCTTCCGTATAGGCCCTGCATCGGCGTGCACGGCCTATATGGCCGTAATCCTAAGGTGGGATGGAAGGCAGCAGCACAGCTGTGCAGGCCTAACACAACACTACAGAATGCGAATGCCATGCTTCCGTTAGGACTGCCCACCCAGTGCCCATTTTTAATCCCATCACCCAGCCCAGGCATAGGGTTGCTACCTTTTCTTCAAACCAAACTCGAAACACTATGCACACCACAGAGAACAGGGGGTGTGGCTAAATTGTGTTAACAGAGGGAGGGGCTTAAATGGGCATGGTTAAATAAAACAAAAGCATTCTTGTTTCCATAAAAAATGCTTAGATTTCTGTGCCACAAGTAAGTCTCACAGACATATATAAACCTCAGCACAATCATTGAAAAAAATAAAATAAAAAACTCTTTCATTACCACAAGGTAAGTGCAGTGAGAACCAAGTGCGTTTGTTCACCTTTTCATTTTCTTTAAGCATAGAGGGTATTGCGGTATGTGCAGGAAAGGAGTGCGAAATGTACAATGGTATACAGTATGAAGGAGTGTGGAGCGTATGATGATATGTGTAGGAATGCAGTACAAAGTGTATGACATTATGTGCAGGAAATTAGTGCAGAGGATTTGATGGTAGGTAGTATTTGCAGGAGAGGAGTGAGGAGGGTATAACCGTTGCCAGTATATGAAGGAGAGGAGCGTGGAGTGGATCGGACGCGTTGAAAGTGCTGAGGGGAGACAGGGGAGGGAGAACCTTGGGTTGTGGTCATGGTGCTTTCATTATTAGGCAGGAGCAGAAACACTAGCTGTCACTGCGGCCCCGATCTCAGGACACAGCTATGGCGGGACAGCTTAGGCACAGTGATCCACAGTCTGAGTAACGAGTTGGCTCTGGGTGTGGCCTTTTTTTGGGGCATCAGAGCGGCCCAGTCCACCCCTGGTCTAGGGCACTTGGAAGTGCAGTTGCTTTTAGATCTGAGGGGAAGATCTGAAATGAGGGAAAGCTCTGCTTATCATCCAATCATGTACAAACAAAAATGCTGTTTTTTATTTTCCTTGCATGTCCCCCTCAGATCTGCAGCAACTGCACTTCCAAGTGCACTGGTAGTGCAAAGTGGATTTGCCTTTAGTAAATAAACCCCTCAGTGTTGCCAACCTAACAGATTAAAATTTACTGACATAACACCCAAAATTTTTACTGACATTTCCAAAAGTTACAAAATTATAGTTTTAGGCACACATTTCAGTATTTAGGCTACAAACAAGTACAATATGCAACTAGCAATATGATTTAAGGTGAATATTAAGGCAAAAAACATATTTCTTATTTTATTTTTGATTTAGTGAGTAAGAAAAGGGTTTTTGCAACTTTGAGTGAGGCACAAGACACGTGGTAGGAGAAATTGTAAAATCTTTAATTGGCATATAAACAAAGCTTACCTCATAAACATGTGATACATGGTAGAACATGAGTATTCTTCTGTATACAAGACGATGGCATATCAAAAAGGAGAAATTCACACACACACACACACATATATATATACACACACATACACACACACACACACACACACACACACACACACACACACACACACATATACACAGAGGCGGCTCTAGGCTTTGTGAGGCCTTAGGCAAAACTTAGACATGAGGCCCCACTCACGCCCCGTAATAGAAAAAAAAGATTTAAGCGATAAAAATTAACTGTATAAACTGCATATATTAAAGTGGAGTTCCACACAAAAATGGAACTTCCGCTTTTCGGAATCCCCCCCCCCCTCCGGTGTCACATTTGGCACCTTTCAAGGGGGAGGGGGGAGCAGATACCTGTCTAAAACAGGTATTTTGCTCCCACTTCCAGGCATAGATACCCGCGGGTATCTAGGCCACTTCTCGTCCCCCCCCCGCTGTCTTCTGGGAGACACACGGGTCCCAGGAGACAGCAGGGGCCAGTGGGAGCGCGCAGCACTAGTCGCGCATGTGCAGTAGGGAACCAGGAAGTGAAGCCGCAAGGCTTCACTTCCTGATTCCCCTACCGAAGATGGCGGCGGCAGCACCCGAGAGCCGAGGGACAGATCAGCTTTGGGTGCCAACATCACGGGTGCCGACATCGTGGGGGCGCCCTGGACAGGTAAGTGGCCATATTTTAAAAGTCAGCAGCTGCAGTATTTGTAGCTGCTGACTTAAAAAAAAAAAAAAAAAAAAACGTCGGAACTCCGCTTTAAGAACCTTAAAGTGCTGGTGTCAGTGTCCTCTATCTCAACGCTGGCGTCAGTGTACCTTCTTAGCACTGGCATCCATGTGCTCTCAGTGCTGGTGTTGGGGCACTCTATCTCAGTACAGTGTGTCTTGGAGCTGGTGTCAGTGTCCTCTATCTCATGCTGGTGTCAGGGTGCTCTATGTGTCCTCTAGCTCAGTGCTGGTGACATGGCACTCTTTCTTAGTGCACTCTGTGTTGGTGCTGGAGTCAGTGACCTCTATCTCAACGCTGGTGTCAGCGCTGGCATGCTCTCAGTGCTGGTGTCAGTTTTCTCCATCTCAGTGCTGGTGTCATGGCACACTTTCTCAGTGCACTCTGTCTTGGTGCTGGAATCAGTGTCCTATCTCAGTGGTGGTGTCAGTGCTCCTTGTCCCCAAGTGAGAAAGGGGTCCCTGTCCCCAGAGGAGATGTGGTTCCCATCCACAGGGAAGATGGTAGGGGCCCTGTCCTCAGAGAACAAGGGGTCCCTATTGGCATTGCCAATGCCAGGGGAGATGATAGGGGCCCTGTCCCCAGGGGAGATGATGGGGGCCTTGTCTCCAAGTGAGAAGGGGGTCCCTGTCCCCACGTGAGAAGGTGTCCCTGTCCTCAGGGGAGATGGGGTTCCCGTCCCCAGGAAAGATGAGGTCCCCATCCCTAGGGAAGATGGTGGGGCCCCTGCCCCCAGTGGAGATGATGGGGCCCCTGTCCCCAGGGGAGATGTTGGGGGGGCCCTGTCCTAAAGTGAGAAGGGGGTCCCTGTCCCCAGGGGAGATGATGGGGGCCCTGTCCCAGAGTGAGAAGGGGGTCCCTGTCCTCAAGTGAGAAGAGGGTCCCTGCCCTCAAGTGAGAAGGGGGTCCCATCCCCAGGAAAGATGGTGGGTGCCCTGTCCTCAAGTGAGAAGGGGTCCCTGGCCGCAGGGAAGATGGGGTTCCCATACCCAGGGAAGATGGTGGGGGCCCTTTCCCCAGAGAAAAAGGGGTCCTAGTTGCCAGGGGAGATGATGGGGTCTTTGTCCCCAAGTGAGAAGGGGCCCCTGTCCACAGAGGAGATGGGGTTTCCATCCCCAGGGAAGATGGTGGGGGCCTTGTCCCCAGGGGAGATGACGGGGGTCCCTGTCCTATAGTGAGAAGAGGGTCCCTGTCCTCAAGTGAGAAGGGGGTCCCATCCCCAGGAAAGATGGTGGGTGCCCTGTCCCCAAGTGAGAAGGGGTCCCTGGCCGCAGGGAAGATGGGGTTCCCATACCCAGGGAAGATGGTGGGGGCCCTTTCCCCAGAGAAAAAGGGGTCCTAGTTGCCAGGGGAGATGATGGGGTCTTTGTCCCCAAGTGAGAAGGGGCCCCTGTCCACAGAGGAGATGGGGTTCCCGTCCCCAGGGAAGATGGTGGGGGCCCTGTCCCCAGGGAAGAAGGGGCCCCTGTCCCCAGGGGAGATGATGGGGGCCCTGTCCCCAGGGGAGATGAGAAGATGGGGGCCCTGTCCCCAGGGGAGATGATGGGGGCCCTGTCACCACCAGGGGAGATGAAGGGGAGCTGTCCCCAAGTGAGAAGGGGTCCCTGTCCTCTAGTGAGATGGGATTCCCGTCCCCAGGAAGGAGCGCTGTCCCCAGGGGAGATGATGGGGGCCCCTGTCCCCAGGGGATATGAAGGGGCGCTGTCCCCAGGGGAGATGGTGGGGGCCCTGTCCCAGAGTGAGAAGGGGTCCCTGTCCAAGTGAGATGGGGTTCCTGTCCCCAGGAAAGATGGTGGGGGCCCTGTCCCCAAGTGAGACAGGGTCCCTGACCGCAGGGGAGATGGGGTTTCCTTCCCCAGGGAAGATGGTGGGGGCCCTGTCCTCAAGGGAGATGGGGTCCCTGTCCCCAGGTGAGATGATGGGGGGACCTGCCCCCAGGGGATATGAAGGGGAACTGTCCCAGGGTGAGAAGGGGGTCCCTGTCCTCAAGTGAGATGGGGTTCCCATCCCCAGGAAAGATGGTGGGGGCCCTGTACCCAAGTGAGAAGGGGTCCCTGACCGCAGGGGAGATGGGGTTCCCGCCCCAAGGGAAGATGGTGGGGGCCCTGTCCCCAGAGAAGAAGGGGTCCCAGTTGCCAGGGGAGATGATGGGGCACTGTCCCCGAGTGAGAAGGGTGTCCCTGTCCCCAAATGAGAAGGGGGTTCCTGTCCTCAAGTGAGAAGGGGGTCCCTGTCCTCAAGTGAGAAGGAGGTCACTGACCGCAGGGGAGATGGGGTTCCCGTCCCAAGGGAAGATGGTGGGGGCCCTGTCCCCAAGTGAGACAGGGTCCCTGACCGCAGGGGAGATGGGGTTTCCTTCCCCAGGGAAGATGGTGGGGGCCCTGTCCTCAAGGGAGATGGGGTCCCTGTCCCCAGGTGAGATGATGGGGGGACCTGCCCCCAGGGGATATGAAGGGGAACTGTCCCAGGGTGAGAAGGGGGTCCCTGTCCTCAAGTGAGATGGGGTTCCCATCCCCAGGAAAGATGGTGGGGGCCCTGTACCCAAGTGAGAAGGGGTCCCTGACCGCAGGGGAGATGGGGTTCCCGCCCCAAGGGAAGATGGTGGGGGCCCTGTCCCCAGAGAAGAAGGGGTCCCAGTTGCCAGGGGAGATGATGGGGCACTGTCCCCGAGTGAGAAGGGTGTCCCTGTCCCCAAATGAGAAGGGGGTTCCTGTCCTCAAGTGAGAAGGGGGTCCCTGTCCTCAAGTGAGAAGGAGGTCACTGACCGCAGGGGAGATGGGGTTCCCGTCCCAAGGGAAGATGGTGGGGGCCCTGTCCCCAAATGAGAAGGGGGTCACTGACCGCAGGGGAGATGGGGTTCCCGTCCCAAGGGAAGATGGTGGGGGCCCTGTCCCCAGAGAAGAAGGGGGAGATGATGGGGGGCCTTCTCCCCTAGTGAGAAGGGGTCCCTGTCCACAGGGGAGATGGGGTTCCCATTCCCAGGGGAGATGATGGGAGCCCTGTCTCCAGGTGAGATGGTGGGGCCCCTGTCCCCAGGTGATAAGAAGGGGCGCTGTCCCCAGGGGAGATGATGGGGGCACTGTCCCCAGGGGAGATGATGATGGGGCCCTGTCCTCAAGGCAGATGGGGTCCCTGTCCCCAAGTGAGATGATGGGGCCCCTATCCCTAGGGGAGATGGGGTTCCCGTCCCCAGGGAAGATGGTGGGAGCCCTGTCCTCAGGGGAGATGATAGGGCCCCTATCCCCAGGGGAGATGATGGGGCCCCTTTCCCCAGGGGAGATGATGGGGGCCCTGTCCCCAGGGAAGATGGTGGGGGCCCTGTCCCCAGGGGAGATGATGGGGTCCCTATCCCCAGGAGAGATGATGGGGCCCCTGTCCCCAAGTGAGAAGGGGTCCCTGTCCACAGGGGAGATGGGGGTTCCCATTCCCAGGGAAGATAGTGGGGGCCCTGTCCCCAGAGAAGAAGGGGTCCCTGTTGCCAGGGGAGATGATGGGGGCCTTGTCCCCAAGTGAGAAGGGGTCCCTGTCCACAGGGGAGATGGGGTTCCCATTCCCAGGGAAGATAGTGGGGGCCCTGTCCCCAGGGAAGAAGGGGTCCCTGTTGCCAGGGGAGATGATGGGGGCCTTGTCCCCAGGGAAGATTAAAATGGGGGCCCTGTCCTCAAGGGAGATAGGGTCTCTGTCCCCAGGTGGGATGATGGGGCGCTGTCCCCAGGGAAGATGATGGGGGCCCTGTCCCTAGGGGGGATGATGGGGGCCCTGTCCCCAGGGGAGATGATGGGGGCCCTGTCCCCAGGGGAGATGATGGGGGCCCTGTCCCCAGGGGAGATGATGGGGGCCCTGTCCCCAGGGGAGATGATTTGGCCCCTGTCCCCAGGGGAGATGATTTGGCCCCTGTCCCCAGGTGAGATGATTTGGCCCCTGTCTCCAGGGGAAAGGATTTTGCCCCTGTCCCCAGGGGAGATGATGGGGCCCTGTCCCCAGGGGAGATGGGGTTCCCGTCCCCAGGGAAGATGAAGGGGGCCCTGTCCCCAGGGGAAATGATAGGGCCCCTATCCCCAGGGGAAATGATAGGGCCCCTGTCCCCAGGGAAGATGGTGGGGGCCCTGTCCCCAGGGGAGATGATGGGGGCACAATCCCCAGGGGAGATGATGGGGCCCCTGTCCCCAGGGGAGATGATGGGGCCCCTGTCCCCAGGGGAGATGATGGGGGGGCCCTGTCCCCATGGGAGATGGGGTTCCCAGGGAAGAAAGTGGGGGCTCTGTCCCCAGGGGGAGATGATGGGGGGGGCCCTGTCCCCAGGGGAGATGGGGTTCCTGTTCCCAGGGAAGAAGGTGGGGGCCCTATCCCCAGGGGAGATGGGGTTCCTGACCCCAGGGGAGATGATGGGGGGTCCTGTCCCCAGGGAAGATGATGGGGGGGCCCTGTCCCCAAGGAAGATGATGGGGGGGCCCTGTCCCCAGGGAAGATGATGGGGAGGCCCTGTCCCCAGGGAAGATGATGGGGAGGCCCTGTCCCCAGGGAAGATGATGGGGAGGCCCTGTCCCCAGGGAAGATGATGGGGAGGCCCTGTCCCCGGGGGAGATGATGGGGGGGGCCTGTCCCCAAGTAAGAAGGGGTCCCTGTTGCTAGGGGAGATTATGGGGCCCCTTGTCCCCAAGTGAGAAGGGGTCCATGTTGCTAGGGGAGATGATGGGGGCATGTAAAATAAAACCAAAGAATTTCCAAGCTCAACTTACCAACCAGCCTGGGATTAACCAAATTAACCTGCCTAACAGTATGCGTTAAAAACGGGTTTAGTTGCACACATTTGCAAATACATGCACAAGCTGCAGGCCACGGCAAGGCACCCTGTATCCTGCAGACCCTAACTCTAACTTTGAAGAGTTTCCACAGTGGGAGCACATGTATTCTAATGGATAGATGAAGAGCAGATGACTGGAGGAAGCCCAACCCTCCTTAAAGGCGCAGGAGCACACTGAACACCCAGCACGTTGCACAATGGCAGCAAAGGTGTCAGTGCGTTGCCTGACTAATATGTCAACATATGTCCCCAAGTGAGAAGGGGTCCCTGTCCACAGGGGAAATGGGGTTCCCAAACCCAGGGAAGATAGTTGGGGCCCTGTCCCCAGGGAAGAAGGGGTCCCTATTGCCAGGGGAGATGATGGGGCCCTTGTCCCCAAGTGAGAAGGGGTCCCTGTCCACAGGGGAGATGGGGTTCCCAATCCCAGGGAAGATAGTGGGGGCCCTGTCCCTAGGGAAGAAGGGGTCCCTATTGCCAAGGGAGATGATGGGGCCCCTGTCCCCAGGTGAGATGATGGGGGCCCTGTCCCCAGGTCATAAGAAGGGGCGCTGTCCCCAGGGGAGATGATGGGGGCCCTATCCCCAGGGGAAATGATGATGAAGGCCCTGTCCTCAAGGCAGATGGGGTCCCTGTCCTCAGGTGGGATGATGGGGCCCCTGTCCCCAGTTGAGATGATGGAGCCCCTGTCCCCAGGTGATAAGAAGGGGCCCTGTCCCCAGGGGAGATGATGATGGGGGCCCTATCCTCAAGGCTGATGGGGTCCCTGTCCCCAGGTGATAAAAAGGGGCCCTGTCCCCAGGGGAGATGATGATGGGGGCCCTGTCCTCAAGGCAGATGGGGTCCCTGTCCCCAGGTGAGATGATGGGGCCCCTATCCCTAGGTGAGATAATGGGGCCCCTGTCCCCAGGGGAAATGGTGGGAGCCCTGTCCCTATGGGAGATGATGGGGCCCCTATCCCCAGAGGAGATGATGGGGCCCTGTCCCCAGGGGAGATGATGGGAGCCCCTGTCCCCATGGGAGATGGGGTTCCCAGGGAAGAAAGTGGGGGCTCTGTCCCCAGGGGGAGATGATGGGGGGGCCCTGTCCCCAGGGGAGATGGGGTTCCTGTTCCCAGGGAAGAAGGTGGGGGCCCTATCCCCAGGGGAGATGGGGTTCCTGACCCCAGGGGAGATGATGGGGGGTCCTGTCCCCAGGGAAGATGATGGGGGGGCCCTGTCCCCAAGGAAGATGATGGGGGGGCCCTGTCCCCAGGGAAGATGATGGGGAGGCCCTGTCCCCAGGGAAGATGATGGGGAGGCCCTGTCCCCAGGGAAGATGATGGGGAGGCCCTGTCCCCGGGGGAGATGATGGGGGGGGCCTGTCCCCAAGTAAGAAGGGGTCCCTGTTGCTAGGGGAGATTATGGGGCCCCTTGTCCCCAAGTGAGAAGGGGTCCATGTTGCTAGGGGAGATGATGGGGGCATGTAAAATAAAACCAAAGAATTTCCAAGCTCAACTTACCAACCAGCCTGGGATTAACCAAATTAACCTGCCTAACAGTATGCGTTAAAAACGGGTTTAGTTGCACACATTTGCAAATACATGCACAAGCTGCAGGCCACGGCAAGGCACCCTGTATCCTGCAGACCCTAACTCTAACTTTGAAGAGTTTCCACAGTGGGAGCACATGTATTCTAATGGATAGATGAAGAGCAGATGACTGGAGGGAGCCCAACCCTCCTTAAAGGCGCAGGAGCACACTGAACACCCAGCACGTTGCACAATGGCAGCAAAGGTGTCAGTGCGTTGCCTGACTAATATGTCAACATATGTCCCCAAGTGAGAAGGGGTCCCTGTCCACAGGGGAAATGGGGTTCCCAAACCCAGGGAAGATAGTTGGGGCCCTGTCCCCAGGGAAGAAGGGGTCCCTATTGCCAGGGGAGATGATGGGGCCCTTGTCCCCAAGTGAGAAGGGGTCCCTGTCCACAGGGGAGATGGGGTTCCCAATCCCAGGGAAGATAGTGGGGGCCCTGTCCCTAGGGAAGAAGGGGTCCCTATTGCCAAGGGAGATGATGGGGCCCCTGTCCCCAGGTGAGATGATGGGGGCCCTGTCCCCAGGTCATAAGAAGGGGCGCTGTCCCCAGGGGAGATGATGGGGGCCCTATCCCCAGGGGAAATGATGATGAGGGCCCTGTCCTCAAGGCAGATGGGGTCCCTGTCCTCAGGTGGGATGATGGGGCCCCTGTCCCCAGTTGAGATGATGGAGCCCCTGTCCCCAGGTGATAAGAAGGGGCCCTGTCCCCAGGGGAGATGATGATGGGGGCCCTATCCTCAAGGCTGATGGGGTCCCTGTCCCCAGGTGATAAAAAGGGGCCCTGTCCCCAGGGGAGATGATGATGGGGGCCCTGTCCTCAAGGCAGATGGGGTCCCTGTCCCCAGGTGAGATGATGGGGCCCCTATCCCTAGGTGAGATAATGGGGCCCCTGTCCCCAGGGGAAATGGTGGGAGCCCTGTCCCTATGGGAGATGATGGGGCCCCTATCCCCAGAGGAGATGATGGGGCCCTGTCCCCAGGGGAGATGATGGGAGCCCCTGTCCCCAGGGGAGATGATGGGGGCCCCTGTCCCCACGGGATAAGAAGGGGCACTATCCCCAGGGGAGATGATGGGGGGGCCCTGTCCCCAGGGGATATGAAGGGGCACTGTCCTCAGGGGAGATGATGGGGGCCCTGTCCCCAGGGGATATGAAGGGGAGCTGTCCCCAGGGGAGATGATGGGGGCCCTGTACCAGAGTGAGAAGGGGGCCCCTGTCCCCAAGTGAGAAGGGGGCCCCTGTCCCCAAGTGAGAAGGGGGTCCCTGTCCTCAAGTTGGAAGGGGGCCCCTGTCCCCAAGTGAGAAGGGGTCCCTGACTACAGGGGAGATGGGGTTCCTGTCTCAAGGGAAGATGGTAGGGGCCCTGTCTCCAGAGAAGAAGGGGTCCTAGTTGCCAGGGGAGATGATGGGGGGCCTTTTCCCTAAGTGAGATGGGGTTCCCATTCCCAGGGAAGATGGTGGGGGCCCTGTCTCCAGGGGAGATGATGGGGCCCCTATCCCCAGAGGAGATGATGGGGTTCCCTGTCCCCAGGGAGATGATGGGGGCCCCTGTGCTTATACTTGTGTTACTCCTTAGGTAATTCAGGCAGGTTTGACTGTCCTTGGTGGTCCACCGAGGCTCCCCGACACGTGGGGCCCCTTCGGTGGCAATTTCCACCACTCTTGGGGCAGCTCCCTATCTAGGGTCGCATTGGCGGAGACTTCAGTGCGGACAGTACTTTTCGGCCGGGGGATGCCAATGGGAGACAGACCCAGAGATCGGGACGACGTGACGGGTGTTCTGGGGAGCGGTCAGCTGACGCTCCACAGCACCTGTCTGCGCCCCCTCCTCCCTTTCCCCATCGAACCATACACACTACCAATTGCCGTTATTGTATTCACCTGATCTCTGGGCGTATATATTCCGGCTGAGAACAGCACCTTTTGCTGCACAGCCAGGAAATGCCAGAGATTCTCGTAAGCAAGTTTGGATCACTGCATCCCAGGTAATACAAACATGGCATTAATGCTTTATTATTGATATGTTTCCTGTTTCCCTTTATACACCATACATCTGATACCTACATCCTATTATACTTTTAGATACCCGTCTCCCCCTTCTTTTTGGGGTATCCTCGTGAGCATTAGTGAACTGCTTCAGGACAAGCATTATACCTGCCCCCTTTGAGCTCGGCTATAGTCTATCCAAGCTCATACCTCACATATGGGATCTACTTACCACACACGGGATTTATCTCTAAGTCCATTTTAAATCATATAAATGGAGCTTTGAGGCACAGCTGAATGAATACCTCCGGCCTGACGTTCCATCTACTGATGTGCATGTCTCTAAGATTTGAACATACATCTGTAAGTACAAATAGACATTTTCTGTTTAAATTTCACATGTGCTATAATACTACCATGCTTTGACCAATTGTTTGTAAATTACTTACTTACAATATTCCCTCCCTTTTCCCCTTTGTTCTCGATAGAATATGGAATAGTCTGCTTTTCTATTAACCTTGAAGGATATACATATGTCAAAAATATTTCTTTTTGGCTTCCGAAACATGTCGGTGATTCAAGTCTAGCAGCGTGTTCTATCTCCAATTGAGATGCATTATTGTTTTTATATTTGTACATTTTCATTGTCATATTTTTCTACTTTGTACTAATAAATTGAACATATATTTTTATACATTATTTGGGTGTACCCCAATTTGCACTCTCTCTGTGTCTGTACTATCCTTGGGGCCTAATTTTTCTCTATTTACATTTTTGGGAGGGGGGGGGGGGTTCCCCTATTCCTGGTTGGTTTTCATCTTTCTTCTTTTGCTGTCCCCAGGGGAGATGATGGGGGCCCTGTCCCCAGGGGAGATGAAGGGGAGCTATCCCTGGGGGAGATGATGGGGGGGCCCCTGTCCTCAAGTGGGAAGGGGGTCCCATCCCCAGGAAAGATGGTGGGGGCCCTGTCCCCAAGTGAGAAGGGGTCCCTGACTGCAGGGGAGATGGGGTTCCCGTCCCAAGGGAAGATGGTAGGGGCCCTGTCTCCAGAGAAGGGGTCCCAGTTGCCAGGGGAGATGATGGGGGGGGGGGGGGGCCTTCTCCCCAAGTGAGAAGGGGGCCCTGTCCCCAAGTGAGAAGGGGGCCCTGACTGCAGGGGAGATGGGGTTCCCATCCCAAGGGAAGATGGTAGGGGCCCTGTCCCCAGGGGATATTAAGATGGGGCCCTGTCTTCAAGGGAGATGGGGTCCCTGTCCCCAGGTGAGATGATGGGACCCCTGTCCCTAGGTGATAAGAAGGGGTGCTGTCCCCAGGGGAGATGATTTGGCCCCTGTCCCCAGGGGAGATGATTTGGCCCCTGTCCCCAGGGGAGATGATGGGGGAGCCCTGTCCCCAGGGGAAATGATGGGGCCCCTATCCCCAGGAGAGATGATGGGGGGGGGGGGGCCCATCCCCAAGTGAGAAGGGGTTCCTGTTGCCAGGGGAGATGATGGGGCCTTGTCCCCAAGTGAGAAGGGGTCCCTGTCCACAGGGGAGATGGGATTCCCATCCCCAGGGAAGATAGTGGGGGCCCTGTCCCCAGGGAAGAAGGGGTCCCTGTTGCCAGGGGAGATGATGGGGGCCCTGTCCTCAAGGGAGATGGGATTCCCAGGGAAGATAGTGGGGGCCCTGTCCCCAGGGAAGAAGGGGGCCCTGTCCCCAGGGAAGAAGGGGGCCCTGTCCCCAGGGAAGATGATGGGGGCCCTGTCCCCAGGGGAGATTATGATGGGACCCTGTCCTCAAGGCAGATGGGGTCCCTGTCCCCAGGTGAGATCATGGGGCCCCTATCCCTAGGGGAGATGATGCAGCCCCTGTCCCCAGGGCAGATGGGGTTCCTATCCTCAGGGAAGATGGTGGGGCCCTGTCCCCAGGGGAGATGATGGGGGGGCCCTGTCCCCAGGGGAGATGATGGGGCCTTGTCCCCAAGTGAGAAGGGGTCCCTGTCCACAGGGGAGATGGGGTTCCCATCCCCAGGGAAGAGAGTGGGGGCCCTGTCCCCAGGGAAGAAGGGGTCCCTGTTGCCAGGGGAGATGATGGGGGCCCTGTCCCCAGGGGAGATGGGGTTCCCATTCCCAGGGGAGATAGTGGGGGCCCTGTCGCCAGGGGAGATAGTGGGGGCCCTGTCCCCAGGGGAGAGGATGGTGGGGGGGGCCCCCGTCCCCAGGGGAGAGGATGATGGGGGGGCCCCCGTCCCCAGGGGAGATGGTGGGGGGGGGGGGCCCTCAGGGGAGATGATGGGGGGGACCCTGTCCCCATGGAAGATGATGGGGGGGCCTGTCCCCAGGGGAGATGATGGGGCCCCTATCCCCAGTGGAGGAGGGGTGGGGTATGGGATGGTATGAGGGGATATGGGGTCAGCTCACTCACCATAACCAAGCTACAGGGCACTCATCCATGGTTGCCTGGGCTCCCTCCAGCAGCAGCACAGACAGGGCGATCAGCATATCTCCAATATACAAAAACATATTTGGGGGCCACACCATGCAATGTGTTTACATTCAAGATGGTGCTGCTATAAGACCTACAAACAGTACAAAATATTTTACAGCGCACACATACAAGAATGACATTTCCTGCAGGGCTAGTTAAAAACACCTGAACATATTCAAAAAATACGGGGGGTTGGTCACACTATATGGTCATATAGTGCTAAGCCCACTTACTGCGACAAAGTACCCCAAATTAGTGGGTCCTACACTAGTAATAGAATGGAAGATCCTTTGTCTCAACCATGGGAGACAAAGAGGAGACATAGAGGAGTTCAGCTCCCATGGTTGAGACAAAGGATCTTCCATTCTATTACTAGTGTAGGACCCACTAATTCGGGGTACTTCGTCGCAGTAAGTGGGCTTAGCACTATATGACCATATAGTGTGACCAAACCCCTGTATTTTTTTAATATGTTCAGGTGTTTTTAACTAGCCCTGCAGGAAATGTCACTCCAGCATATCCCCAAAGCGAGAGAGATCTGTGTATGACAAGGGGAGGAGGTGGGGCTGGTAGACAAGCCTGCAGTGTCCCCCGCTCTCATAGGGCTGCTGCACATGTGTACTTAAACTTCCTTAGCGTGGGGGAAGTGTGCAGAGCATCTTCGGAGCACTGCAGAAAGGAATGGATGCAGCCAACTTGGGGGGGGGGGGGGGGGGGGACAACTCTGGCTGGAGAGGACACTGAGCTGAGCGGCGCTGCATTAGGCTCGATTCACACCTATGCATGTTGCTTTTGAGCGTTTTTGGAGGTTTTTTTTTCATGCTTGGCACGTTTTTGAGCCGCGTTTTTGCCACGATTTGCGTTTTTTTTTTTTTTTTTTTTTTTTTCCCATTTTTTTTTTTACAGTCTTAAAAAAAAATTACAAAAAAAAAAAAATAAAAAAAAAAAAAACGGCAAAAACGCATCAAAAACGCTGCAAAAACGGTGCACTTGCGTTTTTGATGCTTGTCCATTGAAAACCATTACATGCAAAACGCTGCTTTTTGCATGAAAAAAAGTCCCCGACCCTTTCCAAAAACGCAGAGATACAAAAAAGCATTGATGTGAACATGTTCCATAGGAACCCATGTTAAAAAATTCCCGTGCATTTCTGCAAAATGCAAAATGCATCAAAAAACGCGCTAGTGTGAATGGGGCCTTAAGCAGGACTCAGAGAGAGGAACTCAGGGGAGCTGGCCAAGGACAGGGCATGAGAAACATTGCAGCCAGTGTGATAGAGCAGGGAGCTCTGCTACAGAGCCGGCTCTTCAATTAGGCAAATTAGGTGCCCGCGGGGCCCCTGTGAGTGCGAGGCCTTAGGCGGCGGCCTAATTTGCCCAATTAGAGAGCCGTGTGTGTGTGTATGTATGTATGTATGTAGCTCAGGAACAGGACTCAGGAGGGCAATAAATTAGAATGGGCAGCGCACACACATGAAATTGACTCTCAACACTCTTTGTGTGCAGCAGCACAGTTAGGGATGACACTTTTTCTTCAAGCCAAACCCGAACATTTTAGCGGCGCACAGTAAATTTCATTTTGATTTAGTATACACTATAGGATTGTAACAGACCTGGGACACCTTTGGGCACTCCATAGTGCCCCATCATCCTCCTGTCAAGCTCTGTTCTGAGCCACATTCCTGTCTGAATAATGTGTCCGGGTTTCAAGTGGACTGAAACCCAGACACGTTATTCAAAACCCAGAGTGTCTGGGTGAATCATGGATAGGTGGCAGCCCTAAGCACAGATGATGATTATGACACCTCACTGACATGACACATCCCCTTCTGAGTCACAGTGACAGTCTCTCTCCACGCCAGGTGTTCCCGTCAATCCACTCCAGTCCAAACAGCACTGACAGTCCCACTCCCGGATTGCCTTGCTCCCGTCCTGCAGGCCCGCACGCTCAGCTCCGGCTGCTCCACTCCCTTGTACCATGACATCACACGATACGTTCAGGCACCACCCCTGCCTGCCCTTCCCCCGCGTCGGCGCCGCCCAAACAAACTGCGGCAGGCACTCGGATGGTTGCATGCGCAGTTCCGAGTCGAGCGTCAGTAATGTTTTTTACTGACAACCTTTTCCTGTCACTGGCAGGAGAAAAGTGCCTGTTTCTTACTGGCTGCCAGTAAAAATACTGACGGTTGGCAACACTGGGCCCTGTCCACATTTCCAATAGTGACAAGCTCCACCCACATTTTCAATAGTGGCAAACCCTGCCCACTTTTCCTCTTTTTCATGTTCATTGTGTGTAGAGTGAGCAATCGAACCTAAAAAATGGAATGCATGTTAATACAAAATACTTCACACATGTTTTCATCCTTTTTTGAATCTTAGGACTGATGATCTCATTTGGGCTCTTTCATCCACTTCCTGTCTACTTGCCTTTGCTCCACTGTTGGCTACAAATCATTGCTCTGCACCAGCTTCCTGATATTAATGACAGTGGACTATGTCTGCTGTTGTCCCCTCATAACAGTACCTGAACAAGGACCAGTATGGCAGGATTACCAGTTATTCTTTTAATAAAAGCTGCAGATATAAAACATTTGAAAACCGCTTTTAAAATTGCCCCTAATGCCGCGTACGCACAAGCGGACTTTACGGCAGACTTTGCCCGTCGGACTGGATTTCGTCAGACAATTCGATCGTGTGTGGGCTCCAGCGGACTTTGTTTTCTCAAAAGTTGGACGGACTTAGATTTGAAACATGTTTTAAATTAATCCGTCGAAATCGAGTCCGGTCAAAAAGTCCGCTCGTCTGTATGCTAGTTTGACGGACAAAAAGCCACGCTAGAGCAGCTATTGGCTACTGGCTATGAACTTCCTTGTTTTAGTCCGGTCGTACGTCATCACGTACGAATTCGACAGACTTTGGTGGATTGTGTGTAGGCAAGTCCGTTCATTCAGAAAGTCCGTCGTAAAGTACGTCAAAGTCCGCCGGGCAAAGTCTGCCGTAAAGTCCGACCGTGTGTACGCGGCATTAGAGTCGGTTCACACAGGGGCAACACGACTTGCAGGCCGACTCACAGAGGCGACCTGCACACGACTTCAGCGGCGACTTGCAAAACGACTTCTGTATAGAAGTCAATGCAAGTCGCCTGAAGTCGCCCCAAAAGTAGTACAGGAACCTTTTTCTAAGTCTGAGGGACTTGCGTAGCTCCTATTAGAACGGTTCCGTAGTACAGAACGGGACGCGACTTGTCGGGTGGATAACCGGGGCTAACTCCGCAGAGAATGAACCTTGCAATTACATCTTCCTACCTTCTCCTCAGGGTTCACACTAGCTACGTCCCTGGCTCGCAGCAGGGGGGTCCGGTACGTCCCTGTTCTCCGTTTCAGGTGCATATCAGGTCCGAACTTTTTGCCTGAATTCGGACCTGAAACGGAGCCAGAGACGCACAGGACCCTTTTCCAGTGCGAACCACGGCCGCCTTGGAAGTTTGTGAATCGGCTCCATAGAGAGCCGGTCACACTCTCCTGTCATGCGAATTGGATGTAGACAAACCCACATCCAATTTGCATAAGTGTGAACCCAGCCTCACTCCTGAAGGCTTCCTCCTGTCTGTCAGACCGGTCCCCTGAAGCCAATTCTCTTTGCTAGTTCTTCCGCCCACCACATAAGGATAAAGACTCAATAAATAATATAAAGATGCCAAAAAAAATAAGTTACTTAAATCAATGTCACCATGATCGGTCCTCAGATAAATATTCATGCATAAACCCACAAAGTGAAATTATTATTGATTGATGTAGTACACTTTATTAATGATATATTTCTTAGTACTGTATATATGTATGAAGTATACCTTGTTCATTATATACAATATTGTGTTTCATGTTGATTTTAGTAACAAAAAACTCACATTTTATTTTTTGGCATTTGATATTATTTATTGAGGATTAATCAATGTATGGTGAGTGGGAGAACTAAGTTTTTACCTCTTTTGGATAGTTTATATGCTAATTATTAAATTAATTTTAATAATTTGGCATATCGGCTTTATTTTTTATGTTCCTAAGGGGGTTGGATTAGATAGTTTTCAGTATTTTCACTCCTTTTTGACTAGTTGCAGCTCTGCAACATCATCATGCACTATGCTGGACCAGCGTTCCTGTGTTGTATGTTAGGACATCGATGGCCTACCCACATAACACTGCAAAGGTACACTTTTTCCCAACCTGGAGTTCAACTTTAATATAGTAACGCGTTTATGAAATTTTGTGATTGGGTTTAGATCTCATTTAGTTTTTAAGTACGATAATATCCTGCATTAGTAATGATACAATGCATGCATTAACATACATTGCCTTGATGTAAGCCTACGTTGTACTGAATTCAACTGACAATAGTTTTAAAACAATGTGGCATGCAGGAGATGTTAGCACATTGTAATGCAAATTCTGAAGTGCATTGGTTTAAACTTGTCTTTCTGAAAACAACATGTTCACCTGTACACAAGCTTTTTGCTGTTTTTGAAAAGCATCCAATTGAATAGCAATGTGTCTGGTGTGAACCAACCCTCAGTCATAGAACTGTATTACAACATTACCTATAAAAGCTCCACCTCCCCCTTCTCCCTCCTCCTAATCTTTCCTTCTGTACATCCATCTGTGAACACGCTGTCACCTTCCGGTCTATAGAGCAATATAGCCAGGTCTGCAACTGCCACTGTTAGGGCTACTGTCTATCATGACTATCAGTGGGATGTTTGGCTTTCCTTCTCTGAGCTTCTGTGATTTGTGTCACTGGACTGCCTGGCTCTGCCTCCTCTATGTTCTGTTCAAAGTCTTCAAGTTGTATGTGAGACGGAGGGAGCTGAACAGGGCGTTCAGCCATTTCCCAGGTCCTAAACGTCACTGGCTGTATGGCAATGCCCACGAGGTAAGATGTATGTGTGTAAATATACAGCAAGTAAAATTTGGGAAAATGAATTTAGGGTGAAAATGATATATCACCTGGGTAGTGTGGCAGACTAAATTTCAAAAAGGTATACTGTACACGTTTTTTTTTTTTTAGGAAGTCAAAGTATCCCCAAAAAGTCATTGCTTCCTACCCATGTAAAATATGACAAATGTTCTCTTTTTTTTTTTTTTTGAGACACTACTTGGGGTTGATTTACTAAGGCCTGATTCACACCTATGCAGGTTGCAGTTTGCATATTCCAGGTGCATTTTGTTTTTCAATGCATGTTTTTGATCCATTGCAGTCTATAGAACCTAAAACCAGACAAAAGTCCCTGGCCCTTTCCATAAAATGCAGAGATGTGAACATGACTCCTAGGAAACCATGTTAAATGGACTGTAGTGTTTTTCTGCAAAACTAAAAACGCACTAAAAAATGCATAGGTGTGAACCAGGCCTAAATGAGGAGAAGCTCTGCCAACTTTATTTTTCGAATCATGTGCAAGAAAAAACTGTTTCATCTGCTTTGCATGTAATTGGTATTCTTTGGAAAGTGAAGCCTCGCCTCATATACAGTATCTCACAAAAGTGAATACACCCCTCACATTTTTGTAAATATTTTATTATATCTTTTCATGTGACAACACTGAAGAAATGACACTTTGCTACAATGTAAAGTAGTGAGTGTACAGCTTGTACAACTGTAAATTTGCTGTCCCTTCAAAATAACTCAACACACAGCCATTAATGTCTAAACCACTGGCAACAAAAGTTATTTTGAGGGGACAGCAAATGTACACTGTTATACAAGCTGAAGTCAATGCAAGTCACGATGACGTCACCCCAAAGCAGTGCAGGAACCTTTTTCTAAGTCGCTGCGACTTAAGTCGCACCGATTAGAACAGTTCAATTGCAGTTAATGGGGTGCGACTTGTCATGCGACTGTAAACTCTCAAGTCGCATGACAAGTCACGGCAGTTTGTACTGAACCGTACAGATGACTAATTGTGAATGCCTACCTAAACAATGTATTAAAATGATCTCTGAATCAGCAGGTCCTTTCACAAATTAGTTGTTGAAAACTTTAAAGCTCAACATACACATTACAATCTAACTGTACAATCTTCTTTGGCTCTACCAACAACTGTGTAGTGCGAGGACCTGCCTGATTACTTGATTGGATAGTTTAGTAGGGCATTCATATACAAAGTTATGTTAAATCTAAAGTTTATTGTACAGAGGTTGTATGGTTATATCGTACAATGTATGGTGAGCTTAATTAACCGATTGCCAACCAGCCGCCGTCATTATCCTGCGGCAAGGTGGCACGATCCCATGAATCGCCGTAGCTGTACGTCGGCTTGGAAACTCACTATTGTGTTCCCCTTAAAATCTATGCCAGACCCAAAGGGCCTTGTATGGACTGGGGGGGGGGGGGGGACCCATGCAATTTTTCTTTCCTAATTCTGTCATAGGGTTCCCCTTAACCACTTCAATACACTATATTATATACTGTACACTGCACTATATACCCTGCACTGTAATATATATATATATATATATATATACTACACTGACTGCACTATATACTCTGAACTGCAGTATATATACTATACGGACTGCACTATATACTCTGCAGTAAATTTGGGCCTTGGGTGTTGGTGATGAACACAGAACACTGTAACCCCCCACAGTTACTCTTGTTGGGCGCAGGAACGGGCCCTGCTGTTAGTGACCTCATCATCTCCTCCCTCCTCGTCACTGGAGCAAACTTGGCAGTATGCTGCAGCTGGAGGAACATGACTGCCAGTTTCTTGTCCTTCTGTGTCACCCCCTCTCTCAGGGCCGTCTTTTCACATGGGCACGCAGTTGCCCGGGGGCCCCACTTGCCTGGGGGGCCCCACCTGCCCAGTGACCCCAGTCAGGGCCGGACTGGCCTAACGGGATACCGGGAAATTTCCCGGTAGACCGCCTGCCCTGGGGCCGCTTTGAGTTGCGGCTGCAGCACTCCGCTCTTTTCATCTCTCCTCCTCCTCCTGTGTATCACGGAGCTGGCTGGGTCTGTGTTCGGCGGCCACGCTGTAACAAGCTCCCGCCCCCCTAGACCGGCTCGTGTAATAGTAGATTTAATCAGTGTTCCGCCTATCACACGAGCCGGTCTAGGGGGCTGGGACCTTGTTACAGCGCGGCCGAACACAGACCCAGCCAGCTCCGTGATAAACAGGAGGAGATGCCTGGTGTGTGTGTGTGTGTGTTACCAGGCGATGGTGAGTCTGTATTGGCACAGTGAGGGTGCATTCATGGGCACAGTGAGACTGCATTCATGGGCACAGTGAGACTGCATTTGATGGGCACAGTGAGGCTGCATTTGATGGGCACAGTGAGGCTGCATTCATGGGCACAGTGAGGCTGCATTTGATGGGCAATCTTGCGTGATTGTGTAGACAGGGCCCCAGTGCACTGTATTGCCTGAGGGCCTATAATGCTCTTAAGATGGCACTGCCCTCTCTCTAGGCTCGCGTCACTCCCTTCCTCAACTTTGGAACCAACATCAGAGCCTTCAAATTGCTGCGCATCCTCCAGCAGCATGCAACCGACACTATGGTCGAATAATTCTGGTGACGGCTCCGTGCATGATGGTGGGGCTACAGGGAGTAACTGTGGACAAGGAGTCTGTGGAATATGGCTGCTTTGGCAGCTGCGTTGGAAGGCAAACTACTATGAGCCTGGGTGACAGAGGATGAGAAGGATGAGGACGGCTTTGTTATCCACTCCACCAACTCTTCTGCATGTTGCGGCTCAATAACATGGCCAGCAGCAGAAAAAAAAGGACAAGCGTGCCCCACGGCCACTTGCAGAGATGCGCCATGTCCACGACCACCACTATTCACTGTAGACACAGAGGCTGCTTGCCCTCTTTTAGTGGACTGTGAGCGTCTGCCTCTCCTTGGTGGCCTTCTGGACATGATGGTTTTTTTTTTTTAACACTGCACTACACTGTATTATATACTGTACACCGCCTGCACTGTATTAGAAACTGTACACCGGGGGGGCGTGGCTAACGACTGGGATGTGAGGACGCGAGTTGCCTGAGCTCCATCCACGCCGCACACATCCTTACTTGATCCTGCAGACCCAACCGCTCTTCAGGGGCCCCTTCTGCCTCCACAGCTTCTCGTGACCTTAGAGCCCACCAGGCGATGGTCAAATACGGCCCGCCTATGGAGGATGCCGCGGGATTCACGCCGCCATGCATGCAGACGCAAGATAGTGCCGGCCAGCATCCTGCACAGAGACACAGCAAGCCATCCTCTTCCTCCTCCGTGGCACAGCAGCTCTCAGGGAAGGGAAGTCACAGCATCCCCCCGCTTCTAGCCCTGAAGACCCCCTGCTATTCTCCCCTTCTGAGGACACAGATCCTGCTACCCCTAATGCAGGGAATGCTGACACAGGCCCTGCAGAACTGACCCTGGCACAGATTATGGAGGCCATTTAGCACAGCCATGCTTCACTCACCACACAAATAGACTCCATTAAAACTGACTTATCCTTCCTGAAACCGGATGTGCACAACCTCTGTCACAGAGTGACTAACGATGAACATCGCATAGGTGAGCTGGAAGAGGAGACACGTCCCTTGCAGGCCTCTGTTAGAGAGCTGCGTCAAGCTCAGGGCTACACCACTGATAAGTTTACTGACATGGAAGATCGCCTTAGGCGTAATAATCTGGGGTTCCCGGAGGGTTCAGAGGGCAGGGCCCCTGAGGCTTTTATGGAGAGATGGCTGACATCCACTTTTGGCGCCTCCACTTTTACACCATTGTTCACCATTGAACGAGCTCATAGAGTTCCTTTACGCCCCCTGCCCTCTGGGGCCCCACCATGTGCCATGCTTAATAAACTACTGCACTTCAGGGACAGAGAGGCGGTTCTCAGGGCTGCCTGAGAAAAAGGCAGTGTATCCTTTAATGGTAATGGAATCACCATTTTCCCAGATTTCTCAGTAGCTACACAAAAACAGAGGGCTACCTTCCTGGCCATCAAAATAAAGCTGAGGGACCTCCAATTGCCTTACAGCATGCTGTATCCTGCACACCTGCAGATCATTCATCAGGGCAAGGCTTACTTTTTTACCGATCCTAAGGATGCAGCGCACTGGGTGGATACCCTACTGCCTGCGGATCTGCGAAACCAGAACCGGAGATCTCCTGCTCGATAAATGTGAAAGACCTACAAATGGATCTCTCTACCTCCTGCTTGATACCCCTCACTTAGTTTATGTTACGGGGGGGGGGGGGGGCGCCCACAATATCTTCCTGTCCTCTTTCTCACACCTATCCACAAGAAGCTGGGGACAGTTACCGACACTTTGCCATATATTGCTTTGACGTCCTTTATCCTGGATGACTATTGCCTCCACATCCTTGCCCCCCCCCCCCCCCCCCCCCCTTCTTTTTCATTTTCCATTTTGTCTAATTTTTCTGCCACCCTGGAACACTCTATCTAGCATCCAGGTCAATCAACTTGTTTTGTTTTTTGCAGACACGGATGGAAGCACATTGCTGCAGACTTCTTTCCACTCCTTCTAGTTTGTTGGTTGTGGGACCATACCATGACCCCCCTGCTCTGCAGTTTTGGTTTTGGGAACAAAGCTTTCATGTGTTTGGGTTTGGGAGCCGAGAGGGTTAGGGTGGTTTTAAATGTTTTGGGACTTTATTTTTTGCTATGGTTTTTTCCCCTTTTTTCATACACACTCAGCGGCCTGGTCGGCCATCCAGTTCGTATCCGCAGAGGACACATTGCTCTCTACCATGTATAAGCTATGCATATTTCTTTGTACCTCTCAGGGTATACAGATCTTTGCAACATGGTTGATTCTACTGTTCTGTGAGAGATGTGTATTGATGACTAGGTTTAATACTTGCTTATGGCTAAATTACGCTTGATTTCTTGGTATGTTAGGGGACTTCACTCCAAAGTGAAACGATCACTGATGTTTGAATACCTCTGTGTTGCTATTTTGTAATGCTTTCCGTCTATCTATTAAGTTCTTGTGGTAAAACCAAGGAAGCTTAGACTTCTGAAGTGTATCAATGCTTAACTAAAAAGGGAAAAATCTGCACATACAAACTGTAGGATGCACAATACAACACAACTTATAGCTTACAAAATATACCTACAAATATAAGCATGTACAATATGTACACATTAACCTCCTGACGTCCGCGCTATAGCCGAATGACGGCCACAGCGCTGACAGCATGAGTGGAAAAAAAAAGCCGCGCCTCCTTGAGTGAGATACTCTAGTGGATTTGGGGGTTTGGGGAAATATGCATGATCCCAGTTTTAAGGGTCTGCGGGGTGGGGGGTGGGGTGGGCGGCAGTTGCTGACCCTTGTTGGTGTTGGTTTTGGTTTTGATTTAGTTTTTTTTTTTTGTTTTTCACGCACTACCTTTGTAGAATTAACCCATATCTCTGGTTGTGGTACAGAGTTATCTGACAAGATAGATATGCAGCTCATGTGGCTGTGGACAGGGGTATCATGTCTTCCGTCTGGGTGGTTTGCCCTCCCCCCGAATCTGGGGCAGGATGGTGGTCCATGCTCCTGCATTCCTCCTCTTTTACACACAATATGGCTAGTTTTTCAATCCTTTCCTGGAATGTCCGAGGTCTGAATTCGGCTGTTAAGCGTTCACTGGTTTTCAATTATCTTAAAAAGTATACCCCACACATCTGTATATTACAGGAAACCCACCTGGTGGGTTCCCGAGTCCTTGGCCTCAAACGGGCCTGGGTGGGCTCACATTATCACGCTACGTACTCAAATTATTCTCGGGGAGTAAGTATTTTGGTACACCGTTCCCTTTCATATCAACTTCAGGACGTTAGGACTGACCCAGACGGAAGATATGTCATTATGCATGTGGAAATTGATAATACATCATATGTGATTGTGGGACTTTATCTCCCGCCCCCTGCAGATATGTCCCTCCTATATGATATTATGCGTATAGTCATAAAATATGATACTCCATATGTTATGCTGCTGGGGGACTATAATTTGGTTCCGTCTCCGGATGCTGACAGGCTCCACCAGTCGAATCGTAGAACTCCTGATCTTATGCAGTGGGCCGATACATTTGAACTTATTGATGCATGGCGGCACTATAACCCTTCTGCTAGAGTGTTTACATGCCATTCGTCTACATTTCGGACCCTCTCCCGCATTGACCTTGGGTTTGTTACGCGGGCGGTGCTGCAGAGGGTCTCGAGGGTGCAAATCTTACCTAGAGGAATTTCCGATCATGCCCCTATTCTATTGACGGTGAGATCGGGGTCCACTGCTGGGCGGAGACTGTGGAGGCTGTCGGGACACTGGATTGCAGACCCTAAGGTGCAGGAGGAAATATCAGAGGCATTGTGCCATTACTGGCTTGAAAATGTTAATTCAGTGGGGGCCTTGATGAGCTGGGATGCATTTAAGGGATGGCTGAGGGGCGAATATATTTCCCGCATTGCCCATAGTCAGAAGCAGTCTGTGCAGTCGCTGAAAGAATTGGAGGATGAGCTTCGAGAAAGAGGCGTGCTATGTTGCCACCCCTACCCCTCTTAATTATGGAGAATGGCAGTTGGCTCTACGATCGGTTGAGCTCTTTAGAATAGACATGACAAAAAAATCAATGCTTAGCACTGCCCAGAGGATCTTCGAATACGGAGACAAGAATGGCAAATTACTGTCATGGTTGTCCCGGGGCCAGAACCCTAGTACCCATATTGGATGCGTCAGAGATGAGGGGGGTGCTCCTCTCTCGAACACGGCTGAAATTCTTGCTAGGTTCGTGAGATATTACGGTTCCCTTTACTCTACTAGGGTGGATTATGACTCAGCGGAACTTGGGGCCTACTTGGATAGGGTGGAATTTCCGTCCCTGTCCCGGGAGGCCAGTGAGAACTTAGAAAAGAACATTACATTGGAGGAAGTCCAGATCGCTATGACCCAGATGCAACCTGGGAAAACTCCTGGTGCAGATGGCATTCCGATCGAATTTTATACCACTTATCAAGAGTTTCTGGCTCCTAGGCTCACAGGGTTGTTTGCGCAGTTTGCTGAACTAGGGTCATTACCAGAGTCTATGTCTGAAGCGGTAATTGTGCTGGTGCCCAAGCCGGGTAAGGATCCCGAGGACTGCGCGTCGTATCGACCTATTTCCTTAATCAACGTCGATGCTAAACTGTTGGCCAAAATACTGGCGAATCGCCTGGTGCGGGTACTGGATGACCTGATACATGTGGACCAGACGGGATTCATGCCCGGTAAGGGTACTGACATAAACTTGAGGAGACTACAGCTTAACTTGACCATCCCCCATGTGAATGCTGGATCCAGAGTGATTGCCTCACTCGACGCCGAGAAGGCATTCGACTCGGTTGAGTGGGGTTACCTCTGGGAGGTCCTGCGTAGATTCGGGTTTGGCCCTCATTTTTTGCACTGGCTACGGTTGCTTTATGATAGGCCCTCTGCTTGTGTCAGGGCTAACGGGAGAGTTTCCGAGGGGTTTCGATTACAACGTGGCACGCGTCAGGGATGCCCCCTTTCCCCATCCCTGTTTGCCCTAGCGCTGGAACCCCTGGCCATATTGCTCAGGGCGTCCCCGGGGGTGGAGGGGCTGCGGATCGGCTCCTTGGAGGAGAAGGTGTAATTATACGCCGATGACGCATTGCTATACTTGCACGACGCGGACTCCTCCTTGCGGGCTGCTCTGGAGCTCTTTGACGGGTTTGGTCGATTTTCAGGAGTGCGAATAAATTGGACCAAGTCTGTGTTGTTTCCTCTCGACCCCTTGACGCGGGCCACGGCGGCCCCCACCCAGTTGCAATGGGTTTCGAGTTTCAAATATCTGGGCATTCAAATAAGTCGGGACCCCTTGGAATTCTACGAACTAAATCTTCGCCCTGTTCTGACGCAATTTAGAGCTAAGTGTGCCTCCTGGGGAAACCTCCCACTTAATTTGTTAGGACGCATTAACTTGATAAAGATGGTTTTCCTTCCCAAATTCAATTACTTATTTAGAAATTCTCCAGTGTTGATCCCAAACACATTCTTTAGAGAACTGGATGGTTGTATTGGGTCCTTTATTTGGGGAGGTTCCACCCCTAGACTGGCACGATTCATCCTATGTCTTCCGGTGCGGTGTGGGGGACTGGCGTTGCCCAACTTCCGGGTTTATTACTGGGCGGCCATTTTGGTATCGGTCAGATGGTGGTTTCTCCGCTCTAGAGCCAATGCGGCGGTCTGCCTTGAGGCGGCGTTTCTGGGCTCCCTGGGAGATCTTGGGAATCTAGTGTATAGAGGACCTGGGGCCTATGTTAGTTAGGACGACACTTAGAGTGTGGGTGGTAGCTAGAAGGAGGTTTCTTAAACCAAACCGCTGGTCGCCCTTTCAACCATTGTGGGGTAATACTAGCTTCCCACATTTCCGTACAATCCCAGACCCACAACTCTGGGCAAGGTATGGGGTGAAGACTATTCGAGACATTATGCCTGCTGGGAAATTATTGACGTTTAAAGACCTTTCAGACAAGTTTAAGCTTCCCAGGTGGATGTACTTCCGCTATCAGCAATTGCGCCATGCAGCGCGAGCGCAGTTCCCGGAACC
This sequence comes from Aquarana catesbeiana, assembly GCF_042186555.1. Classification (NCBI taxonomy): domain Eukaryota; kingdom Metazoa; phylum Chordata; class Amphibia; order Anura; family Ranidae; genus Aquarana; species Aquarana catesbeiana. The sequence continues at coordinate 302,756,441 of NC_133330.1, read as the reverse complement.
TATTGCCCTAACCATGGACCCCATAGAGGAGCTTTTGGCCCAGGAATCGCTTTCCAAGCCTCTCTCCTCCCTTTACCTGTCTCTGCTCAGCTTGGACTCTCCCAGACTGGAGAGGCTGTGGGAGACTTGGAGGGCGGATATTCCTACCTTGGAGAGAGAGGAATGGAACGATTGTTTTGAAGAGGGCTTTGGGTTGGTAATCTCATCCCGGGATAAAGTAATACAGGCCAAGTTTCTACATAGGGTATATTACACCCCGCAGCGACTGCACAGACTGTACCCCTTGAGAGACCCCGTGTGTGGTAGGTGTAGGAGGGATGTGGGAACATATTTTCATATGTTTTGGACCTGTCCTGAAGTGACCAAGTTCTGGGCTGCAGTTTTTGAAGCCATTAATGAGCGTCTCGGGTTAGCATTGAGGCCATCGCCAGAGTTGGCACTACTTGGGATACAGGAAGACGATCAAACACCAAGATATACTAAACTCCTAATTGCTTTTTTGCTTTATTATGCAAAAAAAACCATTCTGCTTAGGTGGACATCTGAAACCCCCCCTACCATGACGCTCTGGGAAGAAACTATTAATAAGGCTCTCCCACTGTACAAAATGACATATTTGAATAGAAAATGTCCCAAAAAATTTGAGGGTATTTGGTCACCCTGGACAGCTTAAGGGTATAGCCTAAATTACATGATGGTTGGTGTACATGACTGCTGTCTGAGATGCTCTGGCCTCCTCCCCCCCCCCCCCCTCCCCGTTTTTTCCCCCTCCCCTTTCCACCCCTTCCCCTTTCCTCTACCCCGCCCTCCCCTCCCCCCCCCCCCCCCCTACCTAGTGTTACCCTATCCGGGTGTATGATGTTAAAAATTGGGTAATCTTCCCTTATTTCTCTGTTTTCTAATTGACTAAAGTAAATTACGCTCTATGGAAGGTTTAAACTGCTAAATTACATGATATGCGAGTTGTGGGATACCCATCACTGCCGCCTCATCAGCGTACATCAATGAAGGAGAAAAATTACCAGTTTTAAATTTTTTATAACAAAATATAAAAAAATAAAAAAAAAATTTTCAAAAAAATTCAGTTTTTTATTTAACAAAAAGTAAAAACTGCAGAGGTGATCAAATACCACCAAAAGAAAGCTCTATTTGTGGTGAAAAAATGATAAAAATTTCATTTGGGTACAGTGTTGTATGACCGCGCAATTGACATTCAAAGTGCATCAGCGCTGAAAGCTGAAAATTGGTCTGGATAGGAGGGGGGTTTAAGTGCCCTGTAAGCAAGCGGTTAAGTAAACTAAACAGTCACTCAACTTAGGGGTCAAGATGTCCTTCATAGTTCCTTGCTCAGAGTCCAACTCACAAAAGCGTCTCCAAAGTTATCCAGCTTCCGGCAGCCATGTCTTCCTCTTTGTCCTTCCAAAAACAATTGTCCGAACACATGTTTCTTACAAACGCTCCCCAAGCCCCTCCCACCCATTTCCTGCATACACCAACTTCCTGCAAAGAACATCCTGTCTCATTTACATATCAATGGAGGGGGAAGGGCCTCTGTAAACATATGCTGTTACTAAACCTAACTCTATATTATTGCAATAAAGTCACTATAAAAATGGCCATGGTAACACATACCACCTCTTGACTTTATAGGATAATATAGTAAACTTCTTAAAGCCTTTTGTCCAGGAAAGGGCGAAATAACCCCCCATATTGTAAATGGGAGGAAAAAATTCCCTTTCGACCCCCATCTGGGCAGTCAGACTTTTGTTTTGTCCCTGGAAGGCTGCAACATTACTTTTGAGCAGGATTAACAATGTGTTTTGGCAGTTTGTAAAAAAAAAAAAAAAAAAAAAAAAAAAAAAGTCCCAGATGAAAGTCTCTTGTCCTCTTGGTCATAAGGAAATGCTCAGATGAAAGTCCACTCCAATTCAGCCACCTTTTCTCAGGCTCTCTTCTGGTCTGCCTCCTCCCATCCAGTATGGTCATCTGCTCTGCCTGCTCCACCTCTCGATGCTCAATACCTGAAAAGAGTAAGAGACAAAGCAGATATGTTCCTTCCAACTGTGCCAAAAAACATAGCTCACTGCTCACATTTCGCTATCTGCCCATTTCTAACTGCAAAACTATTGTAGGGTGCCCACTGTTGCCTTAAAACACTTTCACAGAAAGGCATTGACTTCCAACGTAACAAATAAACTTGCATGTCTCTCCGTGCTGTCCTGGGAAGCACACAGGCCTGCTGTTGTCCAGTCATCACAGCATGACACATTTTTGCAAAATGCCCCATTTTATGGCAACAAAAACACTTAATGTGACTGAATCTACCATTCCCAACCATTTCCTTTCACTTCTTAAACAATGCTGGTGTATGAATCCCATCTATTTCCTCTCTAGGGACCCCCACCTTATATAAATCAATCCACATGTGTCTCCTGGAGATCATAGGCCTTGCCTTCCTTGTATCTGAATCAACTCTGTCATTTGGGCTGATCAAATCCTCTGCTTCCCGGTTATGAGAAGTAACAGTGGCACATTGTCCTACTTCTGCTTACAGGCTTTGGGCCTTTGTCCTTTGTTAAAGCATCATTCTAATTCTGCCTTTCCCTCTTTTCAGATTCAATATGTAGAGCATGCAGGAAGTGCAAACCAAACACAGCAACTGCCCGCATCTCTCCCTTACTGAACCCAAAACTTTTGAGACTAAAATCTGAGGAAAAATCAGAGACTCCATCCCCCCAAGCACTGTTCAAAGGAGAAGCATATCCAGCCAGCTCCTTTGCAACAGACATCCACTGACTATTTCTGGCCCAGATAGGAAGGGTGCACGCCTTCAAGTCCTCCTGGACACCAGAAACCTTTGCAGCCTTAATCTTCCTAAACAGTGTACGCAGCATCTTCCCCCAGCACAAGTAACAAAACACACCACAGAAAACAGATCTGCTTCAGTTGAAATTTTAGCACAAATCCAGGCCACGAGCCCCCATTATAATGCTTTCCGTCTATCTATTAAGTTCTTGTGGTAAAACCAAGGAAGCTTAGACTTCTGAAGTGTATCAATGCTTTACTAAACAGGAAAAAATCTGCACATACAAACTGTAGGATGCACAATACAACACAACTTATAGCTTACAAAATATGCCTACAAATATAAGCATGTACAATATGTACACATTAAGTAAACTAAACAGTTACTCAACTTAGGGGTCAAGATGACCTTGGTTCCTTGCTCAGAGTTCAACTCACAAAAGCGTCTCCAAAGTTATCCAGCTTCCAGAAGCCATGTCTTCCTCTTTGTCCTTCCAAACCCATCTCTGTTGTCCAAAACACATGTTTCTTTCTAACTCGCCCCAAGCCCCTCCTACCCATTTCCTGCATACACCAACTTCCTCTGCTCGGCTCCAAAACCTATCCATCTGGTTCATTTATATATCAATGGAGGGGGAAGGGCCTCTGTAAACATATGCTCTTACTAAACCTAACTCATATTATTGCTATCAAGACCTTAAAAATGGCCATAGCAACACAATCTGACAAGGCATAATCCGCATGTGATCATTCTCCAGGAAACCCATCTACGGGGCTCCAGGAATTATGGCCCTTTAAAAAAGCATAAATAACGTATGCCATTCACTCAATATATTCAACGTATGCTAGAGGAACGTCTATCCTTATAGCCAAATCAGCTCCTGTCACGATCAAACACATCAAACTAGATCTGGGTGGCTGCTTTGTAATCTTAGTGCTTGAACTCCTTGGTAAACCGTACACAATAACTAGCCTTTATGTTCCACCACCTTTCACTAAACAATTCTTTGAGCGAGTAATGGGCACAATCCTGGAAATTGCAGAGGGCCCTTTATTGATAGCTGGTGACTACAACACAGTCCTTGACAGCTCTATTGACAGGTTCTGATGCTCTAAATCGCGCCCCCCCCCCCACGCCCTTAGGTGCCTTTTTGACTCAATTTGACCTGGTGGAGGCCTGGAGGTGGAAGCATGTGGATGTCAGGGAATACTCATGCCAATCTGATTCTCACGGTACACTGTCAAGCATTGATTTATGTCTGGTCTCGCCAGCAATGCTTAATGTGGTGTCTGAGGTTAAACACCTCCCTACAGCGGTGTCCGATCACTCTCCTTTGATGATGGACCTCGCTCTGGGAACACCTTCCTCTTATAGAATGTGGAGGTTGACCCCAGTATGGCTGGCTGACCAGACTGTTGTTGATTAGAGCCTGGCCAAAATGAAATCCTATTGGATAACCAACAAACAGCGTGCCTCCATCCCTGTGGTGTGGGATGACATTAAAGCCTCCACGCTCTTTCGCTGCAGCTATTGGGCAGGCCCATAAGGCATCTCAGTCCAGACTGGTGGACACAGAAGGGGGACTTAGGGAGGCTGAGACTGCATACTCTACATCTCCCACTCCTGAGACACATGCTGCTTGGAGACATAGGGCTAGAGAGTTGGATCTGGTGCTCCTGGAGCTCACCCAAAAAAAGTTGCTATATCAGAATCAGCGGCTTTTTGCGTTTGGCGAGAAGAATAGTCGCCTGTTAGCATATCTCTCTAGACCTGACTATCTGCCATGCAACATTCCGAGAATTAGGAACTCAGAGGGAAACATAGTACCAAACAGGTAATGGAGGCATTTGTTACATTCCATTCCACATTATACTCCTCTAGAGCTCACTACACTATTGTAAACTAGATGACTATCTATCTGACATCTCACTTCCAAAGTTGTGGGACCCTCAGGCTTCATTGCTTGATGCTTCCTTAACGACTGAGGAAATAGGGGAGGCCATCCAGTCATTTGCCAGAAATAAAACGCCGGGACTAGATGGATTCCCCATATTAGAGAATTACTGATCCCACACTTGCTTCGATATAACTTCGCCCTAAAGACGGGACAGTTGCCGCCCTCCATGTCAGAGGCGCTGATTGTCCTTATCCCTAAGCCCCATAAGGATCACCTTCTTTGTGAATCCTACCGACCAATTTCACTAATAAACTCAGATATTAAAGATTCCAGCCAAAGTGCTTGCCCGGCGATTGAATACAGTCATCACTACTCTTATTGGAGCAGATCAGACTGGATTTATCCCAGGGCGATCAACTTCCATTAATCTGCACAGGCTTTTTACCAACATGCAAGTGGTTCATGATACCATGGGCTCTCGGGCCGTTTTTGGCCCTGGACGCTCATAAGGCCTTCGACTTGGTCGAATGGCCGTATCTATTAAAAATCTTGGCTAAATTTGGATTTGGTCACGCCTTTATCAGATGGGTACAATTACTGTATCATAAGCCTACAGCTAGACTGAGAGTGAATGCTTCCATATCTGATTCCTTTCTAATAAGGAGAGGCACCAGACAGGGGTGTCCTCTGTTGCCGCTGATGTTCGCACTGGCGATAGAACCCCACTGATATGATCCAGGTGGGCGGTTGTGGGATTGACGATTGGAAGAAAAGGTATCCCTTTATGCAGACAACATGCTGATATATTTGGCGGACCCTCAGTCGTCTCTCCTAGCCCTGCTGGATGTTATCCGGCGGTTTGGTAATTTCTCAGGTTTCCAGGTTAACTGGGACAAATCTCTCTTATTTATGATAGACCAGACAGCCTCTAGTGTTCCCTCCTCTCTCTTCTTTTCACACATATTGATTTTGAGGAGAGTTGTTGTGGCGTTCCTTTTTGGATACATCGCACTTCCAGTCTGGCAGAGTTCCATGAGGTCGTTTGGAGACATCCGTGGGGATCCCGGACTTCCACTTTCATCAGAGAGCCACCGATCCGATTATGCAAGCCTTTACTGACATCCGGGTCCATCAGCTCTGGTAAGAGTACCCCATCCTATTTCACTCATCTATCCATTTAATGCATGCGCTTCCATTGTGGAGACGCTTATAAATTCAGTAGCGTTAGGACTGCAAGCATACACAGGGTGCCGTGAAGAGGCGTTGCAGCTTATGCTAACTATACCCCTGTTTTTAAAGCAGACTGTTGGACCAGTTAATTTGGTCAGTTGGCAGACTGGTTGGTGAGTTGAGCTATGGAATGTTCTGTTTTTGTCTTTCATGTGATTGCCCTTCCATGTGCTCCTTGCTGTGAAGGCCAGTTATAGGTGGGGGGAGGGGCCATTTGTTTGTTACTGGTGTAAATATGGTCCGGGCAGTGTTGCCAACCCCCCGAAGTGAAATTTACTGGCAGAACGTCAAAATTTACAAACGGTGCCAATTTTTTTTGCTGGCCAAAAAAACCCATGAAATTTACTGGCAGATCCACATTTTTTGCTGACACTGCAAAAAAAAGTTCCTGCAATTACTGTTTTTAGTGCTAAACATTGCAAATATTAATATTTGAACTATAAACACATAGCTAGTGCTATTAGCAATGTGTTTAAGTTAAACAAAAGTCAAAAAACATATTTCTTAATTTACATGAAGGTCAGGTTACTATAACCCGGCCAGCAGAGAGTTCTCCCTTACATCAGAGTCTGCAGGATGGTGACCAGAGACCACCTTCCGCAGAGTGAATACACTAAGGTAAGGGGGGATTACTAATATAGGGGGGAACCTTTATATCAGTGCCCCCTTACATTTATTGTATTCACTCCCGCCTTACATCAGTGACCCCCCTCAGACTGGCCTGGCGGCGCTGTCACTGACCTCCTCTCAGGTGCACCCAGCAGGACTCAGTCAGACGGCTCCAGCTTGGTGGCTATTCTATAGTCTCCTCTCCACAGTCCACACGTGTCTGTCTCTTCCCGTAACCCCCATCCCGGCAGCGCTTCCACTCTTGAATCCTTTCTAGGATCCCCTCAGCGACTGCAGACATGATAAGAGACAAGAGATGGTCAGAGACTGCGGACATGCTACAGGAGGTGGACCGAGGCTGCGGACATGCTACAGGAGGTGGACCGAGGCTGCGGACATGCTACAGGAGGTGGACCGAGGCTGCGGACATGCTACAGGAGGTGGACCGAGGCTGCGGACATGCTACAGGAGGTGGACCGAGGCTGCGGACATGCTACAGGAGGTGGACCGAGGCTGCGGACATGCTACAGGAGGTGGACCGAGGCTGCGGACATGCTACAGGAGGTGGACCGAGGCTGCGGACATGATACATCCTCACAGAAGCCTCCTCCCCTGTCCACCATCATATTACTTCTCCAGTCCACATCAGATTCATCAGTGTGCTGTGTCCTCCTCCTGTACCCCTTTCACTTCTGCCCTGACCTGTGGAGAGGTGAAAGGGGTACAGGAGGAGGACACAGCACACTGATGAATCTGATGTGGACTGGAGAAGTAAAATGATGGTGAATAGAGCACATCAGTCTCTGTCCCCTGCATATGCCATGCAGCCAGGGACAGAGACTGATGTGCTCTATTCACCATCATATTACTTCTCCCGGCTCCAGTCACAGTAATGTCCTCCTTTTTACTATGAAGATCCCAATCCCATCCCCCCCCACAGCTTCACTCTCCGTACCTCCGCCTGTGTGTGCAGCCAGCCAAGTCATGCACTGCATGACAGGACAGAGTCGCCTCGTCGCCTGACTCAGCTGTCAGCTTTCCACCGTGCTTGTTCGATTTGAAAATGGCGCCGGGCGGCGCTATTACGTTACTGCGCATGCGCTGCCCGGCCGAGCGCGTACGAGCTTTCCCGAGCCCGGCCGGCTTCGGAACAGGGCATGCGCAGTTGCTTGGCCGGCTCACGGCCATCATTTTTACGGGCACCGGTGCCCGTAACGGGCATTCACGGGCGCCCCGAAAAACGGGTTATTTTTACGGGCTGCCTGTAAATCTACGGGCAGTTGGCAACACTGGGTCCGGGGACACACTGTACACCTTTGCTGCCACTGTGCTCTTGCTGGGTGTCCAGTGTGCTCCTGTTCCTTTAAGGGGGATTGGGCTGCCTCCAGGCCCACCTGCCCCTCATCTATCCATTTAATGCATGTGCTTCCAAATTCAGTAGCGTTAGGACTGCAAGCATACACAGGGTGCCGTGAAGAGGCCTTGCAGCTTATGCATGCGTTTGCAAATGCGTGCTAACTAAACCCCTGTTTTTAACGCAGACTGCTGGACAGGTTAATTTGGTCAGTTGGCAGACTGGTTGGTGAGTTGAGCTATGGAATGTTCTGTTTTTGTCTTTCATGTGATTGCCCTTCCATGTGCTCCTTGCTGTGAAGGCCAGTTATAGGTGGGGGGGAGGGGCCATTTGTTTGTTACTGGTCTATTGACTGACCCCTCTCATACAAAACTTGTTTCTACATACTATAAAACTCTACTCCACACCACTACCAACAGGCTTTGCGCCACTGAAAGTAAATGGCATTCTGTCATACCTGAGCTGACAGAGGATATCTGGCAGGAAGTGCTTCCTGTCCAGGTTGCCTCTGTCATTTCATCCTGTGATAAGGTGATCCAAACCAAATGGCTATACAGGTCCTACTTTACACCTTGCTTGCTTCAAAGACTGCATAGAATACCCTCCGCTCTGTGTTCCCGGTGTGGCATGGCTGATTGCACGTTCTTTCATCCAATGTGGGAATGTCCACCGATTTTAGAAAGTTCTGGTCGGAGGTTATGGCCTTTTATTAGCGCAATAACTCAGATACCTAATATATGTAATCCCCTGCGATGCCTATTAGGATATATTGATGATGGACTGTCTAAAAATGTACAAACCTTTATACGCATGTTCTGTTTTAAGCCAAAAAATCAATAACCATGCATTGGAAATCTCAGTCCTCACCCACTATAGCCTTTTGGCTCACTATTGTTAGCCATGCCATCCCCTTGTATAAGTTGACATATGAAGCTAGAGTATGCCCTAAATTTTTTTTTCCAAGATTTGGGATTCTTGGGTTAACTCAGATCGTACCATACCACCTGCCCCCTGATCTATGGGATGAGGCTGTAACACTGGATTATGTTAAATGTATGCATATACCTAGACTCCACAAGGGTCGAACCAAGCAGATTAGATATGTCATTTTCATGTCGCTTTGTGTATATTGACTGGATACCTGAAGACTTTTTTCGTTAAGATCTGAGCAATGTTCGCTCGAATGTTTACCTATGTACTGTTTGTGTATATAAAAAAAAAAAAAATTACACCTTAAAAAAAAAAAAAGAAACTACATCGGCTGCACTGTATTGTATACTGTGTACACCACCTGAAGTGTATTAGAAACTGTACGCACTGTATTATATACTGTGTACACTGAATGAGGTGTATTAGAAACTCTACACATGGTATTATATACTGTGTACACCGCCTGCACTTTATTAGAAACTGTACACCACCTGAAGTGTATTAGAAACTGTACACAGTATATTATTTACTGTGTACACCACCTGAAGTGTATTAGAAACTGTACACTGGCTGCACTGTATTATATACTGTGTACACCACCTGAAGTCATACTTGCCAACAGTCCCGATTTTTCCCAGGACAATCCCGATTTTGGGACCCTTGTCCCGATTAAAATCCCGGGATTTTGCTTTTGTCCTGGGAAATCGCGACTGTTTTTAGCAAAAACAGCAGCGGTTTGGCCACAACCATAAACGCTAGACATGTGCACACTGAAATATTTCGTAACGGAATTCGTCCGAAAAATACATTTATTTTGTTACTCCCGAAATTCGTTTTTATTTATTTTTGTTTTGTTAAATGCTTTCGTACGAAAACCTGAATTTATTAAGGTGGAATGTGTCAATTGAAGGCTTATGGTTATGGTGTCTGTCGGATGTTCTAAGAAGATTCGACAAAGCAGCTAAACTGAACGATACCACGATTGTACATTTCGGGTCGAATGCTCAGCCCACAAGCTATAGTAGAATTCTAATGTTGTTTGACTAGTAATAATTATAGTTTATTAATTATTATTACTAGTCAAACAACATTAGAATTCTTCTATAGCCTATGGGCAGAGCATTTGGCCGTAAATGTCCGCTCCCGGCGATCGTATGTTTTTAGCTACTCCATCGAATCTTCATGTCGATTGGTATTATACATATTTTTGATCAGCCAATAGCATTCATCATCATCATCAATTTACTTCCCCCACCCATTCCAGCAGCAACCACTAACAGCTCTTTTACTATTGTCTCTATAATGTCAAATCTTTTCTCTCTATGTCAAATAAAATTGTACTGATCGTTAGGTTAGGCACATTCGATCGCTATTGTCACCGTCATGTCGGATCTTCTATCTATCTATATCGAACTGTTATCGCAACAATACGAAAATATAATGGATACGATAATAAAGTATTTTTTATTTTGGATCTTTCGAATTTCGGATTCTGCGCGTGTTCGTAAAATGAACACGGAAATCCCTGAAAATCAACGAAAAGCCATTTGATCGTTAACAAATGCGCATGTCTAATAAACACTACATTTGGAGAGGAGTCAACAAGGCCTATGATGAAAGGTACAGAGGTGGAACGCTAATGTTTTGGGGATGTGTGAGCTACAAATGCACAGGAAATTTGGTCAAAATTGTTGGCAAGATGAATGCAGTATGTTATCAAAAAATACTGGAGGAACATTTGCATTCATCAGCTAGGAAGCTGCGCATGGGACGTACTTGGACATTCCAATATGACAATGATCCAAAACACAAGGCCAAGTCGACCTGTCATTGGCTACAGCAGAATAAAGTGAAGGTTCTGGAGTGGCCACCTCAGTCTCCTGACCTCAATATCATTGAGCCACTCTGGGGAGATCTCAAATGTGCAGTTCATGCAAGACAGCCCAATAATTTACAGGAACTTGAGGCTTTTTGGCAAGAGGAATGGGCAGCTTTACCATCTGAGAAGATAAAGAACCTCATCCACAAATACCACAAAATGCTTCAAGCTGTCATTGATGTTTAAGGGGGCAATACACGGTATTAAGGTGTGTGTGTGTGTGTGTGTGTGTGTGTGTGTGTGTATATATATATATATATATATATATATATATATAATCAAATACACTGCCACTAACTAAATAACCTGCCTGCCTAATCTAGCTCAAGCTATCTCTCCGTCCAACACCAAAAACACTACACGCGGCCGCTATGTAAGCAACCTTATATTATGTGAGCATGGACTTAGTCCCTCTGAGCCATGATTGTCCAAAGGCACCCTGCCCGATGCAGTGCCGTATCGCAAAAAAAATGGCCTTTTCAGGAAGTGGGTAAATTCTTCTGGGGCTGAAGTGGTTAAAGATTATCTAATCAGATTTTGTGACCAGCGGTAGGCTTTACAAAGGACAATAACCCACATGCTCCCATAGTCGGCTCACCCCTTCCCACCTTTTCTAGACTATGTCTGAAGCAAATAGAGTAGAGCTCTCTGAGACCTCATATGTGTCATGTGCCTTATTGTGGTCCAGTTTCTATGAATAAGCTGCATTTTCTGCATTTTTATTATTTCAGTTCCCTGGAGATGGAAGTGAATTTGACGTCATGATGAACTATGCTGGACAGTATCCATATGCCTACCCTCTGTGGCTGGGAAATTTCTTTGGAATTCTAATTATCTGTCACCCTGATTATGCAAAAGATATTCTTTCCAGGCAGGGTGAGAGCTTATGTGTTTTTATGCTGAATAAATTACTGTAACTTGGGTATAGTTGCCACCTGTCCAGGATTCACCCGGACAGTCTGGGGTTTGAATCATATGTCCAGGTTTCAGCCTGCCTGAAACCCAGACATATTATTAAGACCAGATTATGGCTCCACATGCTCCAGGGAGCCCGTGCGGCCTCCCTGTCACACCTAGACAGGAGGGGAGGCAGGGGCAGCATTTACTAGAACCGATCAGCTAGATTTTCTTCCTGCAGCAGCTGAAAGTCTGCTTCTCATTCTCTGCCTCCCACTGGCATTCAGCAACTGCAGGAGGAAAATAGACTTTTTTTTTCTAGTAAATGCCACCGCTGTCATGTATCAATGCAAAACAGTTTTTAAAATGGCCGTTTTTTCAGGACCAGTCATTTTAAGAATGCTTAAAGTGAAACAATAAAAATGAAATATTCCTTTAAATATAGTGCCTGGGGGGGGTCCCCTTAGTCTGCCTGTAAAGTTGCACATTTTCCCCATGTTTAGAACAGTACCACAGGAAAATTAAATTTCTAAAGGAAAAAATGTCATTTAAAATTGCAGCTGTAATGTATTGCCAGATCCTGGCAATATACGGTATGGATTTTAAGGGGAACTTCATGCCAATTTTTTTTTTTTTTTTTTTTTAAATGGTGTGGGGGTCCCTCCAATCTATTCCAGACCCAAAGGGCCTGGTATGGATTGGGGAACCCATGCCGTTTTTTTCTTAATTCTGTCATAGGGTTCCCCTTAACCACTTCAATACACTATATTATTTATTGTACACTGCACTATATACCCTGCACTGTATTATGTATACTACATTGACTGCACTATATACTCTGAACTGCAGTATATAAACTATACGGACTGCACTATATACTCTGCTGAAAAATTGGGCCTTAGGTGTTGGTAGTGGCAGAACACGGTAAGCCCTCACAGTTACTCTTGTTGGGCGCAGGAACGGTCCCTGCTGTTAAATATTATTTCAAAAATTGTAATTGCATGCCCCTGTAAAACAGGGGCAGAAACATTGGGTCTTGGGTGATGGTGGTGTCCTAAAACAAAAATATTGTTGGAAGCTAGCATCAAGATTGAGGAGGAATAGGATATGCAGTATAGGCAGTCTTCAAGGGATCCCAGATCCATAGCAGATTAAATCAGTTACATCAACATCAGGTGCTTGATAGCTGCTGATCCAGGACTGATTCATTTTTCTAAATGTAAGCCTAACAACTGAATCTGTGGACAGGCTTACTCTTTGATCAGTTACAAACCCTCCAGCAGCAATAAATGTGTGTTCAGAAAGCCCCCTGGATGCAGGACAGGCCAGTAGCTCAATTGCATATTGAGCAAGTTCTGGCCAGTGGTCCAACCTCAAGACCCAGTAACTCAGTGGATGCGTTGTTGGAAAGGTCTCCAAGTCTGCTCTTGCCCCTAGATATTCCTGCACCATATAATGCAGACGCTGGCGATGGTTGCTGGAACCTTGGCGCTGAGGACTAAAAAATTGTTTAAGGCATCGGTCCGCCGGCCACCTTCTCCACTGCTCTTCCTCTGACCGAACGAAGCATCAGAAACACGTTGTCCAGCACCAGGAAATGGTAACCTCCCAGGGTCTGGAAATGCGTTACACACACTTTTTTTCAAGGCCTCCTGAATATGTTTAATCTTCTACTCACTCTGCGAAGGCAGGATGAGTTCTGCAACCTTACCCTTGTAACGTGGATCAAGAAGGGTTGCCAGCCAGTATTGACCCCACTCCTTAATACCACGAATCCTGGGGTCCTTTCACAGGCTTTGCAGAATTAGGGAGGCCATGCAGCGTAAGTTTGCAGAGGCATTCGATTCTGAGTCTCTTGGGTCACTAAGGATCACATTACCCGTAACTACCTCCTTCCAGCCACGTACAACTTCTTGGGTTTCTGGGGACTGAAATCCATCCCTTGAAGACTGCTGCGTGTTATCCTCGACATCCATGCTGACACAATCCTCCTCCTCGTTTTCTTCCTGTGTGTTTGGCGGACCCGCAGGAATGCTATCTAGATAAAGGGGGCCTTGAGAGGAAAGGAAGTCCTCCTCTTCCTCCCGCTGTTCTGCCTCAAGTGCCCTGTCCATGATTCCACGAAGCTTGTGCTCGACCAGGAAGACTAGAGGGACAGTGCCACTGATGCATGCATTGTCGCTGCTCACCATCCTTGTGGCCTCCTCAAATGGTGACAGGACAGTGCATGCATCCTTGATCAGTAGCCACTGGTGTGGCAAAAAGAAGCCAAGCTCCCCATGACCCTGTCCTGATTCCATACTCGCACAGGTACTCATTGATGGCCCTCTGCTGTGTGTGTAGCCGCTGCAGCATTGCCAATGTTGAGTTCCATCTGATGAGCATGTCACAAATGAGGTGCTTGATGGGCAGGTTGCATCCCCTTTGAATGTCAGCCAGCCGAGCACTGGCATTGTATGACCGGTGGAAAAGACCACAGACTTTTCTGGCCTGCCTCAGGAGATCTTGTAAGCCTGGGTACCTGGTCAAGAAACGCTGCACCACCAAATTCAGGACATGACCCATGTTCCATGTTTGGCACAAGTGTCCCTGTTGGAGGGTGGAGAGAAGGTTGGTGCCATTGTCACATATAACCATTCCTGGCTCAAGCTGGCATGGCATCAACCACCTCTGAGCCTGCCCCTGCAGAAGTGACAGAATCTTTGCCCCAGTGTGGCTCCTGTCCTCTAGGCAGACCAACTCAAGCACCGCATGACATCTTTTTGCCTGACTGCTTGCGTAGTGTATGGGAAGTGTGTATATGTGTGTGTATATATATATGTGTGTGTGTGTGTGTGTGTGTATATGTGTGTATATATATATATATATATATATATATATATATATATATATATATATTATACATACACATATACACACTTCCCATACACTACGCAAGCAGTCAGGCAAAAAGATGTCATGCGGTGCTTGAGTTGGTCTGCCTAGAGGACAGGAGCCACACTGGGGCAAAGATTCTGTCAGTTCTGCAGGGGCAGGCTCAGAGGTGGTTGATGCCACGCCAGCTTGAGCCAGGAATGGTATATATCTATCACAGTTGTGCTCATAAGTTTACATACCCTGGCAGAATTTATGATTTCTTGGCAATTTTTCAGAGAGAACTTTTCTTTCACTCATGGTTAGTGTTTGGCTGGAGCCATTTATTACTCTTTTTAAATCATAATGGCAACAGAAACTACCCAAATGACCCTGATCAAAAGTGTACATACCCTGGTGATTTTTGCCTGATTACATGCACACAAGTTGACACAAAGGGGTTTGAATGGCTATTAAAGGTAACCATCTTCACCGGTGATCTGTTTGCTTGTAATTAGTGTGCGTGTGTATAAAAGGTCAATGAGTTTCTGGACTCCTGACAGACCCTTGCATCTTTCATCCAGTGCTGCACTGACATTTCTGGATTCTGAGTCATGGGGAAAGCAAAAGAATTGTCAAAGGATCTACGGGAAAAGGTAGTTGAACTGTATAAAACGGGAAAGGGAAATAAAAAGATATCCAAGGAATTGAGAATGCCAATCAGCAGTGCTCAAACTCTATAATCAAGAAGTGGAAAATGAGGGGTTCTGTTGAAACCAAACCATGGTCAGGTAGACCAACTAAAATATCAGCCACAACTGCCAGGAAAATTGTTCGGGATGCAAAGAAAAACCCACAAATAACTTCAGGTGAAATACAGGACTCTCTGAAAACATGTGGTGTGGCTGTTTCAAGATGCACAATAAGGAGGCACTTGAAGAAAGATGGGCTGCATGGTCGCGTCGCCAGAAGAAAGCCATTACTACGCAAATGCCACAAAGTATCCTGCTTACAATATGCCAAACAGCACAGAGAAAAGCCTCAAACCTTCTGGCACAAAGTCATTTGGAGTGATGAGACCACAACCATAAAGGCTACATTTGGAGAGGAGTCAACAAGGCCTATGATGAAAGGTGCACCATTCCTACTGTGAAACACAAAGGTGGATCACTGATGTTTTGGGGATGTGTGAGCTACAAAGGCACAGGAAATTTGGTCAAAATTGATGGCAAGATGAATGCAGTATATTATCAAAAAATACTGGAGGAACATTTGCATTCATCAGCCAGGAAGCTGTGCATGGGACGTACTTGGACATTTCACATGACATTGATCCAAAACACAAGGCCAAGTCAACCTGTCATTGAATACAGCAGAATAAAGTGAGTAGCCATCTCAGTCTCCTGACCTCAATATCATTGAGCCACTCTGGGGAGATCTCAAACGTGCAGTTCATGCAAGACAGCCCAAGAATTTACAGGAACTGGAGGCTTTTTGCCAAGAGGAATGAGCAGCTTTACCATCTGAGAAGATAAAGAGCCCCATCCACAAATGCCACAAAAGACTTCAAGCTGTCATTGATGTTAAAGGGGGCAATACACGGTATTAAAGGGGTTGTAAAGGTAAATTTTTTTTTTTTTTTAAATAACAAACATGTTATACTTACCTTCACTGTGCAGCTCGTTCTGCTCAGAGTGGCCCCGAACCTGGTCTTCTGGGGTCCCTCGGCGGCTGTTTCAGCTCCTCCCCACAAGCATTAACTACCTTAATGCGAGCTCCCTCGCATGGTGGTGAGTGCTTGCGGGCGCGCTCCTGTGATATAGCCGCTCGCTGTATCACTCGGCCCCGGCGCGCCGCGTCATCAGATGTGATTGACAGCAGCGCGAGCCAATGGCTGCGCTGCTTTCAATCCATCCACTGCAGCCAATCAGCGACCAGGCTGAGCTGCAATGGAGGTGACGAGAACGAGCAGCGGAGATTCGAGGCGTCGCGTAAGTAAAACGGGGGGGCTGGGGGCGGCGGTATTGTCAAAAGTTTTTTCACCTTAATGCATAGAATGCATTAAGGTGAAAAAATGTTTACCTTTACAACCCCTTTAAGAACTGGGGTATGTAAACTTTTGATCAGGGTCATTTGGGTAGTTTCTGTTGCCATTTGATTTAAAAAGAGTAAACACAGTTGATTGATAATAAATGGCTTCAGCTAAACACTAACCATGAGTGAAAGAAACGTTTTTGTGTTATCATTCATATTCTCTGAAAAATAGCCAAGAAATCATAAATTCTGCCAGGGTATGTAAACTTATGAGCACAACTGTATACTAGACTGTGTATATGTGTGTGTGTGTGTGTGTGTGTATATATATATATATATATATATATATATATATATATATATATATATATATATATATATATATATATATATATATATATATATATATATATAGTGTGTGTGTGTGTATATAATATATATGTGTGTGTGTGTGTGTGTGTGTGTGTGTGTGTGTGTGTGTGTGTATATATATATATAAATGAATACACCGCCTGAAGTGTAACATCAAAAAATTCAGGCAGTCATGGTAACAGTTTCAGGCTAATACAGATCACGCCCTTCTTCAAAACCTCATGCCTATAAATGACCACATACATGTAAAGTAGTGGGTGTATAGCTTGTATAACAGTGTAAATTTGATGTCATCTCAAAATAACTCAACATACAGCCATTAATGTCTAAACCGCTGGCAACAAAAGTGAGTACACCCCTAAGTAAAAAAAAAAAGTCCAAGTTGGGCCCAATTAGCCATTTTAAATCCCCAGCGTCCTGTTAGTGTTACAAGGTCCCAGGTGTGAATGGGGAGCAGGTGTGTTAAATTTGGTGCTATCGCTCTCACTGTCATACTGGTCACTGGAAGTTCAACATGGCACCTCATGGCAAGAACTCTCTGAGGAGCTGAAAAAAAAGAATTGTTGCTCTACATAAAGATGGCCCAGGCTATAAGAAGATTGTCAAGATCCTGAAACTGAGCTGCAGCACTGTAGCCAAGACCATACAGCGGTTTAACAGGACAGGTTCCAATCGGAACAGGCCTCGCCATGGTTGACCAAAGAAGTTGATTGCACGTGCTCAGCGTCATATCCAGAGGTTGTCTTTGGGAAATAGACGTATGAGTGCTGCCAGAGGTTGAAGGGTTGGCGGGGGTCAGCCTGTCAGTGCTCAGACCGTACGCCGCACACTGCATCAAATTGGTCTGCATGACTGTTCTTCTAAGGATGATGCACAAGAAAGCCCGCAAACAGTTTGCTGAAGACAAGCAGACTAAGGACATGGAATACTGGAACCAAGTCCTGTGCTCTAATGAGACCAAGATAAACTTACACTATTTGATTCAGATGGTGTTAAGCGTGTGTGGCGGCAACCAGGTGAGGAGTACAAAGACAAGTGTGTCTTGCCTACAGTCAAGCATGGTGGTGGGAGTGTCATGGTCTGGGGCTGCATGAGTGCTGCCGGCACTGGGGAGCTACAGTTCATTGAGGGAAACATGAATGCCAACATGTACTGTGACATACTGAAGCAGAGCATGATCTCCTCCCTTCGGAGACTTGGCCGAAGGGCAGCATTCCAACATGATAACTACTCCAAACACACCTCCAAGATGACCACTGCCAGCTGAGGGTAAAGGTGATGGACTGGCCAAGCATGTCTCCAGACCTAAACCCTATTGAGCATCTGTGGGGCATCCTCAAATGGAGGGTGGAGGACCGCAAGGTCTCTAACATCCACCAGCTACGTGATGTCCTCATGGAGGAGTGGAAGAGGTCTCCAGTGGCAACCTGTGAAGCTCTGATGAACTCCATGTCCAAGAAGGTTAAGGCAGTGCTGGAAAATAATGGTGGCCACACAAAATATTGTCACTTTGGGCAAAATTTGGACATTTTCACTTAGGGGTGTACTCGCTTTTAATGCCAGCGGTTTAGACATTAATGGCTGTGTGTTGAGTTATTTTGAGGGAACAGCAAATGTACGCTGTTATACAAGCTGTACACTCACTACTTTACATTGTAGCAAAGTATCATTTCTTCAGTGTTGTCACATGAAAAGATATAATAAAATATTTACAAAAATTTGAGGGGTGTACTCATTTTTGTGATACTGTATATAGAGCTCATCAGTAATCTATTAAACGATCAAACAATCTGGAGTCAATGAATCGGTAGATCATGGTATGAAACATTTAGTGAATACATAATATAATACAATCTTGGAACAGAAGATCAACAGGGTTGTTTTCTAAATAGTGCAGCACTGTGTCTCATTAAATAATGTGCATACAAAATTTATATTAAACATTTCATGATCAAAAAAATATTTTAAATTTAAAAAATAAAAATGTCAAAAAATTTGAAAAAAAACAGTTCATTTGTGTCAATGCTTCCAAAACAATCACTGCTGTGTTTGTTTGTCATCAAAAGGACCAATATCCAGTGCACACCTCCTCCAGCTAAAGTGCCTGCTCACCTCAAAGACGAATGTAAAAGCATAGACAAATCACTCCTCGTGTCCACCACAATGTATCAACTTTCACTCTCCAACGGTAATCCTACAGTCTCCAGACTGCTCATCTGTGTGGGTACCTTCCTTCACTTTCTCATAAGTGCTCAATCACGCTATTACTTCCATAGGTTATAGACATGAAACAACAAAGACAAGTGCCATAGTGTACTCTGTTTGCATGTTTATTAGAAGCCCCCAGAACAAATCCACTTACAAGATAAAAACTTTAAAACAGCATGTCTCAAATCATCACTTCATTCACCGCAAATCTACACTCACGATGCTTCACAGATTTGGCACCTCCCCTCTAAACGCGTGTCGGCATCTCATTGGCCTTCATCAGTATGACAATGTTCCCACACTTGACAGATTATATTGATCGGGAATCCTATATATAAAAAAATAAAAATAAAAAATAAAAATATGTGTAAATTGATAGTGAAAGTAAATTTAATATATATCCCAAGAAAATAATAATTATTAAAATTAAATCAAAAACCCCCAAATTTATATACACGAAAAAAATATGAATAAACTGTAATCTGTAAACCTAATTAATGTGCATACCAATATAATTCATATCAAACATAAAAAGTATACCATTTTAAAGAAATAAATACAAATCAAAATCTGAATTTAACCCTTTAGGTTGAAGTGTATCAAGCCGATGTATCCAATTAACTTCTCTTTTTCTCAACTCCAATTCCCTATTACCTCCCTGTTTTTTGACACACCATCAATGACCATAAATCTAAGTTGTGAAACTGTAATTTCCCAAGTGTCAGAATTGCTAGTGATCCTTGCTACCCGTTAGAATTGACTCCGGAGGATGGATTTAAAAACCCCCGGAGGATGGAAACTACAACATTTTAAAAATTGGTTATGGTCAGTTGGTTTCCTATATAGATCACTAACAACATGTCCTGCGAACGCCTCATATTGTTCGCTCTTCGAACGGGCGAACACTCGGTATTCAAGTCGAACTTACGTTCAATTCAAACATCAAGCTCATCCCTGTTGGCAACCATGCAGAACCTAGAGTGATGCATAAGGATGCATTACCCCCATACTTAAAAAACCCTCATTAGACCCCACCTGTTTGAATAACTTAAGACCCATCTCCCTGCTCCCATTTGCCTCCAAGCTCATTGAACGCCTTGTCCATGACCGAATGAGTCGCTACCTCACGGACAACAACCTTCCCGACCTCCTTCAGTCCGGCTTCCGTCCACAACATTCCACTGAAACTGCCCTACTAAAACTCACCATTGACCTACTAACTGCTAAAAACATTGGCCATTACTCTTTACTCATACTCTTAGACCTCACTGCTGCCTTCGACACAGTTGACCACCTGCTCCTCCTCCGCAAACTACACTCCCTTGGCCTCTGTGATTCTGCTTTATCCTGGTTCTCCTCCTACCTATCTCAGCGCACTTTCAGTGTCACTTACAACTCAATCTCCTCCTGTCCTCCTCTTCCTCTCTCTGTTGGGGTACCCCAAGGCTCCGTCCTTGGGCCCCTCCTATTCTCGCTCTGTACTTCTTCCCTGGGCCAGTTGATAACCTCCCATGGCTTCCAATGACACCCAGATCTGTCTCTCCACTCCTCAACTCACCCCCTCGATCTCCTCAAGGATCTCAAACATACTGAATGACTTATCGCTATGGATGTCACGCCACGTTCTCAAACTCAGTCTTTCTAAAAATGAGCTTGTTGTTTCCTCCTTCCTGTTCCCCCCCCCCCCCCCCCCCCATGACTTTACCATTAAGAGCAACAGCACAACCATTGGTCCCTCCACAAATGCCAGGGTGCTGGGTGTAATCCTTGACTCTGACCTCTAGTTCAGCCCCCACATCCAATCACTGGCTAAATCCTGCTGCCTTAACCTCCACAACATCTCCAGAATTCAACCCTTCCTGTCTAATGACACCACAAAGCAACTTATTCACTCCTTGATTATTTCCCGCCTTGACTACTGCAACTCTCTCCTTAATGGCCTACCCTTACGCAGGCTATACCCCCTTCAGTCTATTATGAATGCTGCTGGAAGACTACACCTCACTAACCGATCCATGACTGCTGCCCCTCTCTGCCAATCCCTTCACTGGCTTCCCCTACCCCACCGTATAAAATTCTAAATGCTAACCACAACCTACAAGGCCATCCACAACATCGCCCCCAGCTACATCACCAACCTCATCTGCAGATATCTCCCTATTCGTCCCCTCCGCTCCTCTCAGGACCTCCTGCTCTCTAGCTCCCTTGTTACCTCCTCTCATGCTCACCTTCAGGACTTCTGCAGAGCCTCTCCCATCCTCTGAAACTCCCTGCCCTGGTATGTCCGATCAGCCCCTAACCTGTCCACCTTTAGATCATCCCTGAAAACTCACTTATTCAGGGAAGCCTGTCCCACATCCATCTAACAACTGTCCCCGAGCCACCCCCATCAAATCATTCCACGCATTTTATTACCTTTGGTACCACCACCCCCTCCATTTAGAATGTAAGCTCTACGAGCAGGGCCCTCCTGTCTCTTCTGCATTGAACTGTACTGTACATTGTAAAGCGCTGCATAAACTGTTGGCGCTATATAAATCGTGTATTATTATAATAATAATAATAATAATAATAATAATGGGAATCTGTAGCGATTGTTCTTCAAGGACCTCACATGGGCCAAAATACTTTCATAACCTGTTCTATATTAGATTGTAATCTCTAACATGGAAGTGTGATATAATGAATGTAATGTTTTCATTCTTATAGATCCCAAGAATACTTTCACCTATAACTTCTTAACTTCGTGGATTGGTATGTATGTAACACAAATAAAAACATTACAGTAAACCCACAAATCCTAGGATTATAAACTGTTAACCCTTTACATATGCACAGTGACTGCCACTACTGTGTTTTAACTGAAACATGTGCCCTTCATAGCATCTGTTTTTAGGATGCTGACTTGTAAAGGATGTCTGTATAGCTAACTGCCATGCCCAGCCAGGCAGGAATATAACAAAGTTTACACGACAGTAGCATCTTTAAACAGGCAGTGTTCCTAATTTATAATTAGAGCTTCTAAAAAAAATAGCAAAAATGGTGCAAGATATTTACAGACTAGATATTACAAAAACAAACACAAGCATCAGTGGAATACTTTTCACTACTTCAGGGTTAGTTTTATTATTAACCCCTTCTTACCTGGTCTGTTGGGGTTAGTAAAATAACCTACTCAGCCACCCAGTGCTCATATTGAGGAGATGATGCTTCAATGTTGGCTTTGCTTGTAGCACTGTGTTTCTAAAGCCTGCCATGGCCGGTTCACCAGGGAATGATTTGAACCATGTATGAGCAGACTGAATGTACCCAAGTTGACAGTCACCGGCTCTCTGCAACCTGAAGCCAGAGAACTGAGTGATCAGCTTAATTCTCAGTCGTAGAGCTGGTAGGGGACAGATGCAGCATCAGACTGATACTGCATCCACCTAGGTGAGTATGATTTGTTTATTTTACTGAAACCCATACTTCTTTTTTTTTTTTAAATGCACTTAAAATTAGCCCTTTTTTTAAATGCACTTAAAATTAGCCCTTAGAAGCACCTTTACTTCCGTTATTGAGAAGCTGAATTGTCTCTTCAAAATGTGTTTCCAGAAGAGTCCGTGTCAGACACTGATTTTCAGTTTGCACCTACATAATTTGAAAGGTTTGCTAACGTGTGTTAATTTTTATCATAGAGCATAGAGCTTCCTGTCCTAACTTGTCATCATTCTAACCAGAAAATTGTTTAAAATCTCATACATTTTATCTCACTGGCAAAACAAAATGATAATGATCCATACATTGTCATGCTAGTGCAGGATCACCAGCTCAGCTACTCAACAACTGGCACATGCACTACACCCGCTTATTACAGGCCTGTGAAGAACAACCAGCTGCAGACTTGAGTCATTCTGCCTGTCCTAGCCAGACAAACTGGAGGGTTAAGCAACCACACAAACTAAATGTTACAACAGAATACAAGGCCATTAATTGCTTTACTAGAGCGGAGAGCAGGTCATGATAGTTAGACCTAAAAAAAAAAAAAAACCTGTCTGCCAACTTTTAACTTGCCATTTCCCAGCTCTTACATAGTGTGCAAACTAATAATAGAGATGTGTGGAGAATAATCAAAAGATGGATGGCCAAAGCAAATGCATCATGGCTTTCAGGTGTCAGTGGCTACAACCTAGGGGAAGATAATACAGTAAATACACCAGAGCCACAACTGGGCCCACTGGCACCCGAAACAAAAACAAATTCCACAAATACAGCAGCACCAGAGGTCAAGAAGGCAATGACAAAACCTGGTAATATAGGCCACTATACTGCCCTGATATATAAACATGCACCATATTGTGGCTAGTAATGATGCTGCAACTTTTTTTTTCTTTCAGGCTCGGTTCACACTGCCGCGGCTTGGGGTCCGACTTGTGAGACCTTAAGTCGCATGACATGTGAAATCCCATGTTAGTCAATGAGAGCTGTCTTAGTTAGCACTACTAAAGTCGCTCCGACTATAGAAAAGGTTCCTGTACTTCTTCAAGGTGACTTCTTTCCGACTTGTGCCCCGGAACTTTAATGCAAGTTGCCTCCAAGTCAGATCCTCTTCCATATTGATGTGATTTAGATCCGACATTACAGGAAGATTACCCAGGCATTCCCTGAAAGTTGTTTCTAAAGTCGCATCACAGTAGTACTGAAGTCGCCTGGCAAAGTCGCATTGTAAGTCACGTGACTTTCAGGTCGCAGTAGTGTGAACCGAGCTCTAAGAAGATGTAACACACTGTAGGAAATACCAGGTGGCACTACGATAAGTTATTGTGTATAATATTGATATTTGGACTTGGTGGTTAAAGTGGTTGTAAAGGCAGTTTTTTTTTTATCTTAATGCATTCTATGCATTAGGATAAAATAACCTTCTGTGTGCAGCAGCCCCCCTAAAACTTACCTGAGCCCAATCTTCCTCCAGCCATGTGCACGAGTCCCTTTGCCGCCTGGGACTCTCCCTCCTGACTGGCTGAGACACAGCAGCAGCGCCATTGGCTCCCACTGCTGTCATTTAAAGCCAGTTAGCCAATCAGCACAGAGAGGGGGTGGGGCCAAACCATGGCTCCATGTCTAAATGGACACAGGGAACTGCAGCTCGGTTCTGGTGCCCCTACAGCAAGCTGCTTGCTGTGGGGGCACTCAACAGGAGGGAGGAAGTGGCCAAGAGAGTCGGTGAAGGACCTGAGAGGAGGAGGATCTGGGCTGCTCTGTGCAAAACCATTACACAGAGCAGGTAAGTATAGACATGTTTGTTATTTTTAAAGAAAAATATGAGACTTTACAATCACTTTAAGATTGGGGAGCAAGCCATGTTTATTTTGTTAGATTCTGAATATAGGGGTTAGATGCATTGAGAATGCTTTCAGATGCTATGTAGAAAAACACTAGATTGTTACATGGCGGACTGGCTTTTTCATCCAAATTCTGTTTTCATTAACATTACTCAGGTAAAGGGCTGCTGGTGTTATCTGGCCAGAAGTGGTTCCAGCACCGCAAGCTGCTGACTCCCGCCTTCCATTATGATGTATTGAAGCCGTATGTGAAACTGATGTCAGACAGCGTGAATGTCATGCTGGTAATTACACATACATTCCATATAAACTCCAGAATCACTAAGTTTAACTCCCAGCTGTTTTCAGGAGTCTTTTTAGCATTGTGTTGGTGCTGTTTTAAACCTACATTATTATCTGTGGGACATCATTGATCATAATCATTTATTTAACAACTAATCAATTTAAATAATTTGCACATTAGATTTCCTGCCATATACTGTTTATCTAAGCCTAGCTAAAGAAATGAAATTTAGCAAATTTTATGCATGTTATTTACTTGTAAATGCTTCCCTTGTGTAGACACCCAAAGTGCTGAGACTGCTACTAGGTGTCATCACCTTGGATGAGAAATCAGCAGCCCCAGCAGACTCGAGTTGTCACCAAAGTGACACTCTATAGTATTCCTCTGCTCACCCCTACCTGGCAGCTACATACAATGTTATGTATGGAAGTGAGGGGTGGGACAAAGGAGGTGGGCCAGCACAGACACCAATCAGGCACTCACAGTTGAAGAATGGGCTATGATGTGCAAGAAGGGAGGAGCTTTGCTAGGGAATTGACTCTTCAGAATTAGTCATATTTTCTAGCAAGTTCAATGGCACATTGTAAGTAAATAAATAAAAATAATTTTATGGAAGGGAAAAACGCTACAAGAAAACATTTAAAATAGTGCAAGTTGCACAATTTCCAGCCTGACTTTGATGGGACTTTACATTCTTTGGATCAAAGTCAGCACCTTTTCAAAGTCACTGCAACTTTAAATCCCAGTGATTTTAATGGGTGTTATTGAAAATAATGGTGTGAGATTTGTCATAAGATAAGTGTGAATGGACTCTAATGCCGCGTACACAC
This sequence comes from Aquarana catesbeiana, assembly GCF_042186555.1. Taxonomy (NCBI): domain Eukaryota; kingdom Metazoa; phylum Chordata; class Amphibia; order Anura; family Ranidae; genus Aquarana; species Aquarana catesbeiana. The sequence continues at coordinate 302,730,938 of NC_133330.1, read as the reverse complement.
GAGCAGACTTGGTCCGGCGGCCCGGACGCCGTCGGACAATTCGATCGTGTGTGGGCTCCAGCAGACTTTTTTTTCCCCAAAAGTCAGACGGACCTAGAAATAAAACATGTTTCAAATCTTTCCGACGGACTCGAGTCCGCTCGTCTGTATGCTAGTCCAATGGCCTAAAACCAACGCCAGGGCACCTATTGGCTACTGGCTATCAACTTCCTTATTTTAGTCCGGACGTATGTCATAACGTACAAATCCGTCGGACTTTGGTGTGATCGTGTGTGTCCAAGTCCGTTTGTTTGAAAGCACGGCGGAACTACACTGCAAAGTCCATCGGAAAGACTGTCAGACCTAGTCAGTCGAAAAGTCAACTCGTGTCTACGCGGCATTAGACCCTTTCACGCTGAGGCAGTTTTCTGGCGTTTTAGCGCTAGAAATAGCACCTTTAAAGCACCTGAAAACTGCCTCCCATTCTCTGCAATGGGTGCTTTCACACTAGGGTGGTATGCTTGCAGGACGTTCGGAAAAGTCCTGCAAGCAGCATCTTTGGGGTGAGCTGGGGGCGCTTTAAACAGCGCTCCCAAAATGCCCCTGCCCATTGCAATTAAAGCACCCCGCTAGCAGCCAAAAAGTGGCACAAAAGTGCAGCTTAAACAGCGCTAAAACGCCGCTAAAACTAGCAGCGCTTTAGCGCGGATGGCCGGCACTTTCAGTGTGAAAGCAGCCTTACTGCTATCCATTAAAAAACATAGACCTCAGATCATTCCGCTTGTGTCATTCTCTAAATTTCTGAAATCTAATGCCGCGTACACACAACCAGACTTTACGGCATACTTGGTCCTGCGGACTGGAGTCCGTCGGACAATTCGATCGTGTGTGGGCTCCTGCTGACTTTTTTTCCCCAAAAGTTCGCTGGACCTAGAAATGAAGCATGTTTCAAATCTTTCCAACGGACTCGAGCCCGGTCGAAAAGTCCGCTCATCTGTATGCTAGTCCGATTAAAAAAAAACGACGCTAGGGCAGCTATTTGTTACTGGCTATGTACTTCCTTGTTTTAGTCCGGTCGTACGTCATCACGTACGAATCTGTCAACCTTTGGTTGATCGTGTGTAGGCAAGTCCGTTCATTCGTAAAGTCCGTCAAAGTCTGCTGTAAAGTCCGCTCATGTGTACGCGGCATAAAGATATCAATAGACAGGATTTGGTACTTTATAAATACAGGAAATAATGGAAAATACCAGTTGCCTGATCTGTACTGGGCATCAGTATTGGGTCTATAAGTGTTGACTACAATGGAAAACAGTACATGTACAGCCTAGTAAACCTTGTCTGATTATTATTATTTTTTCTATAAAGCTTCCACTTCTACATGCCTTTCCCCTTTGCATACGTTTAACATGAACAGTCAGCAAAACCTGTCTATGTTAAAAGACCTACTCGATGTAGCCTGCATGTCTAACCACCTTTTAAAAAATTCAGATACCATGGATTCTGTGCTTTCTCTGCTGAAAATGAACTTTTTGTTCTTTTCCTATATGAATGATGGAATGTTGTCTAAAACGCTCAAGTTTTTCCCTGACTGCCATGACAGTTTTTTTTTAGGATAAATGGGAGGACCTCATCCCAGATAAAAAAACAGTGGAACTCTTCCAACATGTCAGCCTCATGACACTGGACACCATCATGAAATGTGCCTTCAGTTGTCAGAGCAACTGTCAGAATGACAGGTCAGTAGCATTGGATTCTGAGCCTTGTAATAAAGAACATATTTGTCTTGGCAACCAGTGAGATTTTATCTATTTGTTCACTTCTGCTAGAAAAAGAACAGGTGGAATAGGGTTGGTTCCAAAAACGTCATTCCCTTTCCTTTAACTTCTATAACTGAAGTCAAATGTGTGCTTTTCTACCCCCCCTATATAATTGCACAACATAAGTGGACACCTATGCAGGTAATGATATGTTTAGATTAAAGCGCATATCAAGGCAAAACAGAAAAAAAACACATGCAGTAATATCTGCAATAAATGCACATTTACTTGTGTTTTATCTCTATAAAGACCCAGCAAGTACAAAAAATACCTGTTGATCTGCCAGAAATGCACTCCTAATTTCCTATTGTGGACTGACAGCACAGCATTTTTGTGCCCAGTTTTCTTTTGTTAAACTACTCAACCACTCCCAGTGTCTTCATCCTCTAAACACAGGCACTAATTGACTTATAGTCCTTGGAGAAGAACTAGAAGGGCTAAGTAGATTCTTTGAGATGACATGTAAAGTGTTCACAGGACGGCTCTGAATTTCTAATAGGATCAACTTGTTTTAAAACCTTAGACATAACACAATGTTTTCAATGGTATATTTTAGGGTTGCACCGATACCACTTTTTTTAAGACCGAATACAAGTGCCGATATTTTTTTCAAGTACTCGCCAATACCGATTACTGATATGTGTTTTTTTTAATGTCATGGGACAGTGGACTGTGTCAGTAGTTTTGTTTTTTTTTTCTACAATTTTATATATATATATTTTACAATGCTTTTTTTTTTGGGGGGGGTCGGTGTCAGTTTTTTTAATCTTATATTTTATCTTAGTGTAGCACCCTGATATTTAGGCAGGGTTGCTCCTAAATTTACCTGCCAGGTGTATTTGCCTTGGCCAATTGTAAGGGATCAATTGAGTTTGCCCTAAGTCTGGAATTGCTGCACTTCTCTCTTCTACCGCTAGGTGGCCGGGTACCCAGTGACATTAGATAAGACAAGGGCAAAGCTAGGACAGATTAGGAGTTTATCTCAGCCAATGGGCAGTGGTTTTCTTTAATCACTTGGCCTGCTGGGAGAAACCTATATATTTGGGTGGAGTCAGGTGATCGGTGTTCTGTGCCACCTGGAGGGCTGTCTGGGTGGACGTATGTTGTGCTGCCCGGGCTGCTAGCCAGGAATTTGGGCCTATCCCGGGCACATCTGGCTGCTAGGGTGTCTGAGGACCTATCCAGAAGCAAGAGACTAGCGTAGGGTTGGGACTGCGGCTAGCAGTCCAATCAGAAGTGAAGGTTCTGCCGGACGGAGAACCTGTCGTGGTCGGAGGTAGAGGGAAGCTGTCATCACTAAGGGACCAACTGTGACGGGAGTCACTTTGTGGAACCCAGAATACTTTGGGGAGGTTGGGAAACCCTTGTTTCAGCTTCCCATGCACCTCCTATGTCTAAGTTACCCTCTAATAGGGATATATATATGCAAAGGGGGGGGGGATTGTCCCGAGTATACCTGTGTTTCAATAAAGAGGTCATGTTGAACAACCAAACGAGTACTGCCTTGTTGTTGGTTGTCAGCGGTTTGGAATATCTGATATCTATATTCAGACTGGGAGAAAGCGGTATATGACCAAAGCACTCAAGCGGAGTGTGGGACGTTTCGTTACACCAACCACCTTGTTACCAGGGACCACAGTGAGTAGCTGAAACAAGTACCGGAACAGTATTTTCACCAACCGGGGACAATGAAGAATCAGGAAACTTCAGCAGGTGCCAAGCCAGGGACTTGGCCAGAGGGGTGACGCTTGAAGAGTATCTGGAGTGCCAAGCCAGGGACCCAGCAGGGAAGCGGGGGTGACGCTTAAGGAAGATACTAAAGTAAGAAGATTAGAAGAGCTCATGGGATACAGTGGCTGTGAATCAGCAAGTCTAGTGAGAGAGACTGGGAACTAAGTGGGCTGAGAGTCTACAAGAAGTGACTGTATAAAAATAAAGGAGTTTGTTACAATTTTTGTGTTAGGAACTGTTCCAAGACTGTTGCCATAGGAGACCCATGCAGATGTGGTGTCTTGCTGGATGCCTTTCCCTGCATGGCTGTCTACCTGCAGAAGTCTCAGAGTCTGCTAATTGACATTGCTACTACCTAAGGGTGCCCTGGCCCTAAACCCTCTCTCCCACTGTTCAGTTCAAGAGAAAAAAAATCTCTTTGCTTTCAAGAAGCGTCTGGCACCCATGAATCTACTTTGCACTACACCCACTATGCCTTGCAACCCACTCTATACAGAATGATGTCAGCTGTCCCTGGCTCTGGAGGTTCTCATTAGACTAAAGGAGGCCTGGGACCTTGTTACATTTACAATTTTACCTTTTAAATATTTTATTTTTTTTCTTATATTTTTTTTTTAATCAGCCCTGTTGGGGGGGCTTTGGTGAGATATCAGGGGTCCAAACAGACCCCTACATCTCCCCTTTGAGACAGAGAAAGGGACTGAGGGCACAGATTCCCCAATCCCTTTCTCTGCAGCCTCAGCTACACTGAAAATGAATGGACAGGAGACAGCGGCTCCTCTCAATTCATAAACTGTAGCATAGTTTACGATGCTCAGTTATGAATGGACACAGTCAGTGATCACTGACTCTGTGCATTCAGAAAAGGAAGGAGCTGATAATTATGACATATTTACCAGCTTCTTCCTCCGCTCTCCATCCTGACAGATCTGGGACAGGGGGGACCGGAGGAGCACAGAGGACATGGTGGGGGACTGGAGGAGCACGGATGACATGGCTGGGGATTAGAGGAGCACGGACCACATGACGGGGGACCGGAGGAGCACGGACCACATGGGGGGGGGGGGGGGGTATCGGAGGAGGAAGCAGGGGACAGTCAGGGGTGATCGGTGCAGCGGTGGGGGAGAAGCGGCTGTCGACTGCTTTATTGAAATCTATACAGGGAGATCGGTGCTTGTAACTCCCCCCACTGATCATCCCTGACTTCCGAGGCATCGGAGCATTTGTAGGATTACAAGTATCGGTATCGGTGCAACCCTAGTATGTTTAACAGGCCAAAAGAGCAAATTAGATTTTTTTTTTGTTAGGGTTTACACACACTTTAAAGTCTTACTAAACCCACAACAGTAAAATCAGTCTGTATATGCAGTAAAGCATGCTTGTTATACTCACTGTGGAAACTAAGGGGTTAATCCTCTGCATTGTGTAAAAAGGCTGTTTGATCGTGTATGCACAGATCCTCCTCTTCCTGCATTGTCTCCCTGGACAAGTGCGGATGACACACAGTGAGTGGAGTCAGGCTGCACATGCTCAGTTTGGTCTGTATTGCTGCGGAGAACATTTCCATCACATGTCAGAGGAGAGTGAAGTCTCCTCCTACAAGAACTTTCAGCGTTCGGCCGGACAATGATGTATGTCACGTGACCGCTGTATACCCTAGGAAAATGTATACATCGGTTTCATTTTAAAGAAATAACAACATATAGGGGTTGTGTGTGCTGCGGGGGTGCGGATGGATCCTTTATACTTTCCAGGGCTTAGTATTACATTAAGCCAGGGCTGAGCACCTGTCTGCCTGGAGAAGGTTAGTAATGAAGCCACAGTTGCTATAGGCCACAAACTGGAAATGGATTCACAGTTTAATTACACTAAATATGTTTCTCTCGTTCAAAGACTTTTATTGAAAGATCATCAGAAAACAACAATTATAATATAACGATTATAGGTTATATAGCAATCTCATGTATAACAGGAATTACATGTTGGGACATTATAATGACGAAGTGATATACAGATGAGAGAATTTAATATGCAATAGTAATATTCAATAAGGTAATTTAAAACTATCAGTAGTAAGTTAGAACAGTAAACAGAGACATTGCATGCCTTCTAAGAATATTTAGAATCATCTGTAAGTGTCAAATATCATATGCATTAATATTAAGAAGAAAATCTTAGAAAGAAAAAAGAGAAAAAATAAAAAATAAAGAAGTAGGGGAAGTTAAAAGGGTAGAGAGGGTATGGGGATTCTGGAGGCATAACCTTTTCCAAAAATTATGTTTGTAGTGGTATGTAAGAGCATTTGTTACCATGACATACGGTAAGTACTTGATTTTCAAAGGTAGTGGGTAGACAGTGTATGACCCATGGTCTCCACATAACCTCGAACTCAGTTAAATGATCTTTATCCAAAACTGCCATTTTTGCGTGTAATAATGATCGATTCATTCTGTGTTTGGTTTCTGCTATATTCAGTAAAGGTGTTTTCCACGCTTTAGTTATTGTCTGTTTTGCGGCTGTCAAGAGTTGTGTGAATAGTACGAATTGTTTATGAGTCATAAAATCAGGTTTTAATTTAAAAGGGCTATTACCAGATCTGGTGTAATTACATTTTCGAACATCTCTGAGGCAAGTAGGAAAACGCTTTTCCAAAAGTTTTGTATAATAGAACAATTTCACCATATGTGCATATAAGTTCCTTGTTCGGAGAAGCCACAAAAGCAGAGGTCAGAGTGATCAGGTGCGAATTTAGCTATTCAAGCAGGAACCAAATGCCTGCGGGAAAGTACTTTAAAAACACTTTTGCCCCATACACAGGAGTGGATTTTTTTCCGAAGGATGTTGGCTCAAACATGTCTTGCATACACATGGTCACATAAATGTTGTAAATTCCGAACGTCAAGAACGCGGTGACCGACAACAAGCTTACATCCAACATTTGTCTGAATGTCCGATCGTGTGTACGCTGCATTTCAGTATCCATTACATTAGGTGAAAAAGATTTGATACTAGACCATATTGTAGATCATTCTGAGTAATCTATAGTACAATCCAGGTATTTTTCCCATTTAACTACACAAGATGGTAAAATAGCATCAGATTTTTATAAGCATTTGAGAGTATATTGTTGATATAAGGCCTTTAGCATGAGGGTCTCCTATGCATGTGTTTTCAAATTTTAGAGAGATTGTCTAAAGTATTATTGTCAAAGAGATGGGTGTAAAAATTCTTGACTTGAAGGAATAAACAAAATAGTTCAGATTGAGGAAGCCCGAATGATTAACATAAATCTGGAAAGGAACGCATTGTTTTTAAAACGATATTGTGTAAGCATGTAATGCCTGTTTTGGACCAGGCCTGAAAAGATCTGGGAGTTATCCATGCTGGGTAAAAAGCCAGGTTTTTGAGAAAAGGAAAGAAGTGGATTGTGTGTTGATTGTAGTCCGTGTGAGGTTTTGTCTATCCCAAATAGAGAAGGAATGTTTAGTGATTGGGTTCTGTATAGTCTTACGATCTATTGGACGTAACCACAAGATATTATGTATGGAAAGAGGGTCACAATCTATTGCTTCAATGATTACCCATAGGGGAATTTCTACAGTAGTGTGATATTTTGTTAATTGAGCAGCCTAATAGTATAATGAAAAGTTCGGAAATCCTAGCCCACCATGAGTTTTGGGAAGGTATAACGTTTCTTTTGGTAAGCGTGGTTTGAGTTTCCCCCAAGCAAATTGTATTCATTTTTGTTGTATGATTTTAAGGAAATAAGCAGGAACACGTATACAAGAAACGTATACACGTATACAAGAAACAAGTATAAGAATTTGGGGAGTATAGTCATTTTTATTATATTTATTTTCCCAAACCATGCGATAGGTAAGGATGACCATTTTAAAAGCAGATTTGTAGTTTGTTTCAGTAAAGTTGGATAATTGGCGGTAAATAAATCAAGGTAATTGGCAGTGAGCTGGATACCTAAATAAGGGATACTGTGTGTAGCCCATTTAACCTCCCTGGCGGTATGATTATGTCGGATTTTAGGTGCTGAAAGTGGTACAATTATTTTGCATGGAAATTTGGCGTTTTTCATTGTAGGCCTGTGATTCTTAGAAATAACACACTTATATCTGTCCAAACCAGAGTCTAGTAGACATCCCAGGTGTGATAAAGTTTGAAACACAAAATCATAAATTATAATATAATAAATAACTATAAATAATTATACCAAATAATATAATAATAATAAAAAATATCCAATAATGTAATCAAATCAAAAACACTGAAATTTGCTCAGTTGCAGAATTGTCGCTGTCATTACTGTTCAGTATTTGATGACGGATCTCCGCACAAATCACTATCGCTCAATTCTGATTCTAATTTATTATCGCTGTCACTAGCTGCTCTAAAATCACTTTTGATGTAAAGGGACAGTTTTGGTCGCTATGGACAATCTCCAGTTTCCAGGCAGAAAGAACAGTTTTTATAATATAAAACTGCATGCAGGGCACTGGAGAAACCACTAGGGATAAAAGGGAGGTGAAATAATTACATACAGTAATGTATATGTATGTATGTTCTCCATTACAGTTTCAGAAATACCTCTAATGTGCAGATTAGAACGTCTAGCACAGATTTCATAGTACTCCAGTCTTGTCTGTAGTATTTAATTTTCTTTCTTGAGATTTTTAATTTCTGTAGAACAATTTACAGTATAATTTTCTATGTCATCTACTCTGATTTCAAGTGTTGACCCAGTTCTCTAATCTCTTTAGTGAGGCTAGTTGTAATATGATCTGATGTGCATTTTAATGCTTTCTGAAGCATTTTATCTATTTGTTGTAACAAAGCTGGTGAAGCTATTTCATCCTTAGGAGCATCCTCCAAATGTACACTGTCGAAGTCTGAATTACTTGACAGTTTGTGAGGAATCATGTGCTTTTGAAAGCTTAGCAGTGCTGCTGGAATTTCCTGAGGCAGACGGCTGCAACGCCTTTTTTGTTTTATTCTGAGGTGGCGCTGCTTTGTTAAATTGGGGCTTCATTTTTAGCCTAGGACCCCCCCGGGGATGAATCCTCCTAGGCCAGGAATACTGTGGGCACAGGTGGGTAATGTTTGAGTGTGGGTGTTTAGCGTACACCCGTCGTTATATGGCTTTACCATTCTCCAGGTAGCGGAGCTTCAAGCAGGCATGTCCGCTCTGTGCATGTGCCCCCACTAAATATGTTTCTATGTCTGTTGCTTTGTAATAAATTAGGGATCCATTTTCATATTAACCTTATGCCTTCCATCTTGTTATGAATCTTACATGCACTGATCTATACAGTGGATATAGAAAAGAATCGCCTCCTTTAAAATAATCACATTTTGTTGCTTTGCAGCCTGACATGAAGACAGACAGACAGTTTTTTGTTTTATCCAGCTGTATTTACTCAGTGCAACTTATGCCATCCAAGTGAAAGATATAACAACAACATGTCATAAAAAAATTAAATACAAAAACAGAATCATGGCATTGGAAAAGATCACCCACTTATCTCAATATTTTGTTAAACCACCTTCTGCTTTAATTACAGCCTTTATTCTATTGGGATATGTCTCTACTGACTTTGCAAATCTAGACTTTGCAATATTTGCCCACTCTTATTTGCAGAACTGCTCAAGTTCAGTTAAATTTGATGGTGTCCATTTGTGAACTGCAGTCTTCAAGTCATTCCATCGATTTTTAATGGGGTTTAAGTCTGGGCTCTGCTAGGCCATGCAAGGACATTCACCTTTTTCTCCTTCAACCACTGTTAGCTCATTTTTTCTGTATACGTTGGGTCATTGTCATGTTGGAAAGTAAACCTTCTTCCCATTGACTACTTTCTGGAAGAGGGGAGCAGATTTTCCTCAACAATTTGATATTTTACCCCATTAATTTTTCTTCTATCCTGACAAGTGCTCCAGTCCCTGCTGCAGAGAAACACCCCCATAACAGGATATTACCACCTTCGTGCTTTGCTGTAGGAATGGTGTTATTTGGACAGAGAGCTGTATTGGCTTTCTTCTAATAATTCAAATCAGGTAATGATTAAGCACAGGTCAGATGTGTGAAATGCATCTACGTCACTAATACCTGGTGTCCACGGTGCATCTTGGTGGTTTTCAATAAAAGGCATTTTGTTTTGGAACTCTCGGATGTGCAGCCATTTCTTCTTTTCTCAAGTTTGTACGGAGGTGGGCCGGGGCTAGCACTCCTACTTGGTTCCAATTGAGGTTTTGCACACACCTGGAGCAGCGGATTCCTTTTCTCTTGACTTGGCTTTCTGCCAGACATATAATTTGACCTCAACACCAAACAATATGTCTGGCAGGAATCCAATTCAAATCAATTTTAGCCTCCTCTCACCGCTTTAGATGCGCCTTGAAGATTCTGAGGCCACATGGAAAAAGGTGTTATAGTCGGATGAGACTAAAATTTAATTATTTGGCCTCAACACCAAATGATATGTCTGGCAGAAATCCAATACAGTCATGGGACGTATAGTGTCTCCTTGGGAGCGCTGCCCACTGAAAGTAAGGGGGCCTGAACTACAGCCCCCACTAAAGCCTGCAGAAGGAGGGGAAAGAGCTGCATTTTACCAGACTGTAGAGGACACAGCTGCCTCTTGCTGGAGGGTGCACAATGCTGTTCAGGGTGCACCAGCACTGCTGCATTTTGGCAGCCAGAGCAGGATCCACAGTGCTGAGTTCACGAGTGACATGAGCCAGAGTCACCTGGGTGCAGAGCAGAGAGTGGACTAATTGCTACGTGCATAGGCGTGCGCAAGGGGTGTGCCTGGTTTACTATGCTTCCATCTGGGAATGAACAGGAAGTCAGCACAGAGCACTACTCATTCATTCACTGCCCCATGCAGCTGAGGCTGCAGAGAAAGGCATGTGTGTTTGAGCTTTGGGGTGCACACCCTAATGCAATAGGCTGCGCACATCTATGGCTACGTGTGATCGGATAGTAAGCTACATTATTGCTGGGGCTGGTGAGCTGCTGCTGGAGGAAGGGATTTACTATCTGCTGCTAGAGAAAGGAAACCGAGCCCTTTAGAAATTGACCATACAGCTATCTAGTAGCCTTTTTTGCTGCCTGCAGGTATGACTGGGACTGTACTCATGTGCACCAATGGTACAACTGGGCCCTAAAGCTAGCTATCTGAAGAGTTAGGACTAAAGACTGCCTATTTACAGCTGATACACAGAGAACTTTACCTACTGCTTATGCTAAGAGCTACCACTCAGGGGACATTGCACTATATTCTAACCATTCTCTTAGGGCGCGCTCTAAATTAATTATAGTACTGTTATTTACGTTGCAGTTAAGGCTTATATGCACTGTTTATTGCTGATTTTGTTGATATATGAGCAAAATCCAGTGTAGTGGTACAGAATTCTATTCTAAGTTACGTTACCCTGGCATAGTTAATATACTATCTTCTGTGTCCTCACTTATGTTTAAACCACTATTTAGTCTAACCCATACCAATACATTGAGTTCCATTACCACTAAACGGCCTTGTGTCTTTTTTTTCCTGGTTCTAATTCACAGCCAAGTTAAAGGTATCTAAGTTTGTGTTCTTTTATATGCTTGCAGTGACTTTCATTTAACCAGGTGTGTCAGAGGGGCTGAGGTTATTCTTTGAGTTGAGGCGCAGAAGAGAAAACCCAAATTACCAAACGGCTCCTTCAGGGGTAGCATGACATACAGTATATACAGCAGTGGCGGCTGGTGAAGTTTTAGGATGGGGGGCGCCAGACCCCGCCGTTCCTTTTTGACCCCTCAAATGGGCGTGGTTTCAGCGAAATAGTGGGCGTGGCTCTAAGGTGGTGTGGTTAGCGTCTGAGATGAACGAGGGATGGAGGGAGAGGGATGGAGGGACAGCAGCCTGTGTCACATCAAATGCAGCCTCCTGTGTTCCCCAAATGCAGCCTCTTGTGTTCCCCAAATGCAGCCTCTTGTGTCCCCCAAATGCAGCCTCTTGTGTCCCCCAAATGCAGCCTCTTGTGTCCCCCAAATGCAGCCTCTTGTGTCCCCCTAAATGCAGCCTCTTGTGTCCCCCTAAATGCAGCCTCTTGTGTCCCCCTAAATGCAGCCTCTTGTGTCCCCCTAAATGCAGCCTCTTGTGTCCCCCTAAATGCAGCCTCTTGTGTCCCCCTAAATGCAGCCTCCTGTGTCCCCCTAAATGCAGCCTCCTGTGTCCCCCTAAATGCAGCCTCCTGTGTCCCTTAAATGCAGCCTCCTGTGTCCCCCAAATGCAGCCTTGTCTGTGTCACATCGAACAACCCCCCCCCGGAGCACAGCGGTACTACTTACCTTGCTGTGTGTTGTCCTCTCCTGTCCTGCGGTGTCCTCTTCCACAGCGGCGATGGAGAGGTCTGTCCGTTCCTCTCATAGTACTTCCTGTTTCCTTTCTCCAGGGTGCAATGGGAGAATGAAAACAGGAAGTGACATCAAACTGAGATGTCAATCAAACCGCCCGGCTGTAGTATTATATACTACAAGCGCCGGGCGGAAGCTACTCCGCGCTTTGGAAAGCGCCGCAAGGCAGGCTAAACGCCCGCAAATTAAGCGTCACGTCTGCAATCTTGTGATTGCATAGATGTGGCGCTTCTCATAAGTGCACTGTGTCCGGCATCGCACTGTATCTGGTGTCCGAACACAGTGCACTTAAGGCCCTTTTTTGTATATTATTTTTTTTTTTTTTTTTTTTAAGGGCCAGTATTAAAAAATTTTTTTTTTTTTGACTGCCTGGGCCCATATGCCCCCTATGGACGGGCCGCCACTGAATACAGTGCTGAGGATAAATGAGTACACCCCTTTTGAAAAGTACGATTTTAATCAATATCTTAATAAACACAAGAACACTTTACAAAATGTTGACAAAACTGAGTTTTATAGAACATTCGTTCAGCTCATTTACATGAAAGTAAGGTTAATAATATAACTCAGATTACACATTCTTCAGTTTTACTCAAATTAGTTGATGCAAAAATGAATACACCCCACAACAAAAACTACTACATCTAGTATTTTGTATGACCTCCATGATTTGTAAGGACAGCACCAAGTCTTCTAGGCATGAAATGAACAAGTTGGCGACATATTGCAACATCTATCTTTTTTCCATTCTTCAAGCACGACTTCTTTTAGAGCCTGGATGCTGGATGGAGAGTGATGCTCAAAGTATCGCTTCAGAATTCCCCATAGGTGATTGATTATGTTCAGATCAGGAAACATACTTAGCCACTAAAAATGCAACAGTGGCCTGAGATGTGTGTTTTGAATCATTGTCATGTTGGAAAAGTTGACCAAGGGCACAGAGTGATGGTAGCATCTTCTCTTTGAATATAGAGCAGCTCCCCGACACCAGCAGCACTCATGTAGCCCCACAGAAGGACACTACCACTACCATGTTTTACTGTAGGCACCATGCATTTTTCTTTGTACTCCTCACCTTTGCGACGCCATACAGTTTTGAAGCCATCAATTCCAAAAACATTTATCTTGGTCTCATCACTCCAGAGTACACAGTCCCGGTAGTGTTCTTCTTTTTCAGCATGGACCCTGGCAAATTCTAGGTGGGCTTTTTTATGCATGGGCTTTAGGAGAGGTATCCTTCGTGGACAACATCCATGCATGCCATTCCTCTACAGTGTATGCCGTATTGTGTCATGGAAAACAATCACCCCAGTTTGGCTTTCTACTTCTTTAGCTGACTGCAGTGAACTTGCATGGCAATTTTCTTCAACCCTCCTCATCAGAAGACGCTTGTATCGAGGCGTTAACTGCTGTGGATGACCTGGACGTCTCTGTGAGATGGTTGCAGTTCCATCTTTGTTAGATTTTTGTGTCACTTTTGCTACAGTATTCTGACTGATAAGTAAAGCTTTGCTGATCTTCTTGGAGCCTTCACCTTTCTTGGGTAAAGAAATTATTTTCTTTCTCAGGCCTTGTGACATGTCACTTCCATGTGGTGCCATGGCTGACAGCATGAAATAGGAAGGGGTTTTCTTTAAGTAACGCCCTTTTATAATCAACTGTCTGCTGGACACCTGTTTAATGAATAATTGGACTCATGTATAGTTGAATTCTTGTTTAAAATTTAGCTTTGCTCCTAAGACTTTCATTGGAGTATATTCAATTTTGTAACATGATCTTGAATGAATTTGTTAGGAAAAATACTTTTTTGTGTGTGCAAATTAACAAATATTGGTTGCAATCAGTGGCCCGCATTTGTGGGAGTATTTTGTAGCACAGTGTCCCGAAGAAAATGTTGATTCTGAAAAGAAAGTTAAAGGTTTTCTGACCAATCTGTTGGTGTTTACTCAATTATGCTGAGCAGTGTGTGTGTGTATGTGTATATGTGTATGTATGTATGTATGTATGTATGTATATATATATATATATATATATACACACAGTGCTTTGCAAAAGTATTCACCCCCTTGGCATTTTTCATGTTTTGTTGCCTCACAACCTGGAATTAACATGGATTGATTGAGGATTTGCATAATTTAATTTACAGAACATGTCCACAACTTTGAAGATTTTTTTTTTTATTGTGAAGCAAACAACAAATAGGACAAAATAACAGAAAAAGTCAATGTGCATGACTATTCACCCCCTAAAGTCCACAGTTTGTAGAGCCACCTTTTGCGGCTATCACAGCTCCAAGTCACTTTGGATAAGTCTCTATGAGCTTACACATCTTACCACTGGGATTTTTGCCTATTCCTCCTTGCAAAACTGCTCCAACTCCAAGTTGGATGGTTTGCACTTGACCACAGATTTTCTATTGGATTGAGGTCTGGGCTTTGACTAGGCCATTCCAACACATTTACATGTTATCCCTTAAACCACTCAAGTGTTGCTTTAGCATTGTGTTTGGGGTCATTGTCCTGCTGGAAGGTGTACCTCCGTCCTAGCTTCAAATCACACACAAAGTGGTACAGGTTATGCCCAAGAATATCCCTGTATTTAGCACCATCCATCTTTCCCTCAACTCTGACCAGTTTCCCAGTCCCCACTGCTGAAAAACATCCCCAGAGCATGATGCTGCCACCACCATGTTTCACTGTGGGGATGGTGTTCTTTGGGTGATGTGATGTGTTGGGTTTGCGCCAGACATAGCGTTTTCTTTGATGTCTGAAAAGTTACATTTTAGTCTCATCAGACCAGAGCACCTTCCTCCATACATTTTGGGAGTCTCCCACATGCCTTTCCGCAAACTCAATGTGCCATTTTGTTTTTTGTTGAAAGTAATGGTTTTCTTCTGGCCACTCTGCCATAAAGCCCAACTCTATGGAGCGTACGGCTTATTGTCGTCTTATGTACAGATACTCCAGTCTGTGCTGTGGAACTCTGCAGCTCCTCCAGGGTTACCTTAGGTCTCTGTGCTGCCTCTCTGATTAATGCCCTCCTTGCCTGGTCCGTGAGTTTTGGTGTGCGGCCGTCTCTTGGTAGGTTTGCTGCTGTGCCATGTTCTTTCAATTTGGTTATGATAGCTTTGATGGTGCTCCTAGGGATCATCAAAGATTTGGATATTTTTTTCTAACCTAACCCTGACTTGTACTTCTCAACAACATTGTCCCTTACTTGTTTGGAGAGTTCCTTGGTCTTCATGGCAGTGTTTGGTTAGTGCCTCTTGCTTAGGTGTTGCAGCCTCTGGGGCCTTTCAAAAAGATGTGTATATGTAATGACAGATCATGTGACACTTAGATTGCACACAGGTGGACATCATTTCACTAATTACATGACTTCTGAAGGTAAGTGGTTGCACCAGAGCTTTTTATGGGCTTCATAACAAAGGGAGTGAATAGATACGCACATGCCAATTATCATTTTTTTATTTCTGAAAGATCTATTTATGTATATATTTTTCTAATTTTACTTCACCAACTTAGACTATTGTGTTCTGATCCATCACATATAATTCAGATTAAAAAAACATTGAAGTAAAGGCTGTAATGTAACAAAATAGGTAAAAAGCAAGGGGGGCAAATACTTTTGCAGGGCACTGTATATATGTATATATGTATGTGTATATATATATATATATATATATATATGACAGTACTTTGACGAGAAGGAGGGAACACCCCAAAAGCCTGTCTTGAAAATATGGTTGTTAGTGGAAATAAAACAGTACCATGGATAGTACTCAGTAGTTTTTGTTGTCCTTAATTTATCCACTGCTATATGTACTGAGACTGTCATAACTATAGAGTAAGGACCACGGTAGACGGTGGAGCCTTGGCGGTGCACTGCAGCTTTCACATATACAGGTACATCTAAAAAAAAATAGAATATCATCAAAAAGTTCATTTATTTCAGTAATTAAATTCAAAAAGTGAAACTAATATTTTATATAGATGTGTTACAAACAGAGTGATATATTTCAAGCATTTTTTTTCTTTTAATTTTGATAATGATGGCTGACAGTTAGTGAAAACCCAAAATTCAGTATCTCACAAAATTAGAATATTACATAAGACCAATAAAAAAAAGGATTTTTAATACAGAAATGTTGGCTCACTGAAAAGTATGTCCATGTAGAGTATAGTATGCACTCAATACCTGGTTGGGGCTCCTTTTACATGAATTACTGCATCAATGCGGCGTGGCATGGAGGCGATCAGCCTGTGGCACTTCTGAGGTGTTATGGAAGCCCAGGTTGCTTTGATAGCGGCCTTCAGCTTGTCTGCATTTTTGGGTCGTCTGTCTCTCATCTTCCTCTTGACAGTACCCCACAGATTCACTATGGGGTTTAGGTCAGGCAAGTTTGCTGGCCAATTAAGCACAGTGATACCATGATCATTAAACCAGGTATTGGCACTTTTGGCAGTGTGGGCAGATGCCAAGTCCTGCTGGAAAATGAAATCGGCATCACCATGAAGCTGGTCAGCAGAGGGAAGCATGAAGTGCTCTGGAATTTCCTGGTAGAGGGCTGCGCTGACTTTGGACTTGATAAAGCACAGCGGACCAACACCAGCAGATGACATGGCTCCCCAAATGGTGGAGCATTTTGCATTTCATTTGAAAATCAAGGCCCCAGAGTCTGGAGGAAGAGTGGAGAGACACAGAATTCAAGTTGCATGAGGTTCAGTGTGAAGTTTCCACAGTCAGTGCAGCCCTCTACCAGAAAATTATTTCTTCCCTCTGCTGACCAGCTTTATGGAGATGCTGATTTTATTTTTCAGAAGGACTTGGCACCTACCCACACTGCCAAAAGTATCAGTACCTGGTTTAATGATCATGGTATCACTGTGCTTGATTGGATAGCAAATTTGCTTGACCTAAACCCCATAGAGCAGTGGTCATCAACCCTGTCCTCAGGGCCCACTAACAGGCCAGGTTTGCAAGATAACTGAAATACATCACAGGTGATATAATTTGCTGCAGTATCATTGATTGCAGTATTCTAGTCTGCATCTCCCCAAGGTAATACACAAAACCTGGCCTGTTATTTGGCCCTTAGGACAGGGTTGATGACCACTGCCATAGAGAATCTGTATTGTCAGAGTATTGTCAAGAGGAAGATGAGAGACACCAGACTCAACGACGCAGACAAGCTGAAGGCTGCTATCAAAGCAACCTGGGCTTCCGTAACACCTGAGCATTGCCACAGGCTGATTGCCTCCATGCCACACCGCATTTATGCGGTAATTTATGCAAAAGGAGCCCCAACCAAGTATTGAGTGCATACTATATGTACATAAACATGTCAACATTTCTGTATTAAAAATCCTTTTTTTTTTATCGGTCGTATGTAATATTCTAATTTTGTGAGATACTGAATTTTGGGTTTTCACTAGCTGTCAGCCATCATTATCAAAATTAAAAGAGAAACAATGCTTGAAATATATCACTCTGTGTGTAACGCATCTATATATAATTTATGGATTTCACTTTTTGAATTGAATTGCTGAAATAAATTAACTTTTTGTTGATATTAAAATTTTATGAGATGCACCTGTATGTGCAAACGTGTGCTAAACCCTCTATTTTGTAACGTGAATTGTTAGACAGGGTCAATCTGATTTCTTGCAGGCTAGATGGTAAATGTGCTGGGAAATTTTCTGTGGTTTGTGAAGTTTACTAATACACCAGCAATCATCTCAAATGTTGTTTTACAGGTGCAAAGTATTGTTTTACTGCATTCATATTTTGTTTTTACTCTCCTCAGTGAAAGTGCCTACATCAAGGCAGTATATGATCTCTCCTACCTGACAAATTACAGATTCACCTGCTTACCCTACCACAGTGATTTCATCTTCCACCTAAGTCCTCATGGATTCCGCTACAGAAGAGCTCTGAGGACAGCACATCAGCACACAGGTAAGCATGCTGTCCATATATTACTTGTTTGTGCCCCTAGGGCAGTTTGAACTAAATCAGGCTCAACACAGATCTGCAAATCAAGTTAGCTTAAAGTATAACTAGAGGCAAAGATTTTTTTTTTTTTCATTTTGGATGGAGTAAGGGAGGGTTATAACCCTTGTCAGTTTTCTTTTCTTTTTTTGCCGTCTGTGCACCATTGGGGAAATTTTACTGTCCCATAGCCATAACAGGACGAGAGGAAATCCCTTCAAAGTGAGGGACGTTGGAAGATTTCCTCTGTATTACTGTTCTGGGGACAACCCAAAGTTTGGGGTTTTTTCTTACTTTCGCTTTTGGTGATCATGGTAAAAATGACAAAAAAAGAGAATGAATCTCCCTATTGGGAATACTGACAGGTGTTCTAACCCCTTTCCACTCTAAAACTAAAACATAAATATGTTTTGCCTTTAGTTATACTTAAAAGAAGTATTAAACTAAAAAAAAAAAAAAAAACGCTGAGTGGCAGGGTTTTAAGACAGAAGAGACCCTAATGGTCTCTTCTTTCATAAATGCTTCCCTTTGCCTTTCAATGGTAGTGTACACTGAGCCGCACCTGCTCTGTGCTGTGATGAAGTGCCTACCGTGTGCATGCAGAGTCCATGTTGCTGAACAGAGTGAACCTGGAAAGAAGCCTCAGGATTGAATTGCCCTGAGCACTGGCAGTGTAATGCTGGACAGCATTCTTTGACAGGTAAAGCAGGCCATACATGGAGCAAATTTATTTTCTGCAACCCAGGGGCGTACCTGGATCATTTGGCACTCAGGGCAGATCCTATTTCTGGCATCCCCCCCCCCATTTAAAATGTAAAAACAAGCACAAAAATTTTGTCAATGTAAAAATATGAACTTATGCCCCGTACACACGAGTGGAATTTCCGTCAGAAAAATCTTGGAGGGTTTTTCCAACGGAATTCCGCTCAAGCTTGGCTTGCATACACACGACGGTCACACAAGTTCTCTGAACTTTCGACCTCCAAGAGAGCAGTGATGTACAACACTACGACGAGCCGAGAAAACGAAGTTCAATGCTTCTGAGCCTGCGTCGAACTGTTTCCGAGTATGCATGTTTTTTTTTGTGCGTCGGAATTGCATACAGACAAACGGAATTTCTGTCAAGAACTTTTCCCATCGGAAAAATAGAGAACCAGCTCTCAATCTTTTGCTGGCGGAAATTCAGACAGAAAAAGTTGGATGGAGCATACACACGGTCGGAATATCCGACCAAAAGCTCCCATCACACTTTTTTTTACGGAAATTCCGACTGTGTGTAAGGTGAAAGTGCAATTTGCATTACAGTTGCTCCACAAATATTACATTATGCTCCACCACAAATATTACAGTATACTGCTCCACAAATAGCACAGCATGTCTCCATACCCACCAGCACATCTTTGTACCCTCAGATGACTCCTATACTCCCCACAGAGCCTCTGCCTGCCTCCCTGCACATCGCTGGGCTGCACTGAGAGGAGCGGAGCTGCCAGCCCGCTTCATGGGGACTACTAATGACAAAAATGTTTTACTGCACCCCCCTCAATGTGTGGCACCTGGGCGGACCGCCCCCCCATTGGTACGCCACTGTTGCAACCATGGGTACAGTCAGTGTTGACAGGGGAATCCCTCCCACCGAGCCATTGTCATCTCCTTGGGGGGGGGGGTCCCCACCATGAGAAGACAGTGATTATTACTAGCGGCTATACCAGCAGCTAGCAATAATCTTATGTAAAATCCGGCAGGTTGGTTGTGCCCAAGTTGATTGATCAATTGATCAACTTGGGTACGTTCAGCCTGCCCATACATGGTTGGAATCTCTGCCGGTTCAGCAGGATTCAGACCATCAATGTAGGGTTGCCACCTCATCCCTTTAAACCCGAACACATAATAATTACACAGGTTCTGAGGCTAATTTAATGCAGATAAGGAACCAAGTGAGTTTAATTACCACCTTAATCAGCCACAGAACCTGTGTAATTATTATGTGTTCGGGTTTAAAGGGATGAGGTGGCAACTCTACATCAATGGCCAGCCTAAGTCTGTCATAATGTACTTGCATGTGCTTGCAGTCGCCCTCCACTCTATGCCCTATATTCAAAAGAAACACTTTTTTGAGCATATTCAAGTGTATTTGATCCCATAGGCTTGGGGAGACGAGTGATAGGCACATTTTTATGCCCAAGGGCTTCCTGCCTTCCTATAGTAGAACTGCTCTCGTCCCCCTACTTAGTGCAAGAAACAAACTCCCGAAAAAAATGCCAGTAAGACGCCTAAAGAAAAAAAAAAGGGCTTCAAAGAATACATCTTGTTTACACTCTGCTTAAAGTGTTACTAAACCCATAACAGTAAAATCAGTCTGTATATGCAGTAAAGTATGCTTGTTATACTCACTGTGGGACGTAAGGGGTTAATTCTTTGCATTGTGTAAAAAGGATGTTTGATCCTGTCCTTTCTGATCCTCTCCTTCTGTCTCCAAAACATGTCCGGATAAGACAGAGTTAGTAGAGTCAGGCTGCACATGCTCAGTTTGGTGTGTATTGCATGCTGTGTATTGGGAGGGTGCATGTGATCAACAAAGGGCCAATCAGCACTGTCCAGGCAGAGGGTCAGGGGTCCTTTATCTTAATAGGTCAGCCAGTTCAGTATGAAAACTTTTCCTACAAGCTTTAACCAGTGCTCGGCCAGACACTGATAGAAGTCACAAGACGTGCAATATACTGCTGATAAGAAAAGGTATTTAGCAGTTTATATTTACTATAAAATAATTGCATTCCCATGTTCTGTGTACTGTCGGAGATTGCACAGATGTCCTGTGTGTTTTTGGCTCAGCTTCAGGCCCGAATTCTACAAAAGTTCAACGGACGCCGACGGACCAAATCCAGCGGACAATCCGATCGTGTGTGGGCTTCCCCGGACTTTTCCAGCCGCAAATCTGACGGACTTTAGATTTGAAACATGCTTCAAATCTTTACGTCGTAACTCCGCCGGACCCAGAAATCCGCTCGTCTGTATGCTAGTCCGACGGACAAAAACCAACGCTAGGGCAGCTATTGGCTACTGGCTATCAACTTCCTTATTTTAGTCCGGTGTACGCCATCACGTACGAATCCGTCAGACTTTTGTGTGATCGTATGTAGGCAAGTCCGTTCGTTAGAAAGTCCGCCGCAAGTCCGTCGAAAGTCTGTCGGACGGGCTGTCGGACTTTTGTACCCGAAAAGTCCGACCGTATGTACGCGGCATAAGTGTTCATAGTCTGGGCACTGGAACACTTTAAGGCCCCTTTCACACTTGTGTGACTTTTCCTGGGACTTGGGACTGCAAAGTCGCATTAACAAGTTGTACCCCATGATTTCCAATGAGTACCATTCATATCTGTGCGACTTCAAGTTGCAGCGACTTCAAAGTAGTCCCTGCACTACTTTGGTCCAACTTTAATGCGACTTGAGGTCCATAGACCTCAAGATTACACAGGCATTGTTTCAAGTCGCGTGACTTTCAGGTCGTACAAGTGTGAAAGGGGCCTAAATTAGTTTTTTTTTTTTTTTTTTTTTTTAGAATGTGTTTTTTTCTGACACCTTCATCATTTTGTAGTAGTCACTGTAGCTATACATATTGGTACTATTAGTACTTTTTTAGTATGTATTGGGTATCATTTTTAGTATTATATCGTTTATCAGTGAAATGCTTTAGTATTTTTTAGAATTAGGTCAGTGCAGCTCTCAGTAAGACCCCTTTCACACTGGAGGCGTTTTTCAGGCACTTTAGCGCTAAAAATAGCGCCTGCAAAGCGCCTGAAAAAAGCCTCAGCTGCAAACCCAGTGTGAAAGCCCGAGTGCTTTCACACTGGGGCGCTGCTCTGGCAGGGCGTCACAAACAGTCCTGCCAGCAGCTTCTTTGCACAGTGGAGGAGCGGTGAATACACCGCTCCTGCCCATTGAAAACAATGGGGCAGCGCCGTGATACCGCCGGCAAAGCGCCGCTGCAGCAGCGTTTTGCAGGCGGCTTTAACCCCTTTTCAGCCGCTAGCAGGGGGTTAAAACCACCCGCTAACGGCCAAATAGTGCCGCTAAAACGCAGTTAAAGCGGCGCAAAAAATAGCGCCGCTTTATCGCTGATGCCCTAGGCGGCTCAGTGTGAAAGGGGTCTAAGTCAATGTGACCCCATGTAGTTATTCTACTTAGTTCAGTTGTGTTTTTACCTTTGACACACCTGGACTATACAATCTATGGCATTAATGAACAGGTAATTGTGACACAGATGGTATATAAGGTTGTTAATAATTATCAGGTTGTTTTGTGATCACCTGCAGATATGAGAACTTACAGAAACTCTTTTCATAAGACACTGAAATAGTGTTTTCTACTTTGCAAGTATAAGGACTATTATGTCCTGTGATGACCAAATATGTTCATGGAAACATTGTTTTCTTTTGTTCATGTGATAAAGCCAAATAGATCCCGAAACCAAAGACCAAAGGCATCAAAAGATTACAGGAAATACCCCTGGAATGTTTCATTTTTTTTAACGCTTTATTTTCAAAATAAAAAATTATTTTTACATGTATTTTAAAACATCCAGCACAAATTGGAACAGCACAAATAATACAAGAGAAACCACCCTAAGTTGGGTGAAATAAAAAATGTAAATATACAATACCTTACAGAAGAGAACCTTGTGTCTCATCATACCGAGGAACATGAAGTAAGAAACTTATATAGTATGCATCTAGCCATAAGGATAGGAATACAGGTCACCAGCTAACATAGAAAGCAGTGCAGGTGACCCTACTCATACATCATTAAGGTGGTCACTTCTCCAGACTTCGCCCATCAAATGCTCTGCCTCAGAAAGTTAGGTCTACAAAATACAAAATAAACATTGAAAGAGAAAGTAAAAGCAAAAAAAAAAGACAGTTAAATTTTTATTTTAATAATTGCATAATTGCTCGACATAACTGCTGTAATAAGTAATGCTCTTCAATATAAGGACTACAAGACTGCCTGACCACTGTGATAACATATAACAAGACTGCCTGACCATCGTGCTGAACTTGATATTGCAGTTGGGCAGGCATTCTTGACTTGTATGCCGGAGCGATTTTATTAAAGTGGATGTAAACCCGAAATTTTTTTTTTTTAATATCATACTGTAGAGTATAAGATTTGCTATCATTTGAGCCCAGTCTTGCCACACAGAGTTAATCCATCTCTGAGCAATCCTCTTTTATTGTTCAGTGAGACAATTCTTGACAAACTGAGAAAAACTTTGTCAAATCCTCCCCCTTGCTGGGAGTGACAGGTGATTTACATATCTCATGCACTAGTCTAAGAGACATGCAGTATTTTTTAATTCCCTCCCCCACTCCTTTCTTTAGCAGCTCTGCAAGGATTGGCTGTTCCACACCTCAGCATGATTAGGCATGCTGAAGTCATGTGGTTACTTTCCTGTCTTTTCACTGGATGTTAGAGATCATAGCAGAAGTTCAGTGTAAGAAATACACAGGAGAAAATTCATATTGACAAGGGGAGTGTAGAGGTGGGCGGGGAGTCTACTGACATCACGACTCCACCCACCGAGCTCCAGACAACAGACCCGCCCACAGAATCTGCAGTTTTTCGGGTCTAATAACAGACAGAGGGGAGACATTTGACAGGTAAAGATACATGCAGGAGGCATGTATATCCTTATAGATAACCCCTATGGCAGTAGTTTAGAAAGAATGACATTGGGTTTACATCCACTTAAGAGCAGGATCTCCATTGGATCCTACTTGGTGACTGGAGGTTACCCAGGGCTGCATGTTCCTAGGGCCTCTTTCACTTTATTCATATTGAACTGGTAAAAAAATAATCTACTTCAACCTTGACTTTTAAAAGAGAACTGGTAAAGTAATTCCCAGTTCTCTTGTAATGCCGTGTACACACGAGCGGAATGTCCGACAGAAAAAGTCTGACGGGAGCTTTTCATCGTATATTCCGATCCTGTGTATGCCCCATCGGACTTCTTACGTCGAAAATTCTGACGGACCTAGAAAGAGAACATGTTCTAAATTGCTCTGAAGCAAGTACGAGACGGAAGCTATTGGCTACTGGCTACTGAACTTCCGTTTTCTAGACCCGTCGTATGTGTTGTACGTCACCGCGTTGTGGACGGTCGGAATTTGGTGTGACCGTGTGTATGCAAGACAGCTTGAGCGGAATTCCGTCGGAAAAACCTTCAGAGTTTATTCTGATGGGAAAACCGGTCGTGTGTACAGGGCATAAGAGTCAAGGCTGAGGTGGATTTTTTTTTACTATTTAGTCATCCCTATTATTATTATTATTATATGTATGCTAATTGCTTATAGACCTGCTATGATTAATTCGATAATTTGCATACAGTCGTTTATTTAACGTAGGGAGGGTCGAATAACATTTTAGATAACCTTAAGTAAATAAAGGAATATTTAAACCCAATGTGGTATATCTAACACAAAGCTAGTTTGTGTCAATAATCCATTAACCACTTAAGGCCTGGAAGATTTTCCCCCTTAATGGCCATTTTTTTGAGATACGGCACTGCGTCGCTTTAACTGACAATTGCGCAGTCGTGCGATGCTGTACCCAAACAAAATTTATGTTCTTTTTTTTTCCCCCACAAATAGAGCTTTCTTTTGGTGGTATTTGATCACCTCTGCGGTTTTTATCTTTTGCGCTATAAACAAAAAAAGACCAATTTTGAAATAAAAAACATTTTTTTTTCCTTTTCGCTATAATAAATATCCCCCAAAAAATCTAAAAAAAACTAATTTCTTCATCAGTTTAGGCCAATATGTATTCTTCTACATATTTTTGGTAAACAAAAATTGCATTAAGCGTATACTGATTGTTTTGTGCAAAAGTTATAGCGTCTACAACAATGTTTCTCAACTCCAGTCCTCAAGGCACCCCAACAAATCATGTTTTCAGGCTTTCCATTATTTTGCACAGGTGATTTGATCAGTTTCACTGTCTTTGTAATTACCACAGCTGTTTCATCTGAGGGAAATCCTGAAAACATGACCTGTTGAGGTGCCTTGAGGACTGGAGTTGAGAAACACTGGTCTACAAAAAGGGGATAGATTTATGGCATTTTTATTATAATTTTTTTAACTAGTAATGGCAGTGATCCACGATTTTTAGCGGGACTACGACATTGCGGCAGACAGATCGGACACTTTTGATACTTTTTTGGGACCAGTGACATTTATACAGCGATCAGTGCTATAAAAATGCACTGATTACTGTATAAATGACACTGGCAGGGAAGGGGTTAACACTAGGGGGCGATCAAGGGGTTAAATGTGTTCCCTGGGAGGTGTTTCTAGCTGTGGGGGGAGGGGACTGACTGGAGGAGGAGAGACATGAGAGACATGAGAGATTCCTGATCACTAGGAACAGCAGATCTCTCTCTAACCCCTGTTGGAATGGGGATCTATGTGTTTACATTGGTAGATCCCAGTTCTGGCCCTCTGTGGAGCGATCGCGGGTGGCTGGCGGACATCACGGCCACAAGCATCAGCTCCCCCACCATGCAGCAGGCGTGCACGCGCCTGCTATAGCTCTTAAAGGAGCCGACATACACCTACAGCGATTTGCGGGAATGAGCCGACCTGCCGCAGTATAATGACGGCGACTGGTCCGCAAGTGGTTAAAAGAAAAGAAAAATGCACTGTATTGCCTTTTCTTGTTGTTCATACAGGCAACAAACGGCAACACTAAACTTTATAAAATATCTGTGATTGCATGATATGCGCAGCCTGACCGATTGGATACTGTGCTCAGGGCTGCTGTTAGAAATCACGGGGCCCCATACAGCCTACTGAACAGGGGCAGGAATAGGAAGCGCTCCAATTCTTCCTTCTCATTCACCAACTGAAGCATAATAAACACAGTTTACTTTGCTTCAGTGAATGGACACAGCTGTAAATGGTAGCAATCGCTCACTGTGTTCATTTAGGAAAGGAAGGGGCCAGTAAATGACACATCCACCTTTGTGCCAGCAGGAGCTTCTGGCAGGAGAGAAGAGGAGGGAAGCCCGAAGCACTGCAGGGGGAGGCAGAAGAGGATCAGAGTCTGGAATA
Organism: Aquarana catesbeiana; assembly: GCF_042186555.1. NCBI lineage: Eukaryota > Metazoa > Chordata > Amphibia > Anura > Ranidae > Aquarana > Aquarana catesbeiana. Next base: position 302,704,904 of record NC_133330.1, on the reverse strand, counting down.
AGACAGCACAGCCTGACCTCCTGCTCAGCAGGTGCTGGGCCCCCCTTCTGAACTGATGGGGCTTGGGCCCAGTACCGGACGGCTGGCTGTACTGCCTTATCAGCGGCCCTGACTGTACTGTCACTGCCCAGATCTGAACAGTCAGCACTGTTTCAGTGCAGGTCCCATCAAGGTATCGGGTGTTACCCCTTTCTTCTTCTTGTCAGGCCTCATCACCAATTATAATGTGTTTCATGTATTTCCTTCCAGATAAAGTCATTAAGGAAAGGAAAAAATCACTCAAGGAAAAAAATGAGCTGGAAAAGATCCATCAGAAGAGACATTTGGACTTTCTTGATATTCTTCTCTGTGCTAAGGTAATTTTTTTTCTACCTTCCGGGTGTAGCCAGTGCCATATACTGTTTATATTATAAAAATAAAACCTATGCTGATTTCCACCTTATGCTTTTGAAGGTATTAAGACAGTCGCATACAAGACTGCCTGGATAAGAGAAGAACATGATTTTGCAAACTAAGGCTACCATACAATAAGTTATGTTATACATTCAATTAAAAAAAAAATTAAATGTCCATCAATTGTTTAGGAATGCAGCAATTTATGTTGTTTAGATTTTAATAAAGTAAGCATGTACAGTGGATATAGAAAAGAATCATCCCGCTTTAAAAAAAAAAAAAAATCACATTTTGTTGCTTTGCAGCCTGAAATGAAGACAGACAGTTTTTGTTATATGCAGCTGTATTTACTTAGAACATCCAAGTGAAAGATATAACACCAACATGTCAGGAAAAAAAAAAAAACAGATTCACTGAGCTGGAAAAGGGATCACCCCATTGTGTCAGTATTTTGTTGAACTACCTTTTGCTTTAATTACACCCTTTAGTCTGTTGGGATTTATCTCTACTAACTTTGCACACCTAGACTTTGCAATATTTACCCACTCTTTGCAGAACTGCTCAAGTTCAGTTAAATTTGATGAATAACTGTTTGTGGACTGCAGTCTTCAAGTCATTCCACAGATTTTCAATGGGGTTTAAGTCTGGTCTCTGTGTAGGCCATGCAAGGACATTCACCCTTTTCTCCTTCTGGTACAATGTTTTTTATTGAAATATAAAAAAAAAGGGGGAAAAACCCCCTGATAATGAGTTCCCACGCAGGGGATATGTACAGAAACATAAGAAGGAGGTTTACATAAAAGCACATAATGAACATTTTTTAAAGTACATTATATCAATCTGACATTGACCCGTCAGCCAGGGCCGGCGGTCAGTGCGCTATGCCCAAGCCGTAAGGCCCAGGGGCTAAGGCGGACAAAAACGAGCGGAGTTGTCCGCAAAACAGGGTAGGGGGAGACAAACAAGCATGAGAAGGGAGGAAGGAAGAGAGAAGAGAGAAAAAAAAAAGGGGGGGAGGGGAAGAGTGGAGAAAAAGAACACATGTACAACAACAGAGGGGGAAGGAGGAGGAGATATATGAGTAGAACAGAGAGCGGCGGGCGAGAGGCCCAGAAAAAGAGAGGAAGAGAGGGGACAAAAGAGGTCCCTCATGCTGGAGGCTAGTACAAGTTGGACCTACAGACCTAGACTAGTCGGATTTAGATTGGGGAGTGTGTAGGACCACCACGGGGCCCATACCTTAAGGAATTTAGCATGGGAGTCGTGGAGGATGCTGGACATTTTTTCGTGAATCATGAGGGTCGTCAAGGAATTCTTCACCTCTGCGAATGAGACCGAGGGTTTTTTCCAAGCCCTCGCTATTGTTCGTTTAGCGGCAATGAATAAGTATGTAGCTAGTTTTTGTTGATGAGAAAAGAGGCCCGGGAGCGGGCAATGGAGTAATGCAAATTTGGGGTCTTTGCGAAAGGGAGCATGAAATAGGGAGGAGAGTAGACCAAAGACCCTTGACCAGAAGCCTATAAGACGGGGGCAGGACCACCACGTGTGCAGTTCATCTCCTCGTTGACCGCAACCCCTAAAGCATCTGTCGTTGTATGATGGGTTTGATTTGGCGATACGGGCTGGAACCCAATACCAGCGCAGGAGGACCTTATAGGCCGCCTCCAACGTGGCAGTGTTAAAGGAGCATTTTGCTATGCTGGACCAGGCCTTACTCCAATCTGCGAGATCTATGGGGGATAGGTCGCGTTCCCATTTGAGCGTGTAGGAAAGGGAAGTGGAATTGTTGCCGGCAGTTAGTAAGGAGTATATCATGGAAATGGTGCCACGAGCACCTGGGCAATGTTGGCAGGAGTGTTCGAAGGCAGTCATTTGGTATGGAAAGGAGCCCAGGCGTCGAAGGGAGGTTATCCAATGTCGTAGTTGGATATAGCGGAAAAGTTCGGCAGGTGGAGCTTCATGGGTCTCTCGAAATGAGGACCACGTGGGAATAGTGCGGGTATGAAGGAAGTGGCGAACCAGGGAAAACCCATGGGTGGGCCACCATGAGAAAATGTGGGGTTGTTCTAGGCCAGGTGGAAACATAGGGTTATTCAAGAGGGGAAGCAGTGGCAAAAATGGGGACATAAGCTTGCCCGAGTATCGTATCGAGTCCCATAATTTCAGACTGTGTATCATAAGGGGGCTGGCAGAAGGCGGTCGCATTTTAGGGGGTAGCCACAATAGTGCGGAGATGGGGACAGGCGCGCAATTGGGTACCTCCAGGAGAACCCATAAGGGGATATCAGAAGTGGCGTGGAGCATGGAGAGTTGGGAAATTTGGGCTGCTTGGTAATATTTTGCAACGTTCGGAACTCCTAGCCCACCCTGTAACCTATGAGCATAGAGCGTAGAGCGGGAAACCCTGGGGCGTTTATGTGCCCAGATAAAGGCAAGAAGTCTGTTCTGAAGCAGCCTCAGATAGAAGGCAGGGACCTGGACAGGAAGGGTTCGGAAGAAATAAAGAATCTTCGGAAGGATGGTCATCTTGACCGCATGGATCCGTCCGATCCAGGATAAGGAGGGGAATTGCCAAGATGACATGAGAGTAGTAGTTGTATGTAAGAGTGGGTAGTAGTTGGCGGAGAAAAGGGAAGCGTAAGAGGGGGTCAGCTTGACGCCCAGATAGTCTAGGGAAGAGCTTGCCCAGCGGTAAGGAAAGGAAGATTGGAGGTGTAAGATTAGGGGGTCTGGGAGAGTTACATTCAGGGCGGTAGTTTTGTGTGGGTTAATACGGAGGCCGGAGATGGTTGAAAAGCGTGTGAGAAGGGCCTGGAGATTTGGTAGGGTGGTGATGGGATTGGTGAGGGTCAAGAGGGCATCATCAGCGAACATATTCAATTTATAGTTGTCACCTGCATAAGGGATGCCCATGATATTAGGGTCTGCCCTAAGGGCAATAGCTAGCGGCTCGAGGGCAAGAACAAAAAGGACTGGGGATAGAGGGCAGCCCTGCCTCGTTCCCCTAGAGATAGGGAAAGAGGGTGAGAGGCAACCAGCATAACGAACTGAGGCAGAGGGGGTGGAATAAAGGGCCGACAGCCATGACAGAATTGAGTCGCCAAAGCCCCAACGTTGTAGTACGTAGCGTAGATAGTCCCATGAGAGGGTATCGAAAGCTTTATATATGTCAAGAGAGAGGAGAAAGCCTGGGATTTTGCGTTGTTGTAGTAGGGTGATTAAGTGGACAACCTTCCGGACATTGTCCCCCGCCTGACGGCCAGGTACGAAGCCCACCTGGTCTCTGCGAACCAAGGAGCGCAAATATTTGTTAATGCGAAAGCACAGGATTTTCCCCAAAAGTTTCACATCTTCATTTAATAGGGAAATTGGGCGAAACGCCTGGGGTTCGTGAGCCTCCTCAGTGGTCTTAGGAATCATGGAGATATGAGCTCGCAAAGAGTCCGAGGAGGGCAGCGCACCTTGTTTCATGCTATTAAAGTAGGCCGTCAGGTGGGGGAGCAAGAGGGGAGAGAGTTTGCGATAATATAGTCCGGTGAAGCCATCTGGGCCCGGGGCCTTTGAAACACGAATACCCTTGATGGCCTGAGCTACCTCCAGTTCAGTAATGTCAGCGTTTAGAGTCGCACAGGCTGTTGAGGAGAGAGGCGGTAGATGAAGGTCACGGAAGAAGTCGTCCGCGAGATTGAGAGGGAAGGGGGAAGGTTTGCTATAAAGCGAGGCTAAAAAGTCTGCCAGGGCCGCAGTGACTTTGCTCGGATCCGAAGTGAGGTCTCCGTTGGCAGCACGAAGGCGGATTGGCTTATGGCTGCGAGAGGTAGCGTTGAGTTTTTTAGCCAACATTGCGCCCGGTTTATTTGCGCAGGAACAAAATTTATGTTTAGTCCACCGCAAGGCCTTTTCGGCTTGGTCGGAGGCCAACAAGTCTAATTCGGCAGCTAGGGTATCCCTAGCTTTCCTGTTTGCTAGCGAGGGGTGGGATTTCCATTCCGCATCCGCGTAGGCCAAAAGAACTGTAAGTTCCCGGGTCCGCTTTTCTTTATGGCGTTTGCGGATGGATGCCAGTTGAATGCAGTGGCCTCTCATGGTAGCCTTGTGGGCCTCCCAAAGAGAGATGGGCGAGGACACGGAGCCTACATTTTCTTTAAAGAAGGTTTGGAGTCGTGTCTGGATCTCAAGAAGGGCATCTTGTGTTGTAAGGAGTGAGTCATTCAGTCGCCATTGGAAAGTAGGGCGCGTCAGACCTGAGAAGGTAAATGAGAAAACAATGGGATCATGATCTGACCACACGGAAGGGGGGATCGTAATTTTGTGGATATTAGAGATGTGGCGTAGAGGAACAAAAACGTGGTCGATCCTACAAAAGCTATCATGCGGGCTAGAATAGTAGGTGAAGTCGCGATCGCGGGGATGGAGCTCCCGCCAGGCATCCACCAGGCCATGGGATTGTAAAAGAGATCTCATCTGTTCCTCCACGACCGAATCATGGGAGGGGGAGGAACCAGACGAGTATTTCCTGTCTACCGAGGAATCTAGAGCTACGTTTGTGTCACCCATCAAAATGAGGGTCCCAGAGCTATGTTGGGAAACGACCTTGAGAAGGTGGGAGAAGAATTTATGTTGGAAGCGGTTGGGGGCATAGTACCCAACTAGTGTTACATTCTGGCCATTTAATGTGCCCTGGAGTAGCAGGTATCTACCGGTTGGATCCGCTATCTCTTTGGAGCATGAAAATAGAAGATTGCGTCTAAAGGCTATGAGAACCCCCCTCTGCTTTTCGGGGGCGGAAGCCTGAAAAAATGTAGGAAAGTGAGAGGAAACATATTTTGGGGCAGAAGAGGAGGAAAACCTGGTCTCTTGCAAGCACACTACGTCTACGCAACTAGATTTTAGGTGATGAAATACTTTGGAACGTTTTGCTGGTGAATTAAATCCATGGATATTATGGGAATAAAACTTCAGCGGGGGTTGGGTCATAGTGAGGAGATGAAGGTTAGCTCACGTGATGATGTCCAGCAGTTGCAGTTAAGGTCGGTAGGGATCCTGGTCAACAACTTTTGTGGGTTTCCAGCCTGAGGGAAGAAGAAAAGAGAAAGACAAAGAAACATGTAAGACAAGAGACAAGACAAGGGGAAGAAAAAAAAAACACAAAAAGAACACGAAAACAGTACAAACGTACTAAGTACGCCACGATGGGCGTGGACCACGTCTTCGGCAAGGCGTGTAAGGCGGGGGGGCTCGACCGCCGGACACATGGCCATTTTAGGTCTGGATGGCTTAAAGTTTAGCAAGAAGAGGGGGGTACCGGGAAAAGAGGGGGGAGTCACCGGTTGAGTAAACCAAAGAAAATTTTTGTCAATCCGAGAATAAGCTATAATAAAGGATTACCAGTCAAACTTTAAACATAAACTTGTTACATTCCATTAAAGAGCACAATTGAAGTAGGCAACTTCTGTGATTCGGGTCATATAATGGGACCAGACCTCAATCATCCAGCCCGGGATGTCGGGTCTAAAGTCTAACGGGGTCTCCCGGAGCCCGCCCCCAGGCCCAAACGTCACCAGTAGGCGGGCTCCCAGAGAGCCCAACCAAACTAGTATTAGAGGCTGGACATTAATTATCCACCTGGGGATGGTCATCCTCGTCAGAGCGCTGGGAGCCTGCCATGGTCGGAGCGGGGGGGGGGAAGCGTCTTGGCCCCCTGACCTTTTCCCATGTGCGACCCGGGAGGTTAGTAGAGGGCCGAGGGGAAGTTGATCCAGTTGGGCTTCGGGTGCTTTTACCAGATGGTAGTAGTTGGAGAGAGTCCAGGACGGACTGTGCTTCGTCTGGCGAGGTCAGCGTGTGGCTGCGACCATTATACGAGAAGGAGAGCTTGAAGGGGAAGCCCCAGCGGTACCGAATTTGGTGAGACTGGAGAGCTGAGGTATAGGGCTTCATCTGTCTCCTTTTCACGATCGTGGATTGGGAGAGGTCCGCAAAAATTTGGTAGTGGTATCCCTGGAACGTGAGATTGGACTTGTCCCGGGCCGCGCGGAGGAGGGTTTCCTTGGTGCGGTAGTAGGTGAACTTTATAATGATGTCACGGGGTGGTCCCTCTGATTTCTTGGGGCCAAGTGACCGGTGGATGCGGTCGAATTCCAGCCTGTCAATTGGGATGGCTGGGACAAGCTCCTGGAACAGGGCCGTGGCAGTGGAAGTGAGATCCATGACCGTTTCGGGGATGCCCCTCAAGTGCAGGTTACCCCTGCGGGCCCTGTTCTCAAAATCCTCTAGGCGTAGTAGGGCTACATCCAGTTCTTTCCTAATGTCAGAGATGTCCTGCTCGTGGTTTTCCAGGACAGTGGCAGCGGCATCCATCTTGTCTTCCAGATCATTGGTGCGGGAGCCAAGCTCCCTGATCTCTTTAGTGAGGTGGGTAGCCAGCTTGGTGGTGGCTGTAGAGAGCTCTGCCTGCAGCATAATCTTAAAACGGGAGAGGAGATCAGCATCCCGCAATGATGGCTGTTGGAGTGGGTCCCCGCTGACAGCGGGAGACCGTTCAGGGTCCTCAGATGAGAGCTGCGAGAAGGGGTCCGGACTTGAGGCCGGGGCTTCAAACATGGCGTCCGGCGGGGAGGCCCCAGGCAGCGTGCGGTCCGCAGATCTGGAGCTGGATGCTCGCGTGAGCATTGCCGTTCGCTCCACTGGATGCTCGGCAGCAGCGGGACTCAGCGGGTGATATCGGGGGACGGGGATATCCTCTTACTTGCGGTATTTCGAGGCCGATGTGTCCGGGCGGAGAGGAGCGAGGTTAGGATGCGGCCATCTTCGTTCGCTGCTCACGAGCGCCCCCCACCCTTTTCTCCTTCAACCACTGTGTGGTCATTTTTGCTTTGTGCTTTCAGTCATTGTCATGTTGGAAGGTAAACCTTCTTCCCATTGACAACTTTGTGGCAGAGGACAGCAAATGTTCCACAAGAATTCGATGGTATTTTGCCCCATCCATTTTTCCTTCTATCCTGACAAGTGCTCCAGTCACTGCTGCTGAGAGAGAGACACCCCCATAACAAGATATTACCACCTCCATGCTCTACTGTAGGAATGGTGTTATATTGATGGTGAGTTGAATTGGATTTCGTTTGGTGTTGAGGCCAAATAATTACATTTTAGTCTCATCTGACCATAGCACCTTTTTCTATGTGGCTTCAGAATCTACAAGGTGCATTTTGGCAAAGGTCAGTCGTGACTGCATGTGGCCTTTTTTCTTGCAACCCTCCCATACAAGCCACATTTGTGGAGAATTTGTGATGTTGTTGTCACATGCACACAATGACCACTCTGCCATATATTCAGAGTTAACTTCAGAGTTGCTGTACAACTCTTGGTAACTTCTCTGACCAGTTTCCTCCTGGCTTTTTCATCCAGTTTGGAGTGACATCTTGATCCAGGGAGGGTCTGTGGTGTACCAAATACCTTCTACTTCTTAACAATATACTTCACTGTGCTTCCAGGCATTAATAAAGCCTTTTAAATGTTTTTGTATCAATCTCCTGACTTGTGCCTGTCCACAACTTTATCCCAGACCTCTTTTGACAGTGCCTTACCACCCATGGTTGATTGTTTGCTTCAGTTACACTATCAGACACTGAAATACTCCAGGAAAGCTCTTTTCATGCTGAGCTAATCAAAATGACCACAGCTGATCACAGTTGAAAGTCAAATGGCTTTGTGTGTCATTGAGAAGGTGATTAGCTACACCTGATTGAGTTTACAAGTCAGTTTTAGGAGGGGGGTGATCCTTTTTCCAACTCAGTCATTTTGTTTTTGTTTTTTTTGTTTTTTTTCTGACATATTGGTGTTATATCTTTCACTTGTTATAAGTTGCACTGAGTAAATACAGCTGGATAAAACAAAAACTGTGTCTGTCTTCATTTCAGGTTGCAAAGCAACAAAATGGTATTAGTTTAAAGGGGGTGATTCTTTTCTATACCCACTGTAGCTGTAATATTTGGGTCTATGTCCTTTTAGCAATGGGTTAAATCTGAACTCAACAGTTCAAGGCTTGCAGCACTGGGGTCCTTAGTTTGATACCTGGCCCGGGCAATATCTGCAATGAATTTGCATCGGCTCACTGCACTGAATGTACAGTATGTAAAAGCACTGCATGAATTGTCGGCGCTGTGTGAATGTCTGTAATTAATTAATGCAGTTGTGCATTCCATCCCTGCATAGCAGCTCAGACTGAAAGGGAAGATCAGGACTAGGAGCCAGTTGTGCTCTGCTGTATGCAATTATGCTTCCAAGGAACATCGTAATAGGAGAAGTAAGCAGTTTAAGGATAGCTAATGAGTTGCTTTTTGCTTTACAATAGGTTCACATTAACAAGCGGTGCGGGAACCCGCGTTCCATGCACATTTCCCGCACTGCAGTTGTGATCTGAAGCAGGTGTCAATTTTAAGTTTACAACACCGTAGATGCAGTGTGTTCGCATGTACTGGATTACATGGTACAAAGGTAAAATGCGATTAAATGCAGTGCATTTCCAAAAGTAGTGCATGCATTACTTTTGCTGCTATGCAGTGCGATTTGAGCCCATTTAAAATGAATGGACTCATATCAAACTGTACTGAATTACATGTGAATTGCAAAGGAATGGAAGGAATGTGCAGCATGTTCTTGTGCGATTCAGAATGTGAACTGGGGCTGTTCGTCAACCAGACATGTTGCGGAATCTGAGGAGATAACATGTTATTTATTATTGGCCTTGGAGTTATTGCTTTGACCCAAGTCCAGTCCAGGAACAGGAGGAGGAGGATTTCTTGGACCAAAAATTGGTTGCTTAATTAATTGTGACCAATTATGTTACATGCCTTTGCTGCGGGAGCTCCAGATGATTCTCAGAATTATCTCAGGATGACGGATCCCTGCTTTCACCAACTCTTGGCATGGTTGACCCCCTATATTAAGAAGCAGGACACATGCATGAGGCTTTTATTTTATTTTTTGGTTGAATAATAATGATTTAATTTGTTATGTTTTCTATATTTTTGGATGCATAGAATGCACTGTTTGGTTAAGTTCTATTGGAAGATATCATGTCTAATTTTATTTGTTTTATTTTGTTAATGGACAATAAAAAAACATGTGGAGAATAATACTTGGCTATGTGTTTTACTTCAAATGACAGTTTTGGAGTAGGCAGTTACATTTAAAAAAATACAATGTAAAAATTGACAAGGGACACCAACATAGTTGTATCTTTGATCTTAAAAACTATGGGATAATGGTGTTGTGGTAACTTGCCCAAAAAAAAAAAAAAAAAAAAAAAAAAAAAAAGCATAATATTATTCTTGATATCACTAGAAAAAAAAAAGCCTTTGAAAATTTGTTTGCAATAACTTCATCAGTATCACCAGCAAAACAGCTTCATTATTATCCCTTAAAAGAAGAAGAGAATTGTGAGCTGCATTTCGAGATTTAATAATTTGCCGCGTCACGAATGTTAATTCTCCATTACGAACGCTAGTTTACAAGACCGACTGCTTCTGGCTCTTCCTTGTTTCCGAGCATGCGTGTTTTGTACTTTGGACTTTTGTCTGACAGACTTGTGTACACACGATTGGAAAATCCGACAACAGACATTTGTCTGTGGAAAATGTGACAACAATTGTCTGATGGAGCATACAAACGCTCGGATTTTCCGCCAACAGCCTGTCATCACACATTTCCCATTGGAAAATACGATCGTGTGTACGAAGCTTAAGAGAGAGTTGTGTGACCCTCCTGGATGTGCTGCCTGTTAGAGGTATAGGAAAATAAACCATAAACAATACCGCGCTAACATAAAGGTTGTTCTACTAATGATTAGCAGAGTGAAATAAATATTAAGCTGCAATCTTATCGTGAGGCGTGCACACAAACAAAAGAAGAAAAAATCAAAAAAAGACTGCGCTAAGACAAAAGGCAACAATCATGTGATATGACTAATCAGAACATATGAATATGTTTAAAATTGAGTTTTTCAAAATTAATATTTATGAATACAAAACACCAGAGCTTTCTTAAAAAAGTGACTGAAAATATATAATAACCAAATAAAGATATAAAAAGTCCCAAATGAAGGTAAGAAAAAGTGACTGGCGTCACAAAAACACACAGTCCCTGGAGCCAAGGCAAATGCAAACAATGATCTTGGACATGTAACGCAATCCTTGGAGCCAAGGTAGATGTATTCAGTGTACATAGACGTAAAACACCCAGTGAAAAATCCTCCACCTAATAAGATGTCCGCTTACCAGAGGTAAGCTGTGAATCAGCTTAGTATTAACCTCTCCACGGGGAAGATCAGCTCCTCAGGTCTCCAACCAAGGAAGGGGGTGGGCAGGATCTTACGATGTGTTTAGCTCAATCCACACAATAGGAGGACCATACCACATGCGATCTGGTTCTGTGACTGGAGCCCGCTGTGGCTTACCATCAAAGTGTTTTTTTAAGCAGCGCAGTTCTTGATCCTTTTTTGTTATGCAGAGCTGACTGCGCAGATCAACCTGTGTGGACTTGTGCAGGGCCGTGAGGGATCCCTGATTCGGATGGACGTAGAAAACTAGGTGACCTTCGAAGGAGAGGAAGAGAAGAAGTGGAGACTGTAGAGAGTATAGGTAGAAAATCTTTGTTTTCAATCCAAACAAACAGGGCTCCTCTCTCTCTCAGATTCCCTTCTGAGTCTCAGGCCAGAGCGTATAGGAATTACAAAAATGGCTGAGCAGAATTACAAATTCTGATCAGACAGTTTACAATGATGTATTCCAATAGTGTATTTAGCTGTTTGACTTGAATTAGATTTTAAATATTCTGTAAAAAAAAAAAATAAAGTCATGTATATATTTGTAGGATGAGAACGGTCAGAGTTTGTCTGATGAGGACCTACGTGCAGAGGTGGATACGTTCATGTTTGAAGGACACGATACAACAGCCAGTGGTATCTCCTGGATATTCTACTGTATGGCCAAATATCCAGAACATCAAGACAAATGTCGGGAGGAGATCAGAGAGATGCTGGGAGATAGGCACACCATGGAATTGTAAGAACTTACTATTATGATGTTTATCACTTTAAGTTATGTTTATTATATCGAAGCTAAGCTGATAGTTCAGATACTTCTGAGAAAGCGTTGATCTAGTGCTGTTTCTTTGCAGATCTTGGATTCAGAGATCTTGGATTCAGAGATCTATTTCCATCATTGCTGCTTTCTGGTCAGACTAAATATACACTATATTACCAAAAGTATTGGGACGCCTGCCTTTACATGAACTTTAATGGCATCCCAGTCTTAGACCGTAGAGTTCAATATTGAGTTGTCCCACCCTTTGCAGCTAAAACAGATTCAACTCTTCTGGGAAGGTTGTCCACAAGCTATAGGAGCGTGTCTATGTGAATGTTTGACCATTCTTCCAGAAGTGCATTTGTGAGGTCAGGCACTGCTGTTGGACGAGAAGGCCTTACTCGCAGTCTCCACTCTTAATTCATCCCAAAGGTGTTCTATCGGGCTGAGGTCAGGACTCTGTGCAAGCCAGTCAAGTTCCTCCACCCCAATCTCGCTCAACGATAACTTTATGGACCTTGCTTTGTGCATTGGTCCAAATCATTTGGTGGAGGGGGGATTATGGTGTGGGGTTGTATTTCAGGGGTTGGGCTTGGCCCCTTAGCTCCAGTGAAGGGAACTCTTAAGGTATCAGCATACCAAGATATTTTGGACAATTTCATGCTCCCAACTTTGTGGGAACACTTTGGGGATGGCCCCCTTCCTGTTCCAACATGACTGCGCACCAGTGCACAAAGCAATATTGAACCCTACAGACTAATGCCCCGTACACACAGTCGGATTTTCAGATGGAAAATGTCCAATCGGAGCGTGTTGTCAGAAATTCCACCGGACTCCATCGGACATTTTCCATCGGATTTTCCGACACACAGTTTGAGAGCAGGATATAAAATTTTCCGACAACAAAATCCGTTGTCGGAAATTCCGATCGTGCGTACACAAATCCGACGGACAAAGTGCCACGCATGCTCAGAATAAATAAAGAGATGAAAGCTATTGGCCACTGCCCCGTTTATAGTCCCGACGTACGTGTTTTACGTCACCGCGTTTAGAACGATCGGATTTTCCGACAACTTTGTGTGACCGTGTGTATGCAAGACAAGTTTGAGCCAACATCCGACGGAAAGAATCTTTTGTTGTCGGAATGTCCGATCAATGTCCGACCGTGTGTACAGGGCATTTGACTGGGATGCCATTAAAGTTCATGTGTGTGTAAAGGCAGGTGTCCCAATACTTTTGGTAATGTATGTTCTCGGTGTGTTAATGGGGGAATTTCAGTTTGTTCACAGAGCCCAAAATTGTTTTCTTTTTGTTGACAGCATCCTCAGTCACTTAGCAGTATGGAGTTATCAACATCATCATGTTATGCCTTATCATAGACCTTTATTAGCATACAAAGAGGTCCTGTCCTGTCTTTTGGCGGCTTTTGAGTTTTCCTAAAAATAGAAGCTATAAATATCCAAATTTCATTGCTACCTGCTAGTGAAATCTTGCAATTACAATGAGGCCTATAAATACAACAATTCCTTATCTGTTTTTATTCCTTATGACAGAGCAAAGGCATGAACAACCAATCAGTCTTGGGGTTAGCTGCAGTGAGAGATCTGATCGGGTTGTTATAGGTGCAGTCTGCACATTTTGCACAGTGTTTTTGAACAAGTTTGTAAGAATCTGGTTTTAGGCCTGATTCACACCTATGCATTTTTAGTGCTTTTTGCATTTTGCTGATTTGCACTATAGTCCATTTAACATGGTTTCCTATGGAACACGTTCTGTAGTGCAAATCTGCATAATGCAAAAAAGCACTAAGCATGCATAGGTGTGAATCAGGTCTTAGGCTCGATTCACACCTATGCATGTTGCTTTTGAGCGTTTTTGGAGGTTTTTTTTTCATGCTTGGCACGTTTTTGAGCAGCGTTTTTGTAGCGTTTTTGCCGCGATTTGCGTTTTGCGTTTTTTTTTTTTTTTCATTTTTTTTTTACAGTCTTAAAAAAAAATTACAAAAAAAAAAATAAAAAAAAAAAAAAAAACCGGCAAAAACGCTGCAAAAACGGTGCACTTGCGTTTTTGATGCTTGTCCATTGAAATCCATTACATGCAAAACGCTGCTTTTTGCATGAAAAAAGGTCCCCGACCCTTTCCAAAAACGCAGAAATACAAAAAGGCATTGATGTGAACATGTTCCATAGGAACCCATGTTAAAAAATTCCCATGCATGTCTGCAAAATGCAAAATGCATCAAAAAACGCGCTAGTGTGAATGGAGCCTTAGGCTCCATTCACACCTATGCATGTTGCTTTTGAGCGTTTTTGGAGGTTTTTTTTTCATGCTTGCCACGTTTTTGAGCAGCGTTTTTGCCGCGATTTGCGTTTTTTTTTTTTTTTTTTTTTACAGTTTTTTTTTTTACAGTCTAAAAAAAAATTTTAAAAAAATTAAAAAAAAAAAAAAAAAAAAAAAAAAAAAAAAACGGCAAAAACGCACCAAAAACGCTGCAAAAACGGTGCACTTGCGTTTTTGATGCTTGTCCATTGAAATCCATTACATGCAAAACGCTGCTTTTTGCATGAAAAAAGGTCCCCGACCCTTTCCAAAAACGCAGAAATACAAAAAGGCATTGATGTGAACATGTTCCATAGGAACCCATGTTAAAAAATTCCCATGCATGTCTGCAAAATGCATCAAAAAACGCGCTAGTGTGAATGGAGCCTTAGGCTCCATTCACACCTATGCATGTTGCTTTTGGAGGTTTTTTTTTCATGCTTGCCACGTTTTTGAGCAGCGTTTTTGCCGCGATTTGCGTTTTGCGTTTTTTTTTTTTTTACAGTCTAAAAAAAAATTTAAAAAAAATTAAAAAAAAAAAAAAAAAACGGCAAAAACGCATCAAAATCGCTGCAAAAACAGTGCACTTGCGTTTTTGATGCTTGTCCATTGAAATCCATTACATGCAAAACGCTGCTTTTTGCATGAAAAAAAGTCCCCGACCCTTTCCAAAAATGCAGAGAAACAAAAAGGCATTGATGTGAACATGTTCCATAGGAACCCATTTTAAAAAATTCCCATGCATTTCTGCAAAATGCATTAAAAAAACGCGCTAGTGTGAATGGAGCCTAAGGCCCCATTCACACTAGTGCGTTTTTTGATGCATTTTGCATTTTGCAGAAATGCACGGGAATTTTTTAACATGGGTTCCTATGGAACATGTTCACATCAATGCTTTTTTGTATCTCTGCGTTTTTGGAAAGGGTCGGGGACTTTTTTTCATGCAAAAAGCATCGTTTTGCATGTAATGGTTTTCAATGGACAAGCATCAAAAACGCAAGTGCAGCGTTTTTGCAGCGTTTTTGCCTTTTTTTTTTTTTTTTTTTATTTTTTTATTTTTTTGTAATTTTTTTGTAAGACTGTAAAAAAAAAATGAAAAAAAAAAAAAAAAAAAAAACGCAAATCGCGGCAAAAACGCGGCTCAAAAACGCAGCAAGCATGAAAAAAAAACCTCCAAAAACGCTCAAAAGCAACATGCATAGGTGTGAATCGAGCCTAAGTCAGTTAGGCAGGGAGGAATCTTCCATTTTGCCACAGTGGGGAGGGATTTTCCATCTAAACTGAAAATCATCAAAATGCTTATGTATTATCCATCTGTGCTAATATATTTTATCTTTTGTGTGGTCAGGGATGATCTGGCTAAGATGCCGTATACCACTATGTGTATTAAGGAGAGCTTGCGTCTATATCCACCTGTACCTGAAGTGGCTCGTGAACTCAGCCAACCAATCACATTCTGTGATGGGCGAAGCCTTCCAAAAGGTCAGTCATCATTACTCTTTTGTTAAATATAAAGTTATTTTTATGTGGTAAATTCATCAGCATGCTAGCTTCAAAAAAATGTCAGTTAACAATACTGTATGTCTGGAAATTTTATTTCACTGCAAAGAGGTCTTCTGCCCAAAATATGAGATTTCTCTCTAGAAAATATAGATCTACAGTGCTGTGCACAAGTTTCAGACAGATGTGAAGTAATGCTGTTAATTAAGAACACTTTCAAAACATATATATTTTAACCACATCAGCCCCGGAAGGATTTACCCCCTTCCTGACCAGAGCGTTTTTTTGCGATTCGGCACTGCGTCACTTTAACTGACAATTGCGCGGTCGTGCGACGTGTCTCCGAAACAAAATTGACATCCTTTTTTTCCCGCAAATAGAGCTTTCTTTTGGTGGTATTTGATCATCTCTGCGATTTTTATTTTTTGCGCCATAAACAAAATAAGAGCAATTTTGAAAAAAATGCATTATTTTTTGCTATAATAATTATCCCCAAAAAAATATAAAAAACATTTTTTTTTCCCTCAGTTTAGGCTGATCCGTATTCTTCTACATATTTTTGGTAAAAAAAAAAATCGCAATAAGCGTTTATTGATTTGTTTGCGCAAAAGTTATAGCGTTTACAAAATAGGGGATAGTTTTATGGCATTTTTATTAATAATTTTTTTTTTTTACTAGTAATGGCGATCAGCGATTTTTTATTGTGACTGCGACGTTATGGCGGACATGTCGGACATTTTTGACACATTTTTGGGACCGTTGTCATTTAGACAGCAATCAGTGCTATAAAAATGCATTGATTCCTGTATAAATGACACTGGCAGTGAAGGGGTTAACCACTAGGGGGCGGGGAGGGGTTAAGTATGTCCTAGAGGAGTGATTTCTAACTGTCAGGGGGATGGACTGGTGTGTGACGTCACTGATCTCTACTCCGATGACAGGGAGCAGAGATCAAGTGACACTTGTCACTAGGCAGAACGGGGAGATGCTGTTTACAACGGCATGTCCCCCTTCGTCCTTTCCGTGAGGCGATCGCGGGTATGCCCACTGCGATCGAGTCCGTGGGACCCGCGACCCGACTCACGGAGATCGTGGCAGGCGCGCACGCGGCGGCAAATTCAAAGTAACGTACGGGTACGTTACTTTGCGCAGCCGTGCCATTCTGCCCACGTAAATGTACAGGAGCCGGTCGGGAACCGATTAATTGTTTATTTTTATCAATTTACAAAATGCAAAATGAATGAAAAGAAAAATCAAAATCAAATCAAAATTTGGTGTGACTACCATTTGGTCAGTTCCTACACTATAGCTCTTTGTACACTTGCACAAAGTTAGAGATTTTGTAGGATTAGGCTCGATTCACACAGGGGCAACACGACTTCAACGCGACTTTGCAACGCGACTTTAACCCGACTTCAACACGACTTGTGGATCCGACTTTCAATGAACGGGGATCCGACTTGGATCCCCGCCACTGTGTTTGGTATGAATCTTTAGGGGGAACTCCGCGCCAAATTTTAAATAAAAATCCGGCATGGGTTCCCCCCCCAGGGGCATACCAGGCCCTTGGGTCCGGTATGGATCTTGAGGGGAACCCCCCTACGCCGAAAGGACGGCGTGGGGGGTCCCCCCAATCCATACCAGACCCTTATCCGAGCACGCAGCCCGGCCGGACAGGAATGGGGGTGGGGACGAGCGAGCGCCCCCCCCCTCCTGAGCCGTACCAGGCCGCATGCCCTCAACATGGGGGGGTTGGTGCCTTGGGGGAGGGGGGCGCGCTGCGGCCCCCCCACCCCAAAGCACCTTGTCCCCATGTTGATGAGGACAAGGGCCTCTTCCCGACAACCCTGGCCGTTGGTTGTCGGGGTCTGCGGGCGGGGGGCTTATCGGAATCTGGGAGCCCCCTTTAATAAGGGGGCCCCCAGATCCCGGCCCCCCACCCTATGTGAATGAGTATGGGGTACATGGTACCCCTACCCATTCACCTAGGGGAAAAAAGCGTCAATAAAACAAACAGTACACAGGTTTTTTAAAATAATTTATTAGGCAGCTCCGGGATCTTCTTCCGACTTCGGGGGTCCTCTTCCGACTTCGAGGGTCTCTCCGCCGTCTCCTCCCGGTGTCCGCATCTTCTGCCGGCTCCTCCGCTATCTTCTGCAGCTCAATTGCTAGCGGTGGTCCGGACTTCTGCCTTCTTCTTTTCTTCCAGAGATGTTGACACGACGCTCTCTCCAGCTGGAATGGTCTCTGAACGCTCCGCAACGGACTTATATAGGCGGTGACCCCGCCCCCTTATGAGGTCACTGTCCCAGGGCATGCTGGGGCTGTGCCGTCATAAGGGGGCGTGGTCATCACCCGGTGACCACGCCTCCTAAAACGTCACAGACCCAGCATGCCCAGGGACTGTGACGGCATAAGGGGGCGGGGTCACGGCCTATATAAGTCCCTTGCAGAGCGCACAGAAACCATTCTGGCTGGGGAGAGCGTCGTGTCAACATCTCTGGAAGAGAAGAGGGAAGAAGATGATCCAGAGGTCCGGACCACCGCTGGCAAAAGAGCGCCAGAAGATAGCGGTGGAGCCGGCAGAAGATGCGGACACCGGGAGAAGACGCCGGAGAGACCCCCGGAGTCGGAAGAAGATCCCGGAGCTGCCTAATAAATTATTTTAAATACCTGTGTACTGTGTTTTTTATTGACGCTTTTTTCCCTAGGTGAATGGGTAGGGGTACCATGTACCCCATACCTATTCACATAGGGTGGGGGGCCGGGATCTGGGGGCCCCCTTATTAAAGGGGGCTCCCAGATTCCGATAAGCCCCCCGCCCGCAGACCCCGACAACCAACGGCCAGGGTTGTCGGGAAGAGGCCCTTGTCCTCATCAACATGGGGACAAGGTGCTTTGGGGTGGGGGGGGCCGCAGCGCGCCCCCCTCCCCCAAGGCACCAAACCCCCCATGTTGAGGGCATGCGGCCTGGTACGGTTCAGGAGGGGGGGGGGGCGCTCGCTCGTCCCCACCCCCATTCCTGTCCGGCCGGGCTGCGTGCTCGGATAAGGGTCTGGTATGGATTGGGGGGGACCCCCCACGCCGTTTTTTCGGCGTAGGGGGTTCTCCTCAAGGTCCATACCAGACCCAAGGGCCTGGTATGCCCCTGGAGGGGGAACCCATGCCGGATTTTTATTTAAAATTTGGCGCGGAGTTCCCCTCAAGATCATTTGAGCACAAGTCGCATGCCGAAGTCGGATCATGCGAGACGGCAATCCGACTTCAATGATAGTCAATAGGCTGAAGTCGGATCAAAGTCGGATCCAAGTAGTACAGGGAGTACGCTCTGAAGTCGGAGCGACTTCAGTAGTGTCTATTAAGACGCTCCCATGCACTGTAATGTGAATCTCTTTCTGGGGCGACTTGGGGCGACTTGAGGGCTTACAAGTCGGATCCCAAGTCGCGGTAGTGTGAACCGAGCCTTAGAGTCAGGTGTATAATTAACCAATTATACCAAGCAGCTGCTAATGATCAGCAATTTCACATGTAGGTTGAAACAGGGTCTTTAACTGAAACAGCTGTGTAGGAGGCTTAAAGGGGTTGTAAAGGTATTTTTTTTTTTTTTTTTTTTTTTTTTTTTCTTTTAAAAAAAATAACAAACATGTTATACTTACCTCCACCGTGCAGCTCGTTTTGCACAGAGTGGCCCCGAACCTGGTCTTCTGGGGTCCCTCGGCGGCTGTCTCAGCTCCTCCCTGCAAGAACTAAACACCTTCATGCGAGCTCTCTCGCATGGTGTTTAGTTCTTGCAGGCGCGCTCCCGTGATACAGCCGGCAGCGATAGCCGCCGACTGTATCACTCGGCCCCGCCTCCCCGGCGTGCCGCGTCATTGGATGTGATTGACAGCAGCGCGAGCCAATGGCTGCTCTGCTTTCAATCCATCCACTCTAGCCAATCAACGGCCAGGCTGAGCGGCGAGGAGGAAATCGGGGGCGAGCGCAGCAGGTGAACGGGCTCAGGTAAGTAAAATGGGGGGCTTGGGGGGCCGGTATTGTTGGATGTTTTTTCACCTTAATGCATAGGATGCATTAAGGTGAAAAAAAGTAAACCTTTACAACCCATTTAAAGTGATTGTAAACGTAAATAAAAATAACAAACGTGTATACTTATCTGCCCTGTGCAATAGAATTGCACAGAGGGCCCGCAAACCTCCTCTTTTCGGGTCCCCTGCTGGCGCTCCTGGGCCCTCCCCTCTGTCCAGTGCCTCCATGGGAAGCTGCCTCTCATGGGGGCACTCGTGCGTACTCACACCTGAACTGGGCTGTTGCGTCAATTGACACAGACACAACAGGACTCTGCCCCCCCTACTCCCTTATCACTAGCTTGGATTGACAGCACTGAAAGCCAATGGCTCCCAGTGCCCCAGCAAAGACAGTGAGACCCGGAAGTGAGGGGAGAGAAGAGCTGCAGACCTGCACAACACTGAATCAAGTGAGGGCTCAGATAGGTAAAAGGGGGGGGGGGGGGGGGGGGGGATGCTGACACCTAAACATTTTTTACCTTAATGCAAGGAATGCATTAAGGTAAAAAAAACGATTAGGCTTTACGGCCATTTTAAGACTAGGTGAGGAACAGCCAAACTCTGCTACTAAGTTGAGGTTATGGAAGGCTGTTTTATGTCTCAGGTCGTACACCATGGCAAAAAAGAAACACAAGAGGGCGTCATCTAAGTGCAGCATCAATGGGTTAAAGTGGATGTAAACCCAATGTCATCCTTTCTAAACTACTGCCATAGGGGTTATCTATAAAGATATACATGCATCCTGCATGTATCATTACCTGTCAAATGTCTCCCCTCTGTCTGTTATTAGACCCGAAAAACTGCAGATTCTGTGGGCGGGTCTGTTGTCTGGAGCTCGGTGGGTGGAGTCGTGATATCAGTAGACTCCCCGCCCACCTCTACACTCCTTGTCAATATGCATTTTCTCCTGTGTATTTCTAACACTGAACTTCTGCTGAACTTCTGCTATGATCTCTAACATCCAGTGAAAAGACGGGAAAGTAACCACATGACTTCAGCATGCCAAATCATGCGGAGGTGTGGAACAGCCAATCCTTGCAGAGCTGCTGAAGAAAGGAGTGGAGGAGGGAATTAAAAAATAATGCCTGTGTCTTAGGCTAGTGCACGAGATATGTAAATCACCTGTCATTCACAGCAAGGGGGAGGATTTGAAAATTTTTTTTCTCAGTTTGTCAAGATATTTCTCACTGAACAATAAAAGAGGATTGCTCAGAGATGGATTAAAGTGGTTGTAAAGGTAAAAGTTTTTTCACCTTAATGCATTCTATGCATTAAGGTGAAAAAACTTCCGACGATACCGCCGCCCCCAGCCCCCCCGTTTTACTTACCTGACCCCTCGAAAGTCCCGCGCTCGCTCCCGACATCCATTTCGCCGCTCAACCTGGCCGCTGATTGGCTACAGTGGATGGATTGAAAGCAGCGCAGCCATTGGCTCGCGCTGCTGTCAATCACATCCAATGACGCGGCGCGCCGGGGGTGGGGCCGAGTGATACAGTGAGCGGCTATAGCCGCCGGCTGTATCACAGGAGCGCGCCCGCAAGAACTAACCACCATGCAAGGCAGCTCACATTAAGGTGGTTAGTTCTCTCGGGGAGGAGCTGAAACAGCCGCCGAGGGACCCCAGAAGACCAGGTTCGAGGCCACTCTGTGCAAAATGAGCTGCACAGTGAAGGTAAGTATAACATGTTTGTTATTTAAAAAAAAAATAAAAATTACTTTACAACCCCTTTAACTCTCTGTGTGGCAAGACTGGGCTCAAATGATAGGAAATCTTATACTCTACAGCAGGGATCCTCAAACTACGGCCCTCCAGCTGTTGCGGAACTACACATCCCATGAGGCATTGTAAAACTCTGACATTCACAGACATGGCTAGGCATGATGGGAATTGTAGTTCTTGAACAACTGGAGAGCCGTAGTTTGAAGACCCTTGCTCTACAGTATGATATCAAAAAAAAAAAATTTCGGGTTTACATTCACTTTAATTACAATTAAAAAGCCAAATGCAAACTCACAGAAATATAAAATCAAAGAGCTTATCTGCATCCATGCCACATTGGATGGAAGCCGTCCACCAGAAGCGTGTAGTCAGTGAGGAAACCAAGTCCAATGTTCAAGGAGGTGAGAAGAGCCACTGTGGGCTACAAGGCAGGATGTGATGTCACACCTGGGGCAGGCTGGTTGCTATGCTGATGTGTTTTGGAACTCTTATTGGTTTCTTTCTCAAGAAACCAAGTAAGAGGTCTGTCAGCATTGTACAAGGATTTTAGCAGGTCTCCTTGTAGACTCTTGCGAGGGTGGGCACATACGTAATTCCCTAATTCTCTGCTTTTGGGGAGATGTACGTCTGTCTATCCTTAGCCACAACTATCCAGTAAAAAATGAGGCCGATTTACTAAACAAGTTGAATTATCTAGTCCAGTACATATTTCATCAGCACACGATTAGATAATTGAAGTGAACATTCACATAATTTATTGTATGAGGATTATCAGTTCCTTTAGTAAATTAGCTGAATTGTATCTAACATTTGAACATCAGTGTCAAACTTTTATTTTGATGAAAATTTCAGCCAATCAGCAACAAGAGATTAGATTCCTCTATCTCAGGGGGTTGGCAAACTGTAGATCGTAGACTGTCACTGTCCCCACCTTGCTACCACCTTCTGACCCCGCTGTGCTGCCTCAGACCTCAGATCAGAGGAGAACATGAAAACAGAAGGCGTGTTGGTCTAGCGCATTATCCTCAAACAACGTTTTTATTGTGTACATAGGTAAGTATTATACTCACAAACAAAGGCTTGTATAAAAGCATATCAGACCCACGCACCTTCTGTTAGGGCAGATAGGTGCGCATTTCAAGGCGTCGAAGCAAAGAGATTAATACTGTAAAGAGACATACTACACGCGCAGGAGATTGATTTGTGTGTTCTCAAATCAGAGAAGCCATTTGAATGCAGATCTGAGAGAAGTTCTAGGCTCTTCCTAAGCTCTACCGTATCATGTGAAAAAGCCAAGACTTCCCTCACTCTGCTGGATGTTGCTACATCTGAGGTTTGGTGAGAACATTTTACAGAGGAAAGAGGTAGATGTTTGGTATAGAAAGGGGGGTATCTTTGTTTTTGGGGGGAGGAAATGTGTGTTAGTTGCTCCTGACCTGCATTGTGTGCTGTTTACTCCTGGCCCCTGCACTCTATGTTGAATATTACTTCCTCTAAACTCTGCGCTACTTACTCCTGAACCCCGAACTACATAATACTGACCCCTGCACTCTGTTACCTACTCCTGACCCCTACTGACCTCTGCTCTTTGTGTCATTTACTCCTAACCACTCCACACTGTTATGTATCACTGACTTCTGGATTTTGCATTTATTACTCCTGGCCTCTGCTTCCTATGTTAGATATTTCAAGCATCTGAATGCTACAAAACTTACTACTGCTCCCTGCACTTTGTGTTAGATACACCTGACCTCTGAACTCTGTTACATAACACTAACCTCTGCACTCTGCCTTATGTACTCACGACTTTTGCTCTGTGCTATACATATTTATAACCTCTGCACTCTGGGAGGATCTGCCTTCCATTATAACCTCTGTACTCTGGGAGGATCTGCCTTATAACCAACTGGACTCTTTTACATACTGATGACCTTTAAATTCTTTGTTACATACAAAGAATACATACTACTGACCTCAACGTTGCTTTACTCCTTACCCCTGCACTGTGTGTTACATACTAATGACCTCTAAACTCTGCATTACTTACTCCTGACCCCTACACTCTGCAATACACACTACCAACCTCTGAACTCTGCATGACTTATGCCTGATCCCCGCACTTTGCATTACACACTACTAACGTCTGAACACTGCTTACCTATTTCTGGGCCCTGCACTCTGTGTTGCATACATACTACTGACTACTACATTACTTGCATATAATTCCTATTCATTTAGTGCTACTGACCTCTGAACTTGCTAGGTCATCACACTGTGCTCCACCTCTCCAGGGCTGCTAACTCTCACTCATTCTGTTGCACATGAACGGTGTTCTTCTCACTGCAATGATATGCTGTGCGGAGGATCAGCTGCACTGTAGGAAAAGATAACATTACATTCACAGAATCAGAGTAAAAAAGTGTTTTGACCTGAATTGCTTATTTACAAATACAACAAAGCGCTTTCTATATGGGTATAATAAAACATATGTGCAATGCCTAGTTTTCTTTAATTTTGTATACCTATACAAATCACCCGCTCATCCACTCATGTCCTCTGTATCTACAGGTGCAAGTGTTCTGTTGTGCATATATACAATGAACAGGTGTTGTAGCGTATGGGAAAATCCAGAGGCAAGTGATTGTATTGCATTTGCTCAATTGTGTACACATGTGTCTGAACAAATTCTATTCCAACCGAATCTGCATTTCTTTTTCAAAAGAGTACTTTACATTTACTTAGTATATTTAAAGTGAAAGTCCGGATTTATTGATTAAAAAAACAATCTACTCTGGAGAGATTTGCACAACATTGCAAGAATTGTAGCATATTTTGTTCTGGAAAATTAGGAGGTCACGTGACTGACCAGAACAGAGCAAAGACAAGGTATTTACAGGCATTATTTAAAATAAATAAATTACACAGTTTAGGATAGATTATTAGAACAGATGGGGCTGGCAGTAATATTTCTTTACTTTTACTGCCAGCTACTAATAGCGGCGGGGGGAGGGGGGGGGGCGGCAGAGAGGGCAGACACACACACACAGGAGCTGACAGGCAGGGAGGGAGAGGAGAGCAGCGGGATGACGAAGGCATGTAAACTGACCATGGTAATCATGGATCAGCAGCCATGATTACCGTGGTCAGCCCACAGAGGGAGGACACAGGAACAGGCAGGATCAACCAGGTTTTTCACAGCTTCGAAAGTTTAATCTGCCATAAGCGAACAGGATTTCTTCCTGTCTTTTTTTTTTTTTTTTTACGGTTACAACCACTTTAACTGCACAGTCACTCATAGCTAGCAGTAGTTAGTTCTAGTCAGCTAGACATGCTGTATAATGTTAAATATACTTCACTGCTCAGCCAAACAGATTCTTCAGTTTTAATGAGTGTCAGGAACACACCCTAGCATTTATAGCCACACAGGTTACTGAGTCATCTTGGTCCCATCACTAATTAACCCGTCAAGGCAGATGTTGATTTGTTCCAAGAACAGGAAGAGAGATGTGAAAGTTTGTGAAATCACTGTGTTCTTATATCAAAATCCAATAACCATACTGTCATGTCTGGTTGGGTGTCCATTGTTCAAGTCGCATGGCTGAAGGTGTGAAATGTTGTTAAATCGCCTCTACCCTGGTGTGAGGACAATTGCATACAATACAAAAAAATATATATAATATTAAAAAAAAATGCCACTCTATTAAATACACTGCCAAATACTGTTTTTTTTAAACATATAATAATAAATTGTATTTTATTTCTGATTTTAGGTATTTGATCCCCTTAGATTCTCTCCTGAGAATACCACCAAAAGACATTCACACGCCTTCCTGCCCTTCTCTGCCGGAGGAAGGTATCTCTGCGCTATCTTTATACAACTTACAAGCAATGATTTGAAAGATTAATCAAAATATCTGAAGGGAAAGCTGTTTTTTTCTTGTCCACCAATCAGATTGTTCCATTTATTTTTCATTTGCAGTAAAGGAGAGTGAAGGGGACCATCTAATTGGTTGCTTTAGAGTAGACAATAAGTGAAGTTGTTTACATTGAAAGTTTAGTTTGAAGCCCTTTTTGCAGCTTCAATACACAGTAATATAGACATCTTTTACTTCCAATAGAAAGGTAATTTGGGAAATACATAGCATATATTTACCACTGAATAATAATCATGTTATTGTAGAAGGTAATCACTCTGTAATTACCGGTATACATTCACTTTGGAACTCACAGCTTGACTTCCCTGACTTAGGGATCAGGTCTAATCCTACCCTTCACCCTGTTTAAAGTGAGTACCTTCAAGGCCCCCTTCACACTTTTTTGTGACTTGTCCTGCGACTTGGGACTGCAAAGTCACATGACAAGTCGTACCCCATGATTTCCAATGAGTACCATTCATATCTCTGCAACTTCAAGTTGTAGCGACTTAAAAGTAGTCCCTGCGCGACTTCAAAGTAGTCTGTAGGCCGTAGATATTTTTTTTCCTGGGGGGGGGGTTCAGGTCTTTCAAACTCAAAGGCATTATTTAGGTCATGAGGATTTGCAATGCAGCACAGCTAAAATGATCACCATTCAACTGAATGTGGTTGTGGTGCAGTAGTGCAGGGTTTAAGGGGTTAAAATATGTGATGAGGAAGCAATACTGCGCCTCCTCGCTGCCTGCCAAATGCTCTTTGAAGAACAATCTGAACACCGATCCTCTTCAGAGTGCAAAACTAGTGGAAACTAGCCTTAAGTGTTTATGTAGCTGACATCCTTTATGTAGCTGAAAAGGACCTGGGGGTCCTAGTAGATGATAGGCTCAGCAATGGCATGCAATGCCAAGCTGCTGCTAACAAGGCAAACAGAATATTGGCATGCATTAAAAAGGGGATCAACTCCAGGGATAAAGCAATAATTCTCCCACTCTACAAGACTCTGGTCCAGCCTCATCTGGAGTATGCTGTCCAGTTCTGGGCTCCAGTCCTCAGGAATGAAGCGAGTACAAAGAAGGGCAACAAAAGCAATAAAGGGTCTGGAGGATATTAGTTATGAGGAAAGGTTACAAGCACTGAACTTATTCTCCCTGGAGAAGAGACGCTTGAGAGGGCATATGATTTCAATTTACAAATACCATACTGGTGACCCCACAATAGGGATAAAACTTTTTTGAGAAAGGGAGTTTAATAAGACACGTGCCCACTCAATAAAATTAGAAGAAAAGCGGTTTAACCATAAACTACGTAGAGGGTTCTTTACTGTAAGAGTAGCAAGGATGTGAAATTCCCTTCCACAGGCTGTGGTTTCATCAGGGAACATCGATAGTTTCAAAAACGATTAGATAAGCAACTGAACGACTGCAACATACAGGGATATATAATGTAATACTGACATATAATCACATACATAGGTTGGACATGATGGACTTGTGTCTTTTTTTTCAACCTCACCTACTATGTAACTATGTAATCCTAAGGCTTTTAAATATACACCAGCTATGTCCTTCCTGAGCTAAATTTTTAACTTGCATCCATACGAATTTTGTTCCTTTAACACTATATATTATTTTAAAAAAGAATTATAATTGGTACTTACTGCATATTTTCATTGTGTAACAATATGCAGCATGTACCTGGTAAATATTTCATTTTAAATAAAAGAAACTAGACATGTGCAGGATGAAAAAATTTGTTTTGTTTAGTTTAGTTTCGGTTCATTATTTAACTAAATTCATTTAGTTAAATTAGTTACATTCATTACATTTGTGTTCGGGATTCGTTTAGTTTCGTATTCGAAAAAATTCGACCGCATTCGAAAAAAACTATCAAATTCGCAAAAATTCTACTGCATTCGAAAAAAAACTATCGCATTAGAAAAAAAGCTATCAAATTCGAAAAAATTCTACCGCATTTGAAAGAAATTTGACCGAATTTGAAAAAGTAATCTATGGTGTATATATAACCATTTTGCGAAATTCGAATTTCGTATAAAATGAATTCGAATAGAAAAGATTAGAATAGAGTAGAAAAGAATAGACTAGAAAAACAATAGAACAGAATAGAATAAAATAATATATAGATTGAAGTGTAGAGGAAAACCACACACAGCTTTCAATCTAGTGTCAGCAAACAGGTCCTCCCACTGACCTTGTATATATAAAAATAAAGTTCAGATGTGTTCTGACTGATCTAAGGAAGGGTCCGAACAAATCAGCCTGAAACGTAATCTTTGTCTGAACAAATGATTGTAATGATTCTGTTTGGAATGACTCTACTTGCTTTTTCTAAAGATTTGATGGAATAAAGCAACAAATTTTTAAGTGCAGCAACCTTTGGAAATATATATATATATATATATATATATATATATATATATATATATATATATATATATATATATATATATATATATATATATATATTATTGTTTTTCTAGTCTATTCTTTTCTATTCTTTAATTCTATTCTAATTCGATTTTTCGAAATTAGAATATCTGAAAATGGATAATAATAAATATATATATATATATTATTATCCATTTTCAGATATTCTAATTTCGAAAAATCGAATTAGAATAGAATTAAAGAATAGACTAGAAAATAATAAAAAAGAATAGAATAAAAAAACAATAGAACAGAATAGAATAAAATACAATATATGTTTTTCTAGTTTATTCTTTTCTATTATTTTCTTTTCTATTCTAATCTTTTCTATTCTAATTCATTCTATATGAAATTCGATTTTCAGAAGCCATGTTCCGAAATTCGAATTTTGTATAGAATGAATTTGAAATGAGTAGAAAAGACTATTAAAGAATAGAAAGTAATAGAAAAGAAAAGAAAAGCATAGAAAAACAATAAAATAGAATAAAAATAATATTATATATACCGTATTTATCGGCATATAACACGCACTTTTTTCCCCTGAAAATCAGGGGAAAATCGTGGGTGCGTGTTATAGGCCGATCCCCCCCCCAATTGTGTGTGATCGCGGCAATTGCCGCGATCGCCGCCGACATACACAGCCGTGTGGAAATTCAAATACGGCGCCGAGACTGCAGGGACTCGGCGGAGCGGAGCTACACATAGCCGAGAGTCCTCGGGTTTTCTCGGCGCCGCTTACAGTCCCGCCCATAGGGCGGAACTGGGCGGGACTGTAAGCGACGCCGAGAAAACCCGAGGACTCTCGGCTATGTGTATCAGCGCTCCGCCGAGTCCCTGCAGTCTCGGCGCCATATTTAAATTTACACAGGGCTGTGTATGACGGCAGGGATCGCGGCAATCCCACAAAGGTGCACGGGGGGGCAAGGCTGCACGGGGGGGCAAGGCTGCACGGGGGGGCAAGGCTGCATGGGGGCAAAGCTGCATGGGGGAAAAGCTGCACGGGGGCAAGGCTGCACTGGAGAAAAGCTGCACTGACATGGCTGCACTGACATGGCTGCACTGACAAGGCTGCACTGGGGCAAAGCTGCACTGACAAGGCTGCAATGGACACTGGGGCAAGGCTGCACTGACAATTCTGCACTGGGGCAAGGCTGCACTGGACACTGGGCAAGGCTGCACTGACACTGACAAGGCTGCAGATGGACACCGATAACGCTGCATTGATGGGCATTTTAATGTAAGTCTTTCTTCCTTAAACTTTACTCCTAAAAGTTTTTTTCCTTAAAATTCCCTCCTTAACTTGGGTGCGTGTTATACGCCGGCGCGTGTTATACGCCGATAAATACGGTATGTATTCTATTGCTTTATGATTTTATATTCTATTTTATTGTATTTTTTAGAAAATCGATTTCTATTGTTTTCAAATTCGATTCAAATTTGTTTTTGAATTCGAATATGTTTTTCGAATTAGATTCGAATTTGTTTTCAAATTCGTTTAAATTCATCACTTTTATAATTCGGAAATTTGGATGCATCCGAATTTCCGAATAATGAAAAATTCGTCCGAATTTCGATTCGGAATGAAACGAAATGCACATGTCTAAAACTGAGCCAACTTCACAAAGACCTGCTCAGGTTGCACAGTAATGCCCTGTACACACGGTCGGACTTTGTTCGGACATTCTGACAACAAAATCCTAGGATTTTTTCAGACGGATGTTGGCTCAAACTTGTCTTGCATACACACGGTCACACAAAGTTGTCGGAAAATCCAATCATTTTAAACGCGGTGACGTAAAACATTTACGTCGGGACTATAAACGGGGCAGTGGCCAATAGCTTTCATCTCTTTATTTATTCTGAGCATGCATGGCACTTTGTCCGTCCGATTTGTGTACACACGATCGGAATTTCCGACAACGGATTTTGTTGTCGGAAAATTTTATCTCCTGCTCTCCAACTTTGTGTGTCTGAAAATCCGATGGAAAATGTCTGATGGAGCCCACACATGGTCGGAATTTCCGACAACACGCTCCGATCGGACATTTTCCATCAGAAAATCCGACCGTGTGTACGGGGCATTAGATTGCCTATTATCCAGTCTTAAGCTCCAAAATCAAGTGCAGCAGAAACTGACTGACATTCGGCCCATGTGTATAGGTACTTGTCCGACAGAATCCAACCAGCATCTGGTCAGTACTCTCAGCCAATGGTTGCAAGCACTGACAGGTGTGTTCTGGCGGGGTTGTCCCCCCTGTGAGAACACAGTAGCTCAACGGGGCGATCACTGTAATAACATCACATCATTAGTACAGATAGCTTCTCCTGAGCTCCCCAATATTCTTTTCGTTCAACCCATTGGATTGAACTAAAAAAAAAACGTACTCGGTGTACCAGGCTTTAGATCTTATCTTATCATATATTCTAAATGGCAAATATACCATGAATACATACAGCCAGGATCCAGGGTGTTCCAATTTCTGTTTTAACACCTGAGTGATAAGCTGAAAAAAAGCCAGGGCTGTCCACTGGTGTTAACATGTACAGTATCTGCACATTAAGTGGTACAGTGAATATCTCCTAAATGTGTGATGTTTAGGAAATATTCACGTGGGAAGCAGCAAGTGATGTCACCCATGCATGTGCTCTGAAAGGACGGCATTGGTCATTTTGCAGTCTGTTTTGCACTTCTGTGATCTGTTTTTAGCTGATAGCTGGATAAAGGCTGCTACATCACTCAGCAGGTCCAGGCTGAGGAAAGACCATAACATTTAAGTTGGGATTTCCCCAGATCCCTGGACTGGCAGTTGGCTCAGCCTGTCAGCGAGCCGCTAAGATCCTGAGCCAACTGTCCCTTCCACAGCCCAGCACTCTAGTGAGCATGGGGGGTGGTCTCCCTCCTAGGAACCCCCCCCCCCCTTCCCTCCTCAAGCAAAGATTCCCACTGCAAAATATCTCCCTCCCTCAAATATTCCCCCCAAAAATTAAACCCCCCATCTCTAAACTGACCCCCAAAGCAAAAATATCTCCATCAGTCAACACCCCCCCTAGCAAAGATTCCTAATTATGAAGAAATTCTCTCTTCGTTCAATCAAACTCCCTGCCATTAACCATCCCTGTAAACTTCTCTACAAAAAATCCCCCTTCTCCAAAAGCAAACCCACCTATCTTTCCTTAACCCCCCCTCCAAAAGAAACTCCCCCAGGCAGGAATTCTCACCCACTCCTTCCCCAAACAGAAAGTTTATACCTCTCCACTTGCCAGACCTTAGATTCAGTGCTGCACATAGGCAGGAAAACTTCTGAAGCCCCAGTCTCCCTTCTGCTGAGTCATATGTAACTCGAGGAGGAGTCTGGGAGTTCCTTCGACCATGCACTGTCAGTTGCAAGTATCCAAGACCTGTTTGGAGGTATTGCAAGCATCGGGACCTCGCAGGAATTTCATGCCTTTTTGGGGGACCCCTTATTAAACTGATGGAGATTTGGCACAATAGAAGGGGGACTGGCTGCTGCACTCCAAAACTCTTTGCTTCTACTGTGCTGTTGCTGAAGCTGAGCAGCGCAGCAACAGGGACACTGCCTGGGCATGTTGCCAGGATGCTCTGGGGGGGGTTTGAACACCCCTGACCCTCCCCTTATCTACGCCCCTGCTGTGCACTACTTTGGTCCGACTTTGATGCGACTTGAGGTCCAGAGATCTCAAGATTACACAGGCATTACTTCAAGTTGCATCAAAATCGCGCAACTTTCAGGTCGCACAAGTGTAAAAGGGGCCTGAGTTGCGCTCTTTCATAGAACATCGGAAAGGTGGGTGGGTGTGGCTTAGCTGTGAAGGTGGGACTCCTGACCCAACGTTGGAGTAGTCAAGCTGAGTTGAATGAAATTGAGATCAGAGGGACACACAGAAGAAACTTTGTGACAGAATAAATAGAAATCTACTTATGGTGGCAAGAGTTTAAAGGGTATCTGTGGTTAAAATGTAAAATACATATAATAATTTCCTCTTTGCATTTTAATTATCTCTAGCCTTCTCCTATTATTCCTACTGATCTTAAAGTTTGTAAATTACTTTGTGACAGTGTTAATTTTGGCAGCAAATTTCGATTTAGTTTTAGTCTTAACTAAAATGATATTTTAGTTTTAGTCCCATTTTAGTCTCCTGCAGTTGTTTTAGTTTTAGTACATTTTAGTAGACTAAAACTAATTTTAGTCGTCTAAAATCAAATGGGTGTAGTTAAATTGTAATAAAGCATTTCTGTACAATTTCCAAACTCCTTATATACTGCTGGAGTGAAAAATTTGAATGTGTTATTATTTATGGTATTGACGGTATGAACACTCACTACAGACCAGTGTTCATTTTGACGTCAAATTTCAATTTAGTTTTAGTCACAGTCTTTTGACTAAAATGCCATTTTAGTTTTAGTTGTACTTTAGTCATCTCAATCGTTTTAGTCAACTAAAATAATATTAATTTAGTTGACGATAATGTTTTAATCTGCTTTGTGAAGACCCCCACACATTTACTTCCTTGAGCTCTGTGACACATACAGTGGTGTATTTAGGGTTTGTGTTGCCCTAACTAAACTCGCACACCCCCTAATTTAAATATGACCCACCTTTTCCTGTCAAGGACACACCCCTTCCTTTTTAAGACCCACCCTGAGGAGGACCGACACATATCCTCTCCCCTCCCACAGCACCCCCAGCACATATCCCCTTACCCCTCCTCCCCTCCCATCACACCATGTGTGCATCTGCTCTCTGCCCCCCCCTTTTTACTTTGTTCCCTTCCTCTGTAAACTATACACCAGACCTCAGACCAGCAGCGCGGCTCTTGCACTGAAGTCGTGTCGCTCCTCCTCCTCCTCCTCCTGGCTGTGTACACTTGAACATTGGAGCCGAGAAGGAGGAGCCAAGGAGTGTGTGTGGCTCTCAGTGGGGAGGGAAGTGTTGGCTGCTACGGAAAGTCGATCACCGCTTGTCACACATTTCACAGAACCTGCCTTCTGACCTACAGAGGTGCTGAAAGGAGGCGTTTCAGGAGACAGAGTCAGAGCAGGAATCACAGCTTGCAGGAAGCAAGATACCATGGAAAACAGCAGGGAAAAAACTGCAAAGCATGCAGGGATTCTAGGAAGTTGTGGAACGAGGTAGCCAGCAGACAGGCAGCACTCACAACATAAAAATGACACATTTCAAGTCAAGAATAACTTTTCTTTTTATTCCTATGACAATGCTGATGGTATAAAAAGAAAGTGTATACTGTGACCATAAAACTCCTATAACTTTCGAAAGTTTAAATAGTTAACAGGTTCTCCTTAAGTACAGTATATCAAGCATGTGCTTCCATTGTGGAGACGCTTTAAAAAAATTCAGTAGCGTTAGGACTGCAAGCATACACAGGGTGCTGTGAAGAGGCCTTGCCGCTTATGCATGCGTTTGCAAATGCGTGCTAACTAAACCCCTGTTTTTAACGCAGACTGTTGGACAGATTAATTTGGTCAGTTGGCAGACTGGTTGGTGAGTTGAGCTATGGAATGTTCTGTTTTTGTCTTTCATGTGATTGCCCTTCCATGTGCTCCTTGCTGTGGGGGGAGGGGCCATTTGTTTGTTACTGGTGTAAAATATGGTCCGGGGACACACTGTACACCTTTGCTGCCACTGTGCTCTTGCTGGGTGTCCAGTGTGCTCCTGTTCCTTTAAGGGGGATTGGGCTGCCTCCAAGCCCACCTGCCCTCATCTATCCATTTAATGCATGTGCTTCCATTGTGGAGACGCTTATAAATTCAGTAGCATTAGGACTGCAAGCATACACAGGGTGCCATGAAGAGGCCTTGCAGCTTATGCATGCGTTTGCAAATGCATGCCAACTAAACCCCTGTTTTTAACGCAGACTGTTGGACAGGTTAATTTGATCAGTTGGCAGACTGGTTGGTGAGTTGAGCTATGGAATGTTCTGTTTTTGTCTTGCAAGTATATCAAGATTCACCTCAGATCTTTGTGCTCTATAAATGCAGCATTTTCCTTTTTATGGTCACCAAACTTTTTGGTGACCCCCTTCTCTGGCTTACAGGATAAAGCAGACTCGTTGTGATGACAGCTCTTAGGCAAGACTTTTTGAAGTTACTTACAGGAAGTACAAAAGTCAAACAAATCAAGAATGAAGATTTTTAACCACTTGCCGACCGCCGCACGACTATATACGTCGACAGAGCGGCACGGGCAGGCAAAAGGACGTATATGTACGTCCTTGCCTGCCCGCGGGTGGGGGGTCCGATCGGACCCCCCCCCCGGTGCCTGCGGCGGTCGGCAAATCTCCCCCGGCGATCGGAGGTGAGGGGGAGGCCATCCATTCGTGGCCCCCCCCTCGCGATCGCTCTCAGCCAATGGGATCATTTCCCTGCCTCTGTATTGTACACAGAGGCAGAGGAAATGATGTCATCTCTCCTCGGCTCGGTATTTTCCGTTCCGGGCCGAGGAGAGAAGACTGCAATGTAAGTGCACCAACACACACACACAGTAGAACATGCCAGGCACACTAAACACCCCGATCCCCCCCCCCCGATCGCCCCCCGATCCCCCCCCCCCCCCGTCACAAACTGACACCAGCAGTTTGTTTTTTTTTTTTCTGATTACTGTATTGGTGTCAGTTTGTGACAGTTACAGCGTTAGGGCAGTGAGTGTTAGGCCCCCTGTAGGTCTAGGGTACCCCCCTAACCCCCCCTAATAAAGTTTTAACCCCTTGATCACCCCCTGTCACCAGTGTCGCTAAGCGATCATTTTTCTGATCGCTGTATTAGTGTCGCTGGTGATGCTAGTTAGGGACGTAAATATTTAGGTTCGCCGTCAGAGTTTTATAGCGACAGGGACCCCCATATACTATCTAATGTTTTAACCCCTTGATTGCCCCCTAGTTAACCCTTTCACCACTGATCACCGTATAACCGTTACGGGTGACGCTGGTTAGTTTGTTTATTTTTTATAGTGTCAGGGCACCCGCCGTTTATTACCGAATAAAGATTTAGCCCCCTGATCGCCCGGCGGTGATATGCGTCGCCCCAGGCAGCGTCAGATTAGCGCCAGTACCGCTAACACCCACGCACGCAGCATACGCCTCCCTTAGTGGTATAGTATCTGTACGGATCAATATCTGATCCGATCAGATCTATACTAGCGTCCCCAGCAGTTTAGGGTTCCCAAAAACACAGTGTTAGCGGGATCAGCCCAGATACCTGCTAGCACCTGCGTTTTGCCCCTCCGCCCAGCTCGGCCCAGCCCACCCAAGTGCAGTATCGATCGATCACTGTCACTTACAAAACACTAAACGCATAACTGCAGCGTTCACAGAGTCAGGCCTGATCCCTGCGATCGCTAACAGTTTTTTTGGTAGCATTTTGGTGAAATGGCAAGCACCAGCCCCAGGCAGAGTCAGGTTAGTGCCAGTACCGCTAACACCCACGCACCGTACACCTCCCTTAGTGGTATAGTATCTGAACGCATCAATATCTGATCCAATCAGATCTATACTGGCGTCCCCAGCAGTTTAGGGTTCCCAAAAACGCAGTGTTAGCGGGATCAGCCCAGATACCTGCTAGCACCTGCGTTTTGCCCCTCCGCCCGGCCCAGCCCAGCCCACCCAAGTGCAGTATCGATCGATCACTGTCACATACAAAACACTAAATGCATAACTGCAGCGTTCGCAGAGTCAGGCCTGATCCCTGCGATCGTTAACAGTTTTTTTGGTAGCGTTTTGGTGAACTGGCAAGCGCCAGCGGCCTAGTACACCCCGGTCGTAGTCAAACCAGCACTGCAGTAACACTTGGTGACGTGGCGAGTCCCATAAGTGCAGTTCAAGCTGGTGAGGTGGCAAGCACAAGTAGTGTCCCGCTGCCACCAAGAAGACAAACACAGGCCCGTCGTGCCCATAATGCCCTTCCTGCTGCATTCGCCAATCCTAATTGGGAACCCACCACTTCTGCAGCGCCCGTACTTCCCCCATTCACATCCCCAACCAAATGCAGTCGGCTGCATGAGAGGCATTTTTATGTCCTCCCGAGTACCCCTACCCAACGAACCCCCCCAAAAAAGATGTTGTGTCTGCAGCAAGCGCGGATATAGGCGTGACACCCACTATTATTGTCCCTCCTGTCCTGACAATCCTGGTCTTTGCATTGGTGAATGTTTTGAACGCTACCATTCACTAGCTGAGTATTAGCGTAGGGTACAGCATTGCACAGACTAGGACACACTTTCACAGGGTCTCCCAAGATGCCATCGCATTTTGAGAGACCCGAACCTGGAACCGGTTACAGTTATAAAAGTTACAGTTACAAAAAAAGTGTAAAAAAAAAAATAAAAAAAACACAAACAAAAATATAAAATAAAAAATAATAGTTGTCGTTTTATTGTTCTCTCTCTATTCTCTCTCTCTCTATTCTCTCTATTGTTCTGCTCTTTTTTACTGTATTCTATTCTGCAATGTTTTATTGTTATTATGTTTTATCATGTTTGCTTTTCAGGTCTGCAATTTTTTATACTTTACCGTTTACTGTGCTTTATTGTTAACCATATTTTTGTCTTCAGGTACAGCATTCACGACTTTGAGTGGTTATACCAGAATGATGCCTGCAGGTTTAGGTATCATCTTGGTATCATTCTTTTCAGCCAGCGGTCGGCTTTCATGTAGAAGCAATCCTAGTGGCTAATTAGCCTCTAGACTGCTTTTACAAGCAGTGGGAGAGAATGCCCCCCCCCCCCCACCGTCTTCCGTGTTTTTCTCTGGCTCTCCTGTCTCAACAGGGAACCTGAGAATGCAGCCGGTGATTCAGCCAGCTGACCATAGAGCTGATCAGAGACCAGAGTGGCTCCAAACATCTCTATGGCCTAAGAAACCGGAAGCTACGAGCATTTTATGACTTAGATTTCGCCGGATGTAAATAGCGCCATTGGGAAATTGGGAAAGCATTTTATCATACCGATCTTGGTGTGGTCAGATGCTTTGAGGGCAGAGGAGAAATCTAGGGTCTAATAGACCCCAATTTTTTCAAAAAAGAGTACCTGTCACTACCTATTGCTATCATAGGGGATATTTACATTCCCTGAGATAACAATAAAAATGATTAAAAAAAAAAAAAAAAATGAAAGGAACAGTTTTAAAATAAGATAAAAAAGCAAAAAAATAATAAAGAAAAAAAAAAAAGCACCCCTGTCCCCCCTGCTCTCGCGCTAAGGCGAACGCAAGCGTCGGTCTGGCGTCAAATGTAAACAGCAATTGCACCATGCATGTGAGGTATCACCGCGACGGTCAGATCGAGGGCAGTAATTTTAGCAGTAGACCTCCTCTGTAAATCTAAAGTGGTAACCTGTAAAGGCTTTTAAAGGCTTTTAAAAATGTATTTATTTTGTTGTCACTGCACGTTTGTGCGCAATTGTAAAGCATGTCATGTTTGGTATCCATGTACTCGTCCTAAGATCATCTTTTTTATTTCATCAAACATTTGGGCAATATAGTGTGTTTTAGTGCATTAAAATGTAAAAAAGTGTGTTTTTTCCCCAAAAAATGCGTTTGAAAAATCGCTGCGCAAATACTGTGTGAAAAAAAAAAATTAAACACCCACCATTTTTTAATCTGTAGGGCATTTGCTTTAAAAAAATATATAATGTGTGGGGGTTCAAAGTAATTTTCTTGCAAAAAAAAATAATTTTTTCATGTAATCAAAAAGTGTCAGAAAGGGCTTTGTCTTCAAGTGGTTAGAAGAGTGGGTGATGTGTGACATAAGCTTCTAAATGTTGTGCATAAAATGCCAGGACAGTTCAAAACCCCCCCAAATGACCCCATTTTGGAAAGTAGACACCCCAAGCTATTTGCTGAGAGGCATGTCGAGTCCATGGAATATTTTATATTGTGACACAAGTTGCGGGAAAGAGACAAATTATTATTTTTTTTTTTTGCACAAAGTTGTCACTAAATGATATATTGCTCAAACATGCCATGGGAATATGTGAAATTACACCCCAAAATACATTCTGTTGCTTCTCCTGAGTACGGGGATACCACATGTGTGAGACTTTTTGGGAGCCTAGCCACGTATGGGACCCCGAAAACCAAGCACCGCCTTCAGGATTTCTAAGGGCGTAAATTTTTGATTTCACTCTTCACTGCCTATCACAGTCTCGGAGGCCATGGAATGCCCAGGTGGCACAAACCCCCCCCAAATGACCCCATTTTGGAAAGTAGACACCCCAAGCTATTTGCTGAGAGGTATAGTGAGTATTTTGCAGACCTCACTTTTTGTCACAAAGTTTTGAAAATTAAAAAAAGAAAAAATAAATTTTTTTTTTTGTCTTTCTTCATTTTCAAAAACAAATGAGAGCTGCAAAATACTCACCATGCCTCTCAGCAAATAGCTTGGGGTGTCTACTTTCCAAAATGGGGTCATTTGGGGGGGGGTTTGTGCCACCTGGGCATTCCATGGCCTCCGAAACTGTGATAGGCAGTGAAGAGTGAAATCAAAAATGTACACCCTTAGAAATCCTGAAGGCGGTGATTGGTTTTCGGGGTCCCGTACGCGGCTAGGCTCCTAAAAAGTCCCACACATGTGGTATCCCCGTACTCAAGAGAAGCAGCAGAATGTATTTTGGGGTGCAATTCCACATATGCCCATGACCTGTGTGAGCAATATATCATTTAGTGACAACTTTGTGCAAAAAAAAAAAAAAAATAAATTGTCACTTTCCCGCAACTTGTGTCAAAATATAAAATATTCCATGGACTCAACATGCCTCTCAGCAAATAGCTTGGGGTGTCTACTTTCCAAAATGGGGTCATTTGGGGGGGGTTTGTGCCATCTGGGCATTTTATGGTCTTCAAAACTGTGATAGGTAGTGAGGAGTAAAATCAAAAATGTACGCCCTTAGAAATCCTGAAGGCAGTGATTGGTTTTCGGGGCCCCGTATGCGGCTAGGCTCCCAAAAAGTCCCACACATGTGGTATCCCCATACTCAGGAGAAGCAGCTAAATGTATTTTGGGGTGCAATTCCACATAGGCCCATGGCCTGTGTGAGCAATATATCATTTAGTGACAACTTTTTGTAATTTTTTTTTTTTTTTTTTTTCATTATTCAATCACTTGGGACAAAAAAAATGAATATTCAATGGGCTCAACATGCCTCTCCGCAATTTCCTTGGGGTGTCTACTTTCCAAAATGGGGTCATTTGTGGGGGTTTTGTACTGCCCTGTCATTTTAGCACCTCAAGAAATGACATAGGCAGTCATAAATTAAAGACTGTGTAAATTCCAGAAAATGTACCCTAGTTTGTAGGCGCTATAACTTTTGCGCAAACCAATAAATATACACTTATTGACATTTTTTTTACCAAAGACATGTGGCCAAATACATTTTGGCCTAAATGTATGACTAAAATTGAGTTTATTGGATTTTTTTTAGAACAAAAAGTAGAAAATATCATTTTTTTTCAAAATTTTCGGTCTTTTTCCGTGTATAGCGCAAAAAATAAAAACGGCAGAGGTGATCAAATACCATCAAAAGAAAGCTCTATTTGTGGGAAGAAAAGGACGCAAATTTCGTTTGGTTACAGCATTGCATGACCGCGCAATTAGCAGTTAAAGCGACGCAGTGCCAAATTGTAAAAAGTGCTCTGGTCAGGAAGGGGGTAAATCCTTCCGGGGCTGAAGTGGTTAAAGTACGCTTATATTGGCTTATCAAAAATAACAATTATTTGTGTATGTATAGTAAAATTTTATAGAAACCTATGTTTTATTATGAAAATAATACATTTGAAACCATCCATCCCATCTACCAGAAACTGCATTGGACAGAATTTTGCGATGAATGAGATGAAGGTTGCTATGGCGCTCACATTACAGAGGTTTGAATTGTACCCAGATCCCAGGAACGAACCCATAAAGTCTCTGCAATTGGTTATGAAATCCTTAAATGGAATCCACCTGAATCTGAAAAAAATAGACTGCATGAAGGTGAAAAACCAGTAACGTCAAGGACCGGTAAATTTGTACAGACTTCTCTGAACAATCCAAGGAGAGCTCAAGTCATAGAAGAATTGTGATCAATACTGTACACAAATTATGTGCTGAAATTAGTTTTTAATAAAACAAGCATGTGTAATAACATATTTATACATTACTGATGTAGATGACTAAGGCTTATGTCTAATTTACATGTGTCAGACACAAGGCCCACAAGCTGAATCTGGCCCACCAGGCCATTTCATGTGGCTTTCACACCCCAGGCTTTTTTTCATCTGAACGTGGCAGAACTCCATTCCGCCACTTTCAGCTTTTGCACTCTGTTCCCCGTGCACCACTGTCACTTTTAAACACAGAAGCCTTCTGTGTTCACAAGGACAGCTTTCCCTTTCAGTGGCTTGCGGCTCTCACAGATCCCTACTTTCCCTGCATACACTCACGGCGGGGACAGACGCCGACCAAATATCTCCCTGTGTGAGAGAGAGAAGGAGCCGCCTACACTGCCAGAAGGTACTAGAGCATGAGCCAGGTAAGTAAAATGCAAGGAAGCTTTTTTTTTTTTTTGGGGGGGGGGGGGGGGGGGATAGAGAGATGAGTGCAGATGTGGGGGATGGGAGGCAGAGGTCAGAGGGGTGGGAGTGAGATGTGGACAGCCTGGGAAAGAGAGCTGAACCCTGCACTCTGTGCATAGCACCCCCTAGACCCTGCACTCCCTATGTAGTCACTGCTCAACCCTGCACTCTGTACTGTGCCCTCCCCTGAACTCTGTACACTGCATACTCCTCCTGAGTACTACTTTGTATCTGAGTAAATACATATTCCTACAGATACAACCGCTGATGCAGCCCACAATGAAATTGAGTCCAACTCTCATGGTCTATTGGAATATGAATAAAGAAATTATACCTATTATTTTACCTCATGTGCCTGGGCACACCCTAATCACCCCCTGTTAGTGTAGCTGTATGCCGGCTGTCTCTCAAGTTCTCCTGTGAAATGCTGCAAGAGTGTATAGCGCTTTCACATTGAGCAGATCGCCAGGCTAAGAGCCACTAAGTGCGTTAAACTATCATGTAATGTCACTGCTTGCAGAGACTAGCTGTCAAAACTCGGCTGGGATGGGTGGGACCAAACATCTAGCCTATCAAACACAAGCCAACGGGATAGGGGCT
Source organism: Aquarana catesbeiana (assembly GCF_042186555.1). NCBI lineage: Eukaryota > Metazoa > Chordata > Amphibia > Anura > Ranidae > Aquarana > Aquarana catesbeiana. The sequence goes on along the minus strand of NC_133330.1, from coordinate 302,664,284 downwards.
GGGAGGGCCACTCCGTGTATGTGGCTCCGCCCCTTTCTTAAGCAGCCCAATCATTGGCTGGTGTTTGCTAGCTGATAGAAAGGGGTGGAGCCACATACACAGAGCCGCCCGCCCTATCCCGTTGGCTGGTGTATGATAGCTGTTTGGTCCCGCCCACCCCCGACATCACCGCCGAGTTTTGACAGCTAGTCTCTGCTAGCAGGGACATTGCATTACAGTTGAACACACTTGGTGGCTCTTACAAGCCTGGCGATCTGCTGAATGTGGAACTCTTCTCTATCAGTGCCAATCAATGCCACCTGACAGTGCCAACCAATGCCACCTATCAGTGCCAGTGACAACCAGTGCCACCTATCAGTGTCACCTGTCAGTGCTAATCAATGCAAACCGATGCCACCTATCAGTTCCACCTGTCAGTGCCAACCAATGCCACCAATCCATGCAAACCAATGCCACCTGTCAGTGCAAATCAGTGCCAATTATTGGCTCCTGTTGCTGCCAATCAAAGCCACATGTCAGGGCCCACCAATGCCACCTGTCAGTGCCAACCAATGCAATCTATCAGTGTTGCCTATCAGTGCCAACCAATGCCACCAATCAGTGCCCATGAGGGCTGCCTATCAGTGCCCATGAGTGCTGCCTATCAGTGCTGCCAATCAGTGAACTGAGTGCAGGGATGGGGAAATGAACTCAGCAGCCAGGCACATTGTCCATGGGGGGCTAGCCTGGTGGGGCACAACTGAAATTTGTTGATGTTTATTAATGCCGCATGCCAATCTTTAGTATAATAGGTAACAGGGACGGTGGAATCCCCTCCTATAGATATTTGCCATACAGATTAACTTCAAGTGCAATAATTCCAGTGATATGTGATTTCACATGTAATACATATCAAAACGAGAATAAGACAAAAACAGTTTTTTTAACGGCTTGCCGACCGCCGCATGTACATATATGTCGGCAGAATGGCACGGCTGCGCAAATGGGTGTACCTGTACTTCCCTTTGAATTTGCGCGCGCGCAACCCTGCCGTGAGCTCCGTGAGTGTGATCGCGGGTCCCGCGGACTCCCCGCGATCGTCTCACGGAGGGACACCCGCGATTGTCTCACGGAGCTGAAGAACGGGGAAATGCTAATGTAAACAAGCATTTGCCCGTTCTGCCTAGTGACACTGTGATTGATCACCGCTCCCTGTAATCGGGAGCGGTGATCAGTGTCGTGTCACACGTAGCCCCTCCCTCCCACAGTTAGAATCACTCCCTAGGACACACTTAACCCCTGCAGTGCCCCCTCCTGGTTAACCCTCTTCACTGCCAGTCACATTTACACCGTAATCAGTGCATTTTTAATCTCACTGATCGCTGTATAAATGTGAATGGTTCCAAAATCACGCCAAAAGTGTCCGATCTGTCCGCCATAATGTCGCAGTCACGATAAAAATCGCCGCCATTACTAGTAAAAAAAAAAATTATTAATAAAAATGCCATAAAACTATCCCCTATTTTGGAGACGCTATAACTTTTGTGCAAACCAATCAATAAACGCTTATTGCGATTTTTTTTTTTTTTTTTTTACCAAAAATATGTAGAAGAATACAAATCGGCCTAAACTGAGGAAAAAAAATGTTTTTTTTTATATATTTTTGGGGGATATTTATTATAGCAAAAAGTAAAATATTTTGCTTTTTTTTCAAAATTGTCGCTCTTTTTTTGTTTATAGAGCAAATAATAAAAAACGCAGAGGTGATCAAATACCACCAAAAGTAAGCTCTATTTGTGGGGAAAAAAGGACGTCAGTTTTGTTTGGAGCCACGTCGCACGACCGCGCAATTGTCAGTTAAAGCGACGCAGTGCAGAGTGGCAAAAAGTGCTCTGGTCTTTGGCCAGCCAAATGGTCCGGGGCTGAAGTGGTTAAACTTAGCAGGGATGGTGGAAAACCCTCTACAGATAATTGCAATACAAATTAACTTCAAGTGCAACAACTTTTTAGTTGGGAGGTTCAAACCATTATAGCACTTTGGAACTTTTATTTTTTAGATTGTTACATTTAATTCTATATGTTTTAGTTACTATTATAATGTGAATTTTTGCACTTAAAGTTAATTTTCCGCCACCCTTGCTAAGTCCATGTCTTTAAGGACCTTGCTTTGTGCACTGGTGAACAGTCATGTTGGAACAGGAAGGGGCCATCCCCAAACTGTTCCCACAAAGTTGGGAGCATGAACTTGTCCAAAATGTCTTGGTATGCTGATGCCTTAAGAGTTCCCTTCACTGGAACTAAGGGACCAAGCCCAATCCATGAAAAACAACCCCACACCATATTCCCCCCTCCACCAAGTGATTTGGACCAGTGCACAAAGCAAGGAGACATGGATGAGTTTGGGGTGGAGGAACTTGACTGGCCTTCACATTAGAGTGGAGACTGCGAGCCAGGCCTTCTCATCCAACATCAGTGCCTGACCTCACAAATGTGCTTCTGGAAGAATGGTCAAACATTCCCATAGGCACACTCCTAAACCTTGTGGACAACCTTCCCAGAAGAGCTGAAGCTGTTATAGCTGCAAAGGATGGGCCAACTCAATATTGAACCCTATAGACTAATGCCGCGTACACACGATCGCACATTCCGACAACAAAATTCATGTTTTTTTCCCAACGGATGTTGGCTCAAACTTGTCTTGCATACACACGGTCACACAAATGTTGTCGGAAATTCCGAACGTCAAGAATGCGGTGACGTACGACAAGCGAGAAAAATGAAGTTCAATAGCCAGTGTGGCTCTTCTACTTGATTCCGAGCATGTGTGGAATTTTGTGCGTCGGAATTGTGTACACACGATCAGAATTTCCGACAACGGATTTTGTTGTTGGAAAATTTGAGATCCAGATCTCAAATTTTGTTTGTTGGAAATTCCGACAACAAATGTTAGATGGAGCCTACAGACGGTCGGAATTTTTGACAACAAGCTCCCATTGAAGATTTGTTGTCGGAAATTCCGACCGTGTGTATGCGGCATAAGACTGGGATGCCATTAAAGTTCACCTCTGCCGGATTAGCCCCCCCCCCCATATCAAAATTTTTGAAAAAATCTTATGCCGTTTGTTAGATCTTTGTTAGATCAGGTTAGATCAACCGTTGTTTACCTTAGATCTCACACAGAAGAAGCAAAATTAACAGTTATTTGCTGGGGTGGCTAACTCGTCATCAGCCCCCCTTATCAAAAAATTGACCAAACAGTTAGCTATTTTAGAAGCTATTTGTTAGATCCAGTAAGACCAAGTGGTTTTAACGTTAGATCTCACATATTTAGAGACTTATTAAGTGATTAATGAGGGGGGCTGCCCCCCCCCTATCAAATTTTCTGGCCAAAAATCATTCAGGCTAATAGATATTCATTAGATCCGGTAAGATCAAGTGGTTTTAATGTTAGATCTCACATAATTTCAGAGATATTCCACGGCAAAATAGAGATATTAGGTGGTACATAAGGACTTGTTAGCCCCCCCTTATCAAATTTTCTGGCCAAAAATTATTCAGGCTAATAGATATTCATTAGATCTGCTAAGATCAAGTGGTTTTAATGTTAGATCTCACATAATTTCAGAGATATTCCACATCAAAATAGAGATATTAGGTGGTACATAAGGACGGGTTAGCCCCCCCTTATCAAATTTTCTGGCCAAAAATCATTCAGGCTAATAGATATTTGTTAGATCCGGTAAGAGCAAGTGGTTTTAATGTTAGATCTCACATAATTTCAGAGATATTCCTCATCAAAATAGAAATATTAGGTGGTACATAAGGACGGTTAGCCCCCCCTTATCAAATTTTCTGGCCAAAAATCATTCAGGCTAATGGATATTCGTTAGATCCGGTAAGATCAAGTGGTTTTAACGTTAGATCGCACATCATTTCAGAGATATTCCACATAGAAATAGAGATATTAGGTGGTACATAAGGACAGGCTGGCCACCCACATGCAATTTTCTGATCAAAAATCATTCAGGCTAATAGATATTCATTAGATCCGGTAAGATCAAGTGGTTTTAATGTTAGATCTCACATAATTTCAGAGATATTCCATAAAAATAAAGATATTAGGTGGTACATAAGGATGGGATGGCCCCCCCACATGCAATTTTCTGGCCAAAAATCATCTAGGCTAATGGATATTCCTTAGATCCGGTAAGATCAAGTGGTTTTAACATTATAGATATTAGGTGGTGGTACATAAGGATGAGATAAGATCTCACATAATTAGAGACTTATTAAGTGATTAATGAGGGGGGCTGACCCCCTCTTATCAAATTTTCTGGCCAAAAAATCACCCCGGCTAATTGATATTCATTGGATCCAGTAAGATCAAGTGATTTTAACCCCTTCCCGCCGACCGTACGCATATATGCGTACTCGGCTTTCTGGGGTTATACCGGGATGATGCCCGCAGCTGCAGGCATCATCCCGGTACCGTTGTTTTCAGCGGGCGATCGGCTACCCGAGTATAACAACCGATGCGGCTAAAAGCCGCTCGGTTGTTATACCGGAGGAGAGGAAGGGGACATCCCCCCCCTCCCGCCGCCTCCCGCCGCTGTTACCGGGCCTCCCGTGCGATCGGGAGGCCCGGTGTCCAATCGGGAATCTTCGGCAGCTGGGGGCGGGCTGGAACGAAGCTGTGAGCGGCTTCGTTCCAGCCTTCTTGTTGTAAACGCGGAAGCGACGTCATGACGTCACTTCCCGTTTACTCGGCTGCCAATGGCGCCGAATTTAAAAAAGTACACAGTATTCAGAATCGCCGTTTTCAGCGATCTGAATACTTTGAAGTGTAAAGGAGGGATCGGGGGTCTTTTAGACCCCCGATCCCTCCATAAAGATTACCTGTCACCACCTATTACTGTCACAAGGGATGTTTACATTGCTTGTGACAGCAATAAAAGTAAAAAAAAAAAAAAAATTTTAAACCCAATTTATAAAAGTACAAAAATAAATAAAATAAAAAAAAAAAAAAAAAAAAAATTTTTAAAGTGCCCCTGTCCCCGCGAGCTCGCGCAGCGAAGAAAACGCATACGGAAGTCGCGCCCGCATATGTAAACGGTGTTCAAACCACACATGTGAGGTATCGCCGCGATCGTCAGAGCGAGAGCAATAATTCTAGCCCTAGACCTCCTCTGTAGCTCAAACCTGGTAACCGTAAAAAATGTTTAAAGCGTCACCTACCTGAAAAACTTAGGGAGACAGTATTAACTGCCCTACAGGACAACCATGGCCACCTAGGGCCCAAGAGAACTTTTCACCTGGTGAGGGACTGGTTCTACTGGCCCTGCATGCAGGCTGAAGTTGAGGGCTATTGCCACTCCTGCATCAGATGTATCCAAAGGAAGACTTTGCCTCACCGAGCTGCCCCAATGGGCCTTCTTCAGAGTCAGGGACCCATGGAGCTGGTGTGCTTTGACATTCTGTGCTTGGAGCCTGATCTGAGCGGGCAGGGAAATATCCTGGTAGTGACTGACCATTCCCCTCGTTATGCCCAGGCGGCTTCCACAACGGACCAACAAGCATCCACGGTGGCCAAGATCTTCGCTGAGAAATTCTTTGTGCACTATGGTCTGTCCCAATGCATCCACTCTGATCAAGGGAGAGATTTCGAGAGTAGACTCATCAAGAGACTTTTAGACCTGTTGGGCATCAGGAAGTCTAAAACTACCCCGTATCATCCTCAAGGAGATCCTCAATCAGAGGGATTCAACCAAACCCTCCTGGATATGCTCGGAACTCTAAGTTCAGAACAAAAGCAGCACTGGAGCAAGCATATAGTGGCTATTGTGCATGCTTATAACAGCACCGTCAATGATGCCACAGGTTACTCTCCCTATAGTTTGATGTTCGGACCGTAGGCCCGGCTGCCAGTAGACTTGGCCTTCGGCACATCCCTCGACCATACCTCAGCAACTTTCCACAGAGGGTATGTGGCTCGCCTGCAGAGACATCTGAATATTGCCTATGTTAAGGCTCAAGCTGCCTCATATGCCCGAGGACAGAGAAACAAAATAAACTTTGACCTCAGGGTATGAGTGCAGGACCTACAGCCGGATGACAAGTTACTACTGAGAAACCTGGGTGTTCCTGGAAAGCACAAGTTGACTGACCACTGGAAGTCGCAGCCCTATGTCGTTTGCAAGCATCTGCCAGGACACCCAGTATATCAAATCCATCCAGAGGGAAGCACAGGCCCGCTGAAGACTTGGCATCGCAATCATCTGTTGCCTCTGTCAGAAGCAGTTCATGTGCCACCACAGCCAGATTTACAGTCCATACCCACGGCCTGTCAAAGATCCCAGGAAGTGACTAGATCTCACTCTGTACCCCTTGCTGAAGATGAAAACAGCAAGGATGAAGAGAAAGATTGTCTGTGACCGTCTCAAATGAAAGGGCCTGCCACCCCCCCCCCTTTTCTTCTCCTCCCAAGGTGACTGAGGTGACTCTCAGGCCAGAGGCTCCTGAGTTTGTACCTCAAAGTCCACCTTTTGAAGAGTTGAAAGACCCTCAATCTTCCCTGCTGACAACAGACCCTTAAGATTTTCAATCCTTCATTGAGGAAGCTGAAGCTGATATGCAGGAAGAAGAAGAGACCAGTGTGCCTGTAACCCCAGAACCTAAAGAACAGTGAGAGCAAAAGATTATTCACCCGCCCTAAAGACTAACATATTATACTTTGGGTGAAAGCTCTGAGGAGGTCGTTCTCATTGTAAAAAGGACTCTTGAGTAACTGACCCTTCCACCGCAGATTTGGTGGTGGACAATCCTAACTCACTGTCAGGGCTGGGCTCAGCCCTTCCTTCTCTGAGCTGGCTGCTCAGCTGTCGGCTAATTGCCAGCTCCTATCTCTCCACAGTTATGCCCCGTACACACGGTCGGATTTTCCCATGGAAAATGTCCGATTTGAGCATGTTGTCGGAAATTCCGACCGTGTGTGGGCTCCATCGGACATTTTCATTGGGATTTTCCGACACACAAAGTTGGAGAGCAGGAGATAAAATTTTCCGACAACAAAATCCGTTGTCGGAAATTCCGATCGTGTGTACACAAATCCGACGGACAAAGTGCCACGCATGCTCAGAATAAATAAAGAGATGAAAGCTATTGGCTACTGCCCCGTTTATAGTCCCGACGTACGTGTTTTACGTCACCGCGTTCAGAACGATCGGATTTTCCGACAACTTTGTGTGGCCGTGTGTATGCAAGACAAGTTTGAGCCAACATCCGTCGGAAAAAATCCTAGGATTTTGTTGTCGGAATGTCCGAACAAAGTCCGACCGTGTGTACGCCCTATTACTCAGCTGTTGATGATATCCTGCTCGTCAGTCCTGCCTACTTAAGCCATCCAGTCCAGAGGATCTCTGACTTTGCCTTGGTCAACATCACAGAAACAATCTCCTGCGATCCTGTTCAAGACTTGCTTTGCTGACATCTCTTCTGGCTCCAGATCCTGCTTGCTGTTCCACTACATTGACTTCTGGTTTGGCTGACTATCCATTCCGCTTACTGAACTTTGGCTATGTTTTGACTAAGTTTGTTCTTTTTCCTTTTATTATTAAACAAGTGTGATTTAACTGTACTTCTGTCTCGGCCTGATTTCTTGGTTTCTGACACTCACCCCCTGGCACATCTAACTGGGCCATTCCAGTTAAGGTGGCCAGGACAGGCAGGACAACCTCCCCTCCTATGCTAATTGGTGGGATGTTCCTCTTCCAGGGTTTTATGCAGATGTAAATTGTATAGTTTCCTGTGCACACTAACCTGTTTTTTTTTTTTTCGTGTGTATATCAAAAGCATGTAACAGGTCATAGACTCTTTACCTCCTTTGGGGGGGGGAGTGTGTAGCGGGGGCTACTCTATCACCTGTGGTCCCGCCATTCCCGCCAGCGACCGCCGGAGTGAATAGACACTGACACAGGCACGCACTGAGGGAGAGCACGCCTGTCAGTCCCTGTGGGGGATATCTCCGCCTCCCTCTCTTCTTCCTGTGTCCCTACTGGCAGGGAGAGGGAGCCAATCAAGCAGCAGCAGAGGACCACGGGACTTTTCTCATCACAATGTGGAACTACCAAGCCCAGCCTGCTTTGCAAGAAGGGGGGGCTAGCTAAAGACTTAAGCTTGTTAGTCTGAGGAGAGATCACCATGAAGCAGGGAGGTGAACGGAGGTGTGAGGAGAGACTACAGGCACCCGCTGAAGAACCATCCAAAGACGGTTCCAGAGATCATCCAGAGACGGTTGAAGATGGATGTACCTTCTGTACCACCTAAAATCTCTATTTGTATGTGGAATATCTCTGAAATTATGTAAGATCTAACGTTAAAACCACTGTATCTTACCGGATCTAACGAATATCTATTAGCCTGAATGATTTTTGGTCAGAAAATTGCATGGGGGGGGGGCTAACCCGTCCTTATGTACCACCTAATATCTCTATTTTGATGTGGAATATCTCTGAAATTATGTGAGATCTAACATTAAAACCATTTGATCTTAACGGATCTAACGAATATCTATTAGCCTGAATTATTTTTGGCCAGGAAATTTGATAAGGGGGGGCCAACCCGTCCTTATGTACAACCTAATATCTCTATTTTTATGTGGAATATTTCTGAAATTATGTGAGCTCTAACGTTAAAACCACTTGATCTTACCAGATCTAACGCATATCTATTAGCCTGAATGATTTTTGGTCAGAGAATTTGATAAGGGGGGCCAACCCATCCTTATTCCACATAAAAATAGAGATATTAGGTGGTACATAAGGATGGGTTGGCCCCCCCTTATCAAATTCTCTGACCAAAAATCATTCAGGCTAATAGATATTCGTTAGATCTGGTAAGATCAAGTGGTTTTAACGTTAGATCTCACATAATTTCAGAGATATTCCACATCAAAATAGGGATATTAGGAGGTACATATCTCTGAACGTATGTGAGATTTAACGTTAAAACCACTTGATCTTACCGGATCTAACGAATATCTATTAGCCTGACTGATTTTTGACCAGAAAATTTGATAAGGGGGGGGCTAACCTGTCCTTATGTACCACCTAATATCTCTATTTTGATGTGGAATATCTCTGAAATTATGTAAGATCTAATGTTAAAACCACTTGATCTTACCGGATCTAATGAATATCTATTAGCCTGAATGATTTTTGGTCAGAAAATTGCATGTGGGGGAGCTAACCCATCCTTATGTACCACCTAATATCTGTCAATCAGCAACTCTCCTCTCTGCTCCTCCATGCTCACTGGGGCGATGAGCTGTGGAGGGAGCGGGGAGTGGCCGTCTTAGTCTCTCAGCGGCTCGCTAAGAGGCTGAGACTGCCATCAATCCAGGCACCTTGTGAATCCAGACTTTATTGTTGTGAGAACGTGGTGCCTAGACTGACCTCTCTCTGCTGAAAACAGGTCACAGGAGTGCAAAACGAATTGCACTCCTGTGACACATAGGAGAGGCCCAGCCAAACAAGCTCAGGTTGGACTTCTCCTATATTGTATTTTTTATGCTTTTGGCCAATGACAGCCAATAACTCCTGTGACATTATTACACATCTTCTTCCGTCATACTTAATGCTTCCTCTATGTTGTTGCTTGAGTAGTTGTGAAGAGAGTAAAACATCTCAATCAGCAAACACTTCATGGGCAATTTCCTTGCATGACATATGATGCATTCTGCAGTCCTTCTATTGGTGGTGGGAAGGATCATTCAGTAATGGCCTCACTCTGACCAAATGGATGAAGGCTTCGACATCCAGTGTTCTACAACTTTGTCTCTCCATCTCCTCTGCAGCTTGTGTTGAGAAAATGTGCTAGGGTAAAAAAAGATTCAAATGTGTCTAAAATGCGATGGAATTCCCTTACAATCTACAGGGCCAAAATCGCACCAAGTCACACTAAAAGAAGGAAATGCGGCTTTTTCAAAAACAGACAACTGAAAATCGCATAGATGTGTAGCGCCCTCGGTGTTACTAGGTGTAGGTAAATTCAGTTTGGCTCCTTTGTAGGCAGAACAGAGGTTACTCTGTGGCTCTGTTACTTCCCCCTGTATTCTGGAACTCTGTGGATAGTTCTAGAATCTAGTGGGTGGAGGTTTAGCTGAAGACATCCTGAAAGCAAGACCCAGCCTGTATAGCAGTGTGCACTTACAGCAGCCTTTTGGATTCCAGAAACCACTTAAAGGGACTGGGTGAGTAACTTCTATTTCAACTTACCCCAAGCTTGTACAGAGAAGACAGTAAGGTACAAAACTTTACATGTCTGAGACCAGGGAACAACTTAGAGCCAGTGCAAAGCAGCCAGAAGCACCCTCATAACTCCAGCTTGGGACAGTAGTAGCCAGGTGCTTTGGTATTCCTGCCAGGAGCAGCACCTGCATCTTCAATTTTGGAACTTTTTGTTGTTGTTGCAGCTGTACCCTCACTTCCATGGGTGGACAGCATAGTCAGAGTCAGTTCTCAGCAGCCAGAGACATCAAGTGTTTATCCAAGTTCTTCAGTTCTGGGCATCCCATGCATCCCAATTCCCTATCCAAGTTCATCCCTTTAACCACTTGCCTACAAGGCACTTTCACCCCCTTCCTGCCCAGACCAATTTTCAGCTTTCAGCGCTCTCACACTTTGAATGACAATTACTCAGTCATGCAACACTGTACCCAAATGAAATTTGCGTCTTTTTTTTCACACGAATAGAGCTTTCTTTTGGTGGTATTTAATCACTAGTGGGTTTTTTATTTTTTGTGCTATAAATAAAAAAAGACTGAAAATTTGGTGAAAAAATGCCTTTTTCTTTGTTTCTGTCATAAAATTTTGCAAATTAGTAATATTTCTTCATAAATTTTGGCCAAAATTTACACGACTACATATCTTTGGTAAAAATAACCCTAATTAGTGTATATTATTTGGTTTTTGTGAAAGTTATAGAGTCTACAAGCTATGGTGCAAATCATTGAAAATTGATCACACCTGATCACACCTGATGTACTGAAGACTTATCTAATTTCATGAGACACCAACAAGCCAGGAAAGTACAAATACCCACAAAATGACCCCATTTGAGTGTTATGAAAGGTTCGTTTTTTTCAAGTTTTTGGAAAATGTGGAAAAAAAATGAAAACGCATTTTTTTTTCCACAAAGTTGTCCATTTTTAAGATATTTCCAACACATTGCATGTACATAGCAAAAATGACACTCCAAAATACATTCTGCTACTCCTCCTGAGTACAGCGATACCAGATGTGTCAGACTTTTACACAGCCTGGCCACATACAGAGGCCCGCCAGAGAAGTAGCACCTTCAGGCATTCTAGGAGCATAAATTACACATCTCATTTCTCAACCACCTATTACAGTTTTGAAGGCCCTGGAGCCCCAGGACAATGGAAACACCCACAAAATGACCCCATTTTGGAAAGCAGACACCCCAACGTATAATCTATGAGGCATAATGAGTCTTTTGAACTGTTCATTTTTTTCCAGAAGTTTTTGGAAACTGTGGAAAAAAAATGAAAACGCATTTTTTTCCCACAAAGTTGTCTATTTTTAAGATATTTCCAACACATAGCATGTACATAGCAAAAATTACACCCCAAAATACATTCTGCTACTCCTCCTGAGTATGGCGATACCACATGTGTGAGACTTTTACACAGCCTGGCCACATACAGAGGCCCACCAGAGAAGTAGCACCTTCAGGCATTCTAGGAGCATAAATTACACATCTCATTTCTCAACCACCTATTACAGTTTTGAAGGCCCTGGAGCCCCAGGACAATGGAAACACCCACAAAATGACCCCATTTTGGAAAGCAGACACCCCAACGTATAATCTATGAGGCATAATGAGTCTTTTGAACTGTTCCTTTTTTTTCCAGAAGTTTTTGGAAAATGTGGAAAAAAAATGAAAACGCATTTTTTTCCCACAAAGTTGTCTATTTTTAAGATATTTCCAACACATAGCATGTACATAGCAAAAATGACACCCCAAAATACATTCTGCTACTCCTCCTGAGTATGACGATACCACATGTGTGAGACTTTTACACAGCCTGGCCACATATAGAGGCCCGCCAGGCAAGTAGCACCTTCAGGCGTTCTACAAGCATAAATTACACATCTCATTTCTCAACCACCTATTACAGTTTTGAAGGCCCTGGAGCCCCAGGGCAATGGAAACGCCCACAAAATGACCACATTTTGGAAAGCAGACACCCCAATGTATAATCTATGAGGCATAATGAGTCTTTTGAACGGTTCATTTTTTTCCAGAAGTTTTTGGAAAATGTGGAAAAAAAATGAAAACGCATTTTTTTTCCACAAAGTTGTCCATTTTTAAGATATTTCTAACGCATAGCATGTACATAGCAAAAATGACACCCCAAAATAAATTCTGCTACTCCTGAGTATGGCAATTCCACATGTGTCAGACTTTTACATAGCCTGGCCACATACAGAGGCCCGCCAGAGAAGTAGCACCTTCAGGCATTCTAGGAGCATAAATTACACATCTAATTTCCTGACAACCTATTATTTTTGAAGGACCTTATATTTCTAACACATTGCATTTACATACCAAAAATTACACTCCAAAATAAATTCTATTGAGGAAAGGGTAAAAAAAAAGTATTACCTGTGGTTTTAGTAGTGTCCCCAGAGGAGAGAATTGGTGCAGGCAGCAGGCAGCAGGCAGGGATGTGCTTAGCAACAATAGTAATTATCCAGGCAGCAGGCAGGAATATTGTCTATAGTCAGCACAAGGATATCGTCAGCACAGCCAAAGCATTTGTCCATAGAAATTGTCCAGGCAGAGACAGCCAACACAGCCATAATATTGGTCCTGGTACACCGTTACCTCCCTGCACTCATTATTGTACCGCTCTCCAGCCCTTCATAAACATACTGCCTCTTGCTACAGCTAATTATTTCCATAGTCCAGGTAGCAGGCAGAGGTGTGGTCAGTTTATGCTGCAGGCAGGGGGATGGCGGCAGTAAGTCAGCAGCAGGCTGAGGGCCGCAATCAGGTAAGACCTGTGCACAGGGGCACAGGGGTAGAGGCTTCGACCCACCCAAATCTCTATGAAGCCTCCGGACTCCAGACCCTAATCCGGAAATTACGAAACCCGGGGACAACAAAAAAAATTGTTTTCTCCATCCGGAAAAACATTTCTGGAGACCCTCACATGTGAGACCCCTGTGTCCTACAGTAGCAGGGCAACAGATCAGTCCAAGCGGTAGGCAAAAGCAAAGTCCATAAAACAGGCCAGGGTCAGACGACGTGCAAGCAGTCCAAGTGGTTGGCAGAAGCGTAGTTGGTAAAACAGGCCATGGTCAGTTCAAATGTAAGCAGTCCAAACATTAGGCAGAAGCATAGTTGGTAAAACAGGCCAGGGTCAGTTCACATGAAAGCAGTCCAAACAGTAGGCAGAAGCGTAGTTGGTAAAACAGGCCAGGGTCGGTTGACATGTAAGCAGTCCAAACAGTTGGCAGAGGCATAGGGTCAGTTCACATAGAAGGCAGTGGAATGGTTATTTGAGGAAGCATGGGAAATGGTCAGCACAGATCATGAAAATGGGGAAGTGGTTAAGAATATGGGCTAATATTTAAGGGATGTGTGATATAGTCTGAAGCATTCACCAATGCAAAGGCCGGGTTCAAGGGGACACTGGGAACAATGGTAGCTGGTATCTCTTCGAAATCCTTTACTGCTGCATACTCGACATCTTTTTTGGCGTCTTCGGCCTGCTTCAGATGGGGGAATGTGGTCCGGGAAGTGGCGTTCATGCAGTCGGCTTAGAGCATCAGAGCGAAGGTTTTCTGGGGGGGGGTCTTTGATGGTAGATATACACATATATGCTTATCTGGGGACATAGAGTTCTGCAAATCGTTGGGAAAAGAAATTAATGAGTGGGCGAAGTTTATATAATTTATCGTAATTTGGATGATTGCGGGGAGGGCACTGGGTGTTGTCATTAAAATGAAGGAAGCGCTATATCATTTCGTATCGCGACCTGGGCATTACAGAAGAGTAAATGGGCATGTGGTGAATGGGGTGGGTGGACCAATAGGCATGTCCTTAATTTTTTTTTGTAAGCCCCATATTTATGGTGAGGCCCATAAACATTTTGAACTCCTCCAGAGTCAAATCCTTCCACTCGAATGGACGGGCGTAAGAAGATTGGGGGTTGTTGGCAATATGCTGCTGGGCATATAAATTGGTCTGGTCCACGATGAGTTGCAGCAAAGTGTTGGGCAAAAATAAATTAAAACAATCAATTGCAGAAAAATTTTGGGTATTGGCTTGCACACCTGGCTGTGCCGTGAAAGGGGGAATTCTTGCTGATCCTGAGTCGGAAGGCAGCCATGTTGGATTGGCAAGACCTTCTGGGAGATATGTAGCGGCCCTGGCTCTTGGGGGACGTGGCACTCCAGTGCTGGTAGTTGGAGTTCCTGTGCTGGCATTTGGGCGTGATGCTGCGGAAGTGCTAGTACTGGGCATTTCTTGTGGCCTTTCACTGGCGGCAGCTCTAGGACTGGGCCTTTGGTTTTGGGGTCTATCGCTGGCAGCAGAGCTAGTACTGGGAATTTGATCCTGGGGTATATTGCTGGTGGCTGCCTGGTTTCCAGAGCGCCGTGCTCTTTTAGGAGGGATCCATTCTTCCTCTGAATCGTTTGCCGATCCACTACTTTCGATCGGTTCAAATGCTGAATTTGATTCACAGGAATTGGCATTTGAATCTGATGAGAGCTCCCCGCTGCTCTCATCAGTCATGGGGAGGATCTGGAACGCCTCCTCACTTGTATAAAATCTTTTGAACATTTTTTCTGATGGGCTGTGTGACAGGTGACAAATTACAGTTACTGATGGGCGACAGGTGATGGGTGACAGGTGACGGTCACTGATGGGTGACAGGTCATCGGTGACAGGTGACGGTCACTGATGGGTGACAGGTCATCGGTGACAGGTGACGGTCACTGATGGGCGACAGGTGATCGGTGACGTGCGACGGTCACTGGTGGGTGACAGGTGACAGGTAACGGTTGACAGTCACTGATGGCAGTCTCTGATGGTGACTGGTGCACTTTATTGGACTGATAGGTGACAGATGAGGGTCACGCATGGGTCACTGACGACGGTCACTGATGGCGGTCACTGAAGGGTGACAGGTGCACCGCTGACGGCAGTCTCTGACGGTGACAGGTGCACTTTGTGGGCACTGACGGGTGACAGGTGCACTTAGTGGGCACTGACGGGTGACAGGTGCACTTAGTGGGCACTGAAGGGTGACAGGTGCACTTAGTGAGCACTGACGGGTGACAGGTGCACTTAGTGGGCACTGACGGGTGACAGGTGCACTTAGTGGGCTCTGACGGGTGACAGGTGCACTTTGTGGGCACTGATGGGTGACAGGTGTACTTTTATAAGTACTGATGTGGTGACTGTTGGGTGACAGCTGTAATTGGGGGGGGGGGGGCAATGTGACAGGTTCTCTTTGTGGTGTTGGTGCAGTACACTACAGAACACACATAGATCTGTCACTCACTGCTCCTGGCTCTTCTCTCCTCACACTGAAAACGGTGTGTGAGGAGAGAAGAGCCGGTGACAGCTAGTAACCGGTCTATGTTTACAGTTAGTGATCGGCTGTGAATGGATCACAGCCGATCACGTGGTAAACAGCCACCAGCCATTGGCTGTTTACCCTTGTCGGTGACGAGCAGTGTTCCTGGGAACACGCCGCCACCGACGTGACCACGCTGCGCGCTCCCGATCGCGCGCGCATGCACCGACAGAGCAGGGCTGCGCGCCCGCGATCGCGCGCATGCCCTGTGTAAACCAGCCGCCGTCATATGACGGTGGCCCAGAACAAGAGCCGCACCACTCCGCCGTCATATGACGGTGGACGGGCGGCAACAGGTTAAATAAACAAAACAAAACAAAACCCCCTGAACTGATTATTGGACCTTTGAGCAAGTGTGAAAATTTCTGTTGCCTGGCTGTGTGAGGGAAAGACCCAGCAAATCCAGCGGCTCTTACGGGAGTGAACGCTACGGATGTGAATGGGCACAATAGGAAAAGACTGGATACCTCTTGTGATGTCGCGCGACGCATAAAAAAATGCACAGATGTGAACTTGAATCTCTGCTAGGATAGACTTCATTTAATATTGCAATATATGACTTGAAAGTTGTTCCTTTTAAATGCTTTATGTATGCTCTGAGATACTTTAAAAAAAGAATAAAGAAATATATATATAAATATATTATAAAATGACCCAAGATTTGATCATAACAGCAAGACATTAAAGACTGCTGCAGATATATTGCAGCTCTATTTATCTGCACTTTTCAGCCGCAACAGTTTTTTCCAAGGGCACAGAGACTCTTTAGGTAGGAAAGAAGCACGTCAATTCACTAACGTTTACCACATGTGATAAGGGTATCATGTTACTGATTTGCATAAGTTATTGCATGCGGTAAATTAAGTCCAATTCACAAAAAAAAAAAAACGATTATGCAGTATGTACCGGAAAAAATAAACGTGCAGCTAAATATTGCATAAAAAGCTCTAAAGTCCAATTCACAACCGGACCAGAGAGTGAAAAAGTATAAATACAAAAATTACCCCCAGGGTTTTGCTGGCTTTTTTTTGACTAATAGCGGGTTGCTCAGCAGCGGGACGGGAAGCCAGCCACCGCGTCCTTAACAACCGATGACTCATCAGCTGTCAGCGGCTTCCGCGCTCACAGTTGTTGTAAAAAAAAGCTGACAATTACAAGGTATGAAAAAAAAAATCCATACCAGACCCTTATCCGGGCATCCAGCCCGGCAGGCCAGGAAAGGGGGGACGAGCAAGCGCCCCCCCCCCCCGAACCATACTAGATCACATGCCCTCAACGGTGGGGGGGGGATGGGTGCTTTGGGGCGGGGGGGGGGCTCTGCCCCGATGATGCAATAATAAAATTGCCTCCATAAAGCAGTTCACATGCAAACAGTATATGCTGTTAACAGTACATGCAGTATTGCCTTAAAGTTTTCATAATACAATATTTTTCACGATCGTGATCCTTTAATGTGGAAGTAAAGTTAACTGAGCAACTTTACATTATCGGCCGGTGGATAGTATATAGTTGTAATCCAAATGCCCCATACCCTTTTCCTTACTGAGATATCACTGTATGTTGTTATCATGATGTGATTTGCATATGCACCTTTCCAATCTCATTCCCGACATCCTGGACGCGCTGCCACTTGCAGACCACCTTGCCGGGATTTCCTTATCTTCTATCCCCAGCTAGGTGTTTGCTGGAAGATATTTGTTCTTTTGAAACTTGCCACCATGTTGGAGATGCCTATTTATGAAGAAAAGATGGTTTGCTAAGCAGTCATGTTAAAGTAAAGCTGCTTAAATGCAATCCAAAACTGACTGGCTGATTTACTAATAGGCTCTTCAAATACCTGGGATGTTGTACTTTCCAAGGGAGTTATCCCCAGAGCTTATTAAATGCGATGAAGCTCTGCTGACTTTCATTATCCAATCATATGTAAGCAAAAATGCTTTATATACATTTTCCTTGCATTTGGGTATTCTTTGCAAAGTGAAATCTGACCACATTTGCTAAGTTATGGGCAAAATTCCACATTCCACTGAACAGCCTATTTGTCTTTAGTAATGCAGCCAGGAGCTGGCTATTATGCCTGCACTTCAGAGACATTTTGCAGTACAGTGGAACCTTGGAATACAAGCATAATCCGTTCCAGGAGAATGCTTGTAATCCAAAGCAATCGCATATCAAAGCGGGTTTCCCTATAGAAGTCAATGGAAAACAAAGATAATTTGTTCCACATTGACTTCTATTGCATGCAATACTGCACGTGGCCAGAGCTGGGGGGGGGGGGGGGGGCGGGGGGGGTTCGCTGGAGAGACTCGGAAATGCTCGGAGACCTCTCGGATGTACTCGGAAACTGAGTATTTCCGAGTGTTTCCGAGTATTTCCGAACGGCTCCGAGTGTCACTGGCGCCCCTGCCCCTCTGCCCAAATGCGGTACTGCACACCGCAGAGGCTTGAATTCTGCTAGTTTTGCAAGACAACACTCGGTTCCACTGTATTATTAATGTGGGGTTGGCTCCATCTGGTGTTGGCTGGACTCTTTTGTTAATTTCCTTTTTCTTGTGACAAAACTCAGAGCAAAGCATTGTGGGATGTGTAGTTCAGAACGCTGAAGTTTCCATTCCAGCGGGACTGGCTTGAACTACAACATCTAGATTGCTGGGAATAGAAGAACAGACTGCTGGGAGAGGATATAAAAAGGGCTGCAGTGGTCTACATCGCTCTTTTGGGATGTGGGTGTGAATCTGCCAGCAGGGAGCTCTGTGTCATTGTGAGCTGCTGCTGACTTGTGGCCTACACAGCTGGGAGCCGTTCAGCTGTACCAGGAGGGACCTCTGCAGACAGCATCGTTTCTCTTCTCCAGCAGACCGGAGGCTGTTCCAGGTTATACAGTAATGCCTGCACTTCAAATCCGGGTAGGCCGTAGCGTAGTGTGGTGGACTCCAGATGTCATTTCCCAGAGCCAGGATCCAGAGGGGGTTCCTGAAAGAGTCTCATCCATCGCCTGCATTGCTCCAGCAACTTCTTTATCCAGTGTGGTGAGCGGGCATAGCCCTATTCGTTTATTAAGAACACTGCATACAGACATCTATTTGCTCTGCCCAGTGTGCTGGTTCTTGTGGTGCCACTGGAGGCTAATTTCATATATTCTTTAGGACACTGTATACAGACATCTATGCCTGTTCACAATTTTTATACTTAATCTGACCGGATACCACACAGTTAAAATCATACAGGAAGAGTTTAACCACTTGCCGACCGGCTCATGGCGATATAAGTTGGAAAAGTGGCACTGCTGCGGGAACTGCCGTACCCATATGGTGGCTTCTTTAAGAGCCATGGCAGGCACGCACGCACCGCCGGAGGCGCGTGCCCACCACACGGCGGGGGACCTGGCGTAGGCGTGTTAGGGAGGCCTTGTCTTTTACAGGCCCTATGAACTTTACTCCATTGTGGAATAAAACTTTACTCCACTGTGGAATAATCCTAATTATCCTGAATTGTGTAAATTGCAGGGATTCTCCTCATGGAGACAGCATGGGATCTGGTTCTTTCACCAGCTGTATAATGGTAGTACGCTGAAGGCGTTTGATCAGCTGTGTGCAGAGTTCTCGCTGCAAAATAAACAATTCTATTAATATCTTCAACTCCCACACGCAATCAAGACGCAAAAGCACAAACGCACTCCTTAGTTATATCTAGCTGCTTGCTAATGCGGGAAATCCTGTACGCTGCCACTCGCAAGGGTCTAATATTGAGGGCCTTGCTGTCCTCTATTCAGGATCACACATTGTTAAAAAGTAGGGCTGGTTGGGTCACTGATATTGGAGCCATAGATCGCTGTACGATTGGGGCCGAAGGGACTTCCCTTATGCCCAAAGTGCTCAATGGTCAGGGGAGACTTTATACACATGATATGGCACTGCCCGAAACTTGCTTGATATTGGGCAGAGATTGTGTGGGTTATATCTGATTTAGCGCAAATACCTATACATCTTGATCCTCTGGTGTGCTTGTTGGGAGCAATTGATGCTGAAATGTATCCAAAAGGTATTTATATTATGGTGTCCAGGTTATTATACCTAGCCAGAAAGCTGATTGCCCGATTTTGGTTGGCGCCCACTGTGCCTTCTAGGACACAGTGGATCGCCTACGTTAATTCTCTTCTACTTAGAGAGCAGTTGGCTTATCACCAAAGAAAAGCAGTAAACAAATTTAACCTCATTTGGCCACGTTGGCTTGATAACCCAAGTCTTGCCTCACCACAATTAGTAATAGATAGGTTATTACAATTTTATAAGACCACTTAGCGTTATCATGGTTACAGCCCGAGTTTGGGAATTTCTCTGTTGCGCATCCTAGAGTAGACAAAGGAAACTTCTGACTAAACGTCCCACAATAAACTCAGGCTGTTTTGTCTTATTTTGTATTGCTCTGTTTTTCTTTTTTACTGTTTTTGTGTTTTCAAAAAAAAGTTTTGGATATGCTTTACATATGATGTGATTCTCTGTACCTGGTCCTATATTCCATGTTCAGTGCAAGTGTTGATGGTTGACATCTATGTCTTCCAACGCTATAATGTACAAGCACTTTTTTTTCTTCCTTGTCAATAAAAAAAGTTTTGATTAAAAAAAAAAAAAAGAACTGGTAATCTGCAATATAATATATGTTTGCTTTTGGGTTTAACCTCCCTGGCGGTATGATTACTTCAGATTTTAGGTGCTAAAAGCGGTACAATTATTTGCATGGAAATTTGGCGTTTTATATTGTAGGCCTGTAATTCTTAGGAATAATTCACTTAAATCTGTCCAAACAAGAGTCTAGTAGACATCCCAGGTATGATAAAGTTTGAAAAATGAAATCATAAAATATAATATAATAAATAACTATAAATAATTATACCAAATAATAATATAATAATAATAATAAAAATTATTCAATAATGTAATCAAATCAAAAACACTGAAATTTGCTCAGCTGCAGAATTGTCGCTGTCATTACTTTTCAGTGTCTGATGACGGATTTCCCCACAAATCACTATCGTTCAATTGTGCGAGTGATTCTAATTTATTATCGCTGTTTTCTAGCTGGTCTAAAACCACTTTTGATGTAAAGGGACGGTTTTGGTTGCTATGGACAATCTCCAGTTTCCAGGCAGAAAGAACAGTTTTTATAATATAAAACTGCATGCAGGACACTGGACAAACCACTAGGGACAAAGGGGATGTGTAATTATTTGATACAGTAATGTAATCTGTAATATTACAGTATACTGTATCTATATTGTGTGTTTTACTTTTTGAATTTGGCGCCGAACTCCGTCCCCGTGCGCCGCAACGCTCGCAGGGAACGGAGCTCGGCACTGTGAATCGAGCGAGACACGGTAGCTCGCAGACAACAGCGGGGAAACATCTCAGGATCCAGGAGACAAGGTAAGTAACCTCTTCATGGATCCTGCGATGCTATCCCGAGTCTGGCTCGGGGTTACCGCTTTTGGTACTGAAAATCCACCACGAGCCAGACTCCGGAATACCGCCAGGGGGGTTAATATCACTTTAAGTGATTTTGTTTCTGACCTCCCCTAACTGATAAGAAAAAGAGCCCTTCAGCAGGAACTGGCTTAAAGTGAATGTAAACACTATATATACAGTGCCTTGAAAAAGTATTCCTACCCCTGGACATTTTCCACATTTTTGTCATGTTACAACCAAAAACGTAAATGTATTTATTGGGATTTTATGTGATAGAACACAAAGTGGCACATAATTGTGAAGTGGAAGGAAAATAATAAATGTTTTTCAAATTTATTTACAAATAAATATCGTAAAAGCGGGACATGCATTTGTATTCACACCCCTTTACTCTGATACCCCTAACTAAAATCTAGTGGAACCAATTGCCTTCAGAAGTCACCTTATTAGTAAATAGAGTCCACCTGTGTGTAATTTAATAGAGCTGTTCTGTGAAGCCCTCAGAGGTTTGTTAGAGAACCTTAGTGAACAAACAGCATCATGAAGGCCAAGGAACACACCATACAGGTCAGGGATAAAGCTGTGGAGAAGTTTAAAGCAGAGTTAGGTTATAAAAAAATATCCCAAACTTTTAACATCTCACGGAGCACTGTTCAAGCCACCATCTGAAAATGAAAAGAGTATGGCACAACTGCAAGCCTACCAAGACATGGCCTTCCACCTAAACTGACAGGCCGGGCAAGGAGAGCATTAATCAGAGGAGCAGCCAAGAGGCCCATGGTAACTTTGGAAGAGCTGCAGAGATCCACAGCTCAGGTGGGAGAATCTGTCCACAGGACAACTATTAGTCGTGCTCTCCACAAATCTGGCCTTTATGGAAGAGTGGCAAGAAGAAAGTCATTGTTGAAAGAAAGCCATAAGAAGTCCCATTTGTAGTTTGCGAGAAGCCACGTGGGAGACACAGAAAACTTGTGGAAGAAGGTGCTCTGGTCAGATCAAAATTTAACTTTTTGGCCCAAAATGCTATGTGTGGCGGAAAACTAACACTGCACATCACCCTGAACACACCATCCCCACCGTGAAACATGGTGGTGGCAGCATCATGTGGGGATGCTTTTCTACAGCAGGGACAGGGAAGCTGGTCAGAGTTGATGGGAAGATGGAAGGAGCCAAATTACAGGGCAATCTTAGATGAAAACCTGTTAGAGTCTGCAAAAGACTTGAGACTGGGGCGGAGGTTCACCTTCCAGCAGGACAATGACCCTAAACATACAGACAGAGCTACAATGGAATGGTTTAGATCAAAGCATATTCATATGTTAGAATGGCCCAGTCAAAGTCCAGAGGCTCTCCATCCAATCTGACAGAGCTTGAGCTATTTTGCAAAGAAGAATGGGCAAAAATGTCACTCTCTAGATGTGCAAAGCTGGTAGAGACATCCCCAAAAAGACTTGCAGCTGTAATTGCAGTGAAAGGGGGTTCTACAAAGTATTGACTTGGGGGGGCTGAATACAAATGTACACCACACTTTTCACATTTATTTGTAAAAAAAGTTGAAAACCATTTATCATTTTCCCTCCACTTCACAATTATCTGCCACCAACTGTGTTGGTCTATCACATAAAATCCCAATAAAATAAATTTACGTTTTTGGAAATTTTCAAGGGGTATGAATACTTTTTCAAGGCACTGTGTATGTATGTATATGTGTATATATACATATATATATATATATATATATATATATATATATATATATATATATATATATATATATATATATTTTCTTTTAACTAACAAACTTCCTTGCTCTGTGCAATGGAGAGCACAGGGCGGCTCCAAATCTCCTTTTCTGGGGTCCCCTTCAGTGCTCCTGGCTCCTCCCCCCTGCTGAGTGCCCCTACAGAAAGCCGCTTTCTATGGGGGCGGCACTCGTGAGGGCTCATTCCTGAGCTGCCCTGCCTGTGTAAATAAACACAGACAAGGTAGCTCGGCCCCACCCCCCCCGCTCCCTTTTCACAGGATTTGACTGACCGCAACAGGAGCCAATGGCTCCCCCTTCTCTCAGCCAAGCCTGTGAGAGTGGGGAGAAGAGGAGAGAGCTGCTGCAGATGAGCACAGCGCTGGTTCGCGTTCGAATGAGGGCTTGGGTAAGTATAAGGGGGGTGAGGGGGCATATTGCTACCTAAAAACATTTTACCTTAATGCAACTAATGCATTAAAGTAAAAATGTTTAGGTGTTAGAACCGCTTTAGCAACCTGCTGGAAGGGGCAGTAACATGTTGGTAATAATTGTATCTGTATCTGTCTTAACTGCTCTTGCTGCAGGTGAAAAACAGTGAAAATGGAAGAAAGCATCCAAGAACGCTCTGACTTCAGTGGTAGCTGGGGAGAAACAGAGTTGTACAAAAAAAATAAATAAATAAAAGTATGCTTATTAACAATGATGGTTGTGGTATTTACTAAGAACTTTTGAAATGAGGTTCTTTTTCTGGTAGCAGTCTGCAGAATTCACTTCCAAATTAAGGGGCAGTTGACAGCCCTGTTACCATTTTATCCTCTGATACTTTCAAAAAGGAATAAAGAAAAATTAGATTTAAAATAAATGAATTCTTTTTTGTGATTTTGTTGTGGGACAGCTGCGCAGATAGGCTTTTGCTTCAAGCACAAACCGTAACAACGAACCATGATCCTTCTGGGAACAACAATGATCCCTCATGTATAGTCTCATGGGCCATCCGTTGAGAAAATCATCAGCTATTAACCTGCAGATAGTTTGTAAACACCAATCACACTTAGGACACTGTGATCCAAACAATGAGCTGAGCTTCTACGAGGGGCGTTCAAGTCAAACCGGGACTTTTAATTTTACAGGTATAAAAATGGGGTTCTAGTGTATTGCTGATAGGCAGCACACATGTCGCGAGCCAGGCCAGAGACTGTTAATCAAGATGGCAGACAACAAAGTTAGTGCTTTCATAGAGCACCGTGTCGGGATGAAGTTTCTTGTGAATGGAGATGTAAAACCCACAGATATCTACAGAAGACTTCAAGCACAATACGGTGATGATACGTTCAGGAGCAGTAAGACATTTGAATGGTGTAAATCCCACCCAGCCATGGTGGTTCCCAGCCCACAGCAGTCATTCCTGTGAACTTTCAGCACATAGAACGCCTGATCTTGGTTAATTGACGCATAACCTGTCATGAAATTGCACAAGAGAGTATCATTTCTGTAGTGCACTGATGATGAAGTGAAGCAGGCTGTCCTAGGATGGTTCAGGCGTACTGACAAATCTTTCTATGCCGAAGCTTTTCGTCCTCTCGGTGGCCAGGCCTTGGCCCAGCTTATTTGCGTGCATTAGTGCCGATAGAGCTGTGCTGAGAGCACTCTCCCGGCACAGTGACCAGCAGCTCATAAAAAGCTCCCGATTGCTTCTTACGATTGGGAGTAAGACAGCCAATCACAGCGCTCACTTGTCACAAGCCTCGCCGCCGCCTCCCGGAATGCCAAACTTCTTGAAGGGCCAGTGGGAGCCGACGCAAAGGGGTTAAACGCTGGGATAAGTGTATAAATGTAGCAGGTGAGCATGTTGGAAAATAAATACAGTTTCCACTCCTTGAAATTTGTTCTTTTATTATATAAACGTAAAAGTCCCGGTTTGACTTGAAGTCCCCTCGTATATATAAATATTCTGATTATATTTTATGTAAATGTGACAGTACATATTACAAATGCATTACTGTTTTTTTGGTCTGTGCTTAGTTCATATATATCAGGGATGTTGGTGCCAGATTGTGCAGTCATCGTAATTGACCATAAAGTGCATTACTGTTTACAGTCGAGGTCTTCCCATCTGCTGTACAGTATTATACATTGCTCAGCTCCACCTCTCTGCTTTCTGATCCTCTCTCCTCCTCTGTACACTGTTCTTTGTCCCTGATGTCAGGAGCTTCCTGCTGTCACATTTACTTTCCTGTTTGCACCTGTCAGGGAATGTGTCATGGCTATCACTGGACTGTTTGGCTTTCCGTCTCTGAGCTTCAATGATCTGTGCCACTGGACTGCCTGGCTCTGCCTCCTCTATGTTCTGTTCAAAGCCTCCAAGCTGTATGTGACATGGAGGGAGCTGAACAGAGCATTTAGTCCTTTTCCAGGTCCTAAACGTCACTGGTTATATGGCAATGCTCACGAGGTAAGAGGTTATGTGTGTAAATGTACAGCAAGGAAAATGTATGTATGCACGTCTGGCATAATTCATCCAGAAGTGCATTTTTCTGAATGTTTTTTTTTTTTTTTGCAGCCCAGTTAAAGAAACCCCATTGCCAAATAATTTATTTCAATACAAGCCTCCCTTGTGTAGACATCCAAAATCCATGAGACTGCTGCTTGGTGCCTCCATCGTAGATGTAATGTCTGTGGCCCCAGCACACTCAGATCTGTCACTCAAGGGACACTCTATAGTATTCATCTTCACTCCTCCCCTAGCAGCTATATAAAAATAGGCAGGGGCAAAGGAGCTGGGTCAGCAGAAATTGGCACTCCCAGAAGAGGTTTGGGCTATGATGTACAAAGAGGAAATTGACTCTTCTTAGAGTAGTCAAATTTTCTAGCAAGGCACGTTGCAAGTGTATAAAAAATCATGTATAAGTAAAACACTAAAGTAATTATTTTAAATACTTGATTTTTCTATGTTTTTACCTGCATTTTTTAAACTGGCAACTTAAAGGCTAAGTTCACCCTTTGAAAAAAAATTTAAAATGCAGGCAAAAAATGTGCATTTATAATTTTTTATGCTAAGGAGCCTGCAGAGCGTTGCACCCGGGATCAGCAGATCACAGGTGTAATGTCCTGCTCCTGCAGACTCTCAGGATAGTTGTCTGCCCGTACCTCCAATACAGGCAGGCAGTTACTTTAGCACAAGAAGCTCAATAGACTACGTGAGCTCTCACCAGCACCCTGGTAGTTCATTGAGAACTACAAGCCGTCAGCTCCGAAGGATGACGGTACTTGTAGTCTATTCATTCACAAGAAACTGTAAATGAATGATGCAGCCATGTGGACAGAGTCCCATATAGCTGCGCTGTTTTCAAATTGTGACAGTGGGTGTGGGAAAAAGATACCCCACCCTCTGTCACAGGGATGGGAGAGATGGTGCAGATGCTGGAACATGTTACATGTTCCACCCTAAAAACGGGTGGAACATGTAACATAATCCAAGGTTGAACTTACGCTTTAAAGTGTATGTGTTTCTAAAATCTAATTATCAATATGTTTAGCATCATGCCTCACTGTTTACTGTCTTCTTAAAGCAGAACTAAAGTCAGCAATACTTACCTCTGCTTCAGCAGTTCGAGGTCCCTCAACGGTGCATCTTCTACACAGCTTTTCCGGGTGCCAGCCTGCAGCCATCTTGATTGGCCAACATGGGGTGCTGTCCCTCCGATGCATGCGCAGGAGTTCTGTCATCCCAGCAAATAGGATCTGTGCCAGAATGTAAATTGGGCTGCGCATGGGGCACTTGGCATCTCTAGGCACTTGATCTTTGTTGGTTAAGGGCATCGGCTGGTTTCTATTGACATTCGGCATATGTGAAGCCAGCCGGCCCATCTGAAGCCGGCCATTCGGCTGGCTTCTGTCGAAGGGGCATGACCAAAAAAAGATTGACACCCAATCAGTGCTCTCTGCCATTGGCCAGTGTGTTCTGGTGGGAAAACAATAGCTCAACAGGGTAGATCACTGTAACATTGGATTGTTAGTACAGCTGCTCTTCCTGAGCTCTATAGTATTTTTCGTTCAGCCCACTGGGTTGAACAAAAAAAAAAAAATTAGTGTGCACTAGGCTTTACGGCTTTACATTGGCAGCAGTAATATTTGTAATCTGTACACTTATCAGGGGTCTGGAGTTTGAACTCTGCTTATGATTTCAAGGATGTCTTCAATCTGATAATGTGTCCTTGTTATCTGTTGTTGTTGTATTCTGTATGGTCTATAACGCTATCACATGTATTTTAATAAGGCATAATAAATCACCACAACATTACCTTGAACATGTTAGCAAAAACCACATTCTCTGTTTTAAGCACTTGCCGACCGCCGCATACACATATACGTCGGCAGAATGGCACAGGAAGGCAAATGGGTGTACCTGTACGCGATGTTCGCCGGCGGCCCACAATTGCGGCGAGGAGAGGCAGAACGGGGAGATGCCTATGTAAACTAGGCATTTGCATTTGCATTAGCAACATGATAAATCTATCCCCTATTTTGTAGACACTAAAACTTTTGCGCAAACTAATCGATACACATATTGCGATTTTTTTTTACCAAAAATATGTAGAAAAATACATATCAGCCTAAACTGTGGAAGAAATGATTTTTTTTTAATATTTTTTGGGGATATTTATTATTGCAAAAAGTAAAAAAATTGCTTTTTTTTCAAAGTTGTCGCTCTTTTTTTGCTTATAGCGCAAAAAATAAAAACCGCAGAGGTGATCAAATACCACCAAAAGAAAGCTCTATTTGTGGGAAAAAAAGGATGTCAATTTTGTTTGGGTACAACGTCGCACGACCGCGCAATTGTCAGCTAAAGTGACGCAGTACAGAATCGCAAAAAATGCTCTCGTCAGGAAGGGGGGAAATCCTTCTGGGGCTGAAGTGGTTAAGGTTGTAAGTGTGGTGCAGCGTGGTGCGGCGGCAATAATTCACACAGTCAGGTGCAATATAAAACTTGTATTGAAGTATTGCAGCAACACTTAACAACAAACCTGGTGGGACAGCTAACCAGCCGGGCACACTAATGCCGTGTATACACGAGCGGACTTTACGACCGGACTGGTCGAACGGACCGAATCGGCGGACAATCCAACCGTGTGTGTGCTCCATCGGACCTGCAGCGGACTTTTTCAGTCAAAAATCTGACGGACTTTAGATTTGAAGCATGTTTCAAATCTTTCCGACGGACTCGAGTCCAGTCGAAAAATCCGCTCGTCTGTATGCTAGTCAGGCGGATGAAAACCCACTCTAGGGCAGCTATTGGCTACCGGCTATCAACTTCCTTATTTTAGTCCGGTCGTACGTCATCACGTATGAATCCGTCGGACTTTGGTGTGATCGTGTGTAGGCAAGTCCGTTCGTTCAAAAGTCCGTCGGAAGTCCGTCAAAAGTCTGTCGAAAGTCCGTCGGACCAGTCCGGTCGAAAAGTCCGCCCATGTGTACACGGCATTACATGTTCCAATAACGTGAAGAAGTAGGTTCTAGCCAAACCAACAGCGTCTGTTGAGAGGGGACAGAATGTGGCCTGGCCTTCGAGTACCACACCAGAAATGTATGTAGAGAGATGTGACTCTATGCTTTCCCTTTCGCTAGTACTGTCCCTATTAGATGGGATACCTTTCCCTACTCTACCCACTCGCAAAGAATACACCAAACCCATGGACATGGGCCTTCAAAAGACTTGGTCACACCTAAGATGTTTGCTCCAGTGACTCAGGAAACCATAGTGGTACCCTGTTCCCCATGACTTCCTCTCCCCCTGCATTGCCACTGTGGGTGACTGTCACCTGCCTGCAAGGTCATGACTGAATAGTGTCTTCAGTGTACCTGAAATTTCCACTACGGTTTTCTGATGTCCTATGTATCCATTTATCATGGATATTTCTTCTTACTGAACAAACAGAACACTGCATAGCTGAAACAAATATACGGGATCTGACTGGCTTGTCAAACGATTTGCAAAATAAAGGACATACTCTTGTGACCCACCCACTTCTAACTTTATATGGAAACAGTATGGTGGGGTGACAACAATTCAGAGCTTGTAATTCTGTACACTCTGTGCCATTGCCCCACCCACTGACTAGTTGGACAACTAGTGATCCACAGTGATGTAGCCCACTCTGAGCTCTGTTGCTCCTATAACCCTCCTAGTTACACCAACTGCTGCCCCCCAACACACAGAGCTGAACAACGTGGGAAGTTACAGATTTTTCGCCCATTACTGATTGAGAGAGGGCATTTTAATCATACATTTTATCTGCATTAACATTAATCGGTTATGGATTATCACATGTTTCTTATGTGAATGAGTGTACTCAGAATTGATGGTCTGTTGTGTATTTTTATTAACCTTAGTTCCATGGTGATGGAAAAGACATGGACGTCATCATGCGTTACGCCGAACAGTACCCTTACGCCTACCCATTATGGCTGGGGAATTTCTTTGCATCTTTGACTATCTGTCACTCTGATTATGCGAAGGCCATTCTGTCCAGACAGGGTAAGAGCTCCTATTCACTACACTCAATGAATTACATTATATTCACTTCAATGCTACCTTCTTATAGTAGTGTCTTTTTCCTGGCAGATCCAAAGGATAATTTTGGCTATTACTTCATTACTCCATGGATTGGCAAGTAACATAATTTGAATACACACAAAGCAAATCAGCACAGCTGGAGGGAGGAAACAGAGGAGGCAGCAGGGGGAGGCAGAAGAGGATCAGTGTCTGCAGTAAGGCATTACAGCTGGCCCTTCTGCTCAGTAGGTTCCTGGGCCCCCTTTTTGAAGTGACAGGGCCGGGCCCAGTACAGGAGGGCTGGATGTATTGCCTTATTAGTGGCCCAATCCTCCCTGTTCCAATAACATTAATACTACCTGTAACCCTAACAATAGCCCTAATCCTCTCTGCAACCCTAAGACTAACTTACCCTGTAACACTAACCTGACCTGTAAAAATAACAGTATCCATTCCTCCAACTCTAACACTAATCCACCCTGTACCTTAACAGTAATTCTAACACTAACCCTTCATGTAACACTAACCTTCCCTATAACGCTAACAAAAACCTTACCTATAACCCTAACACTAACCCTTCTCATAACTCTAATGCTTACTCCGTTTTGTAACCCTAACGCTAATCTTCCCTGCAACCCTAATACCAATTCTTCCTGTACGTCTACCCTAAGGCTCACACCATCCCTCTGTAAGTCTAATAGTAAGACTCACATTAACCCTCCCTGTAAGTATAACCCTAAGCCCAACCCTCACAGCACTACGTCAATAACTAACCCCTCTGTACTCTAGGATACCAGTGCCAGAATATGAGGTTTTGATATCAGAGATCAGACTAGGCCTATATGCATTTTTTAGGTAAGAGAATGGCTGAGCGCAGTGGGGGAGGACCTTTGCAAAGTATGTTCAAATTAATGATGCACAAAATATAACGTACATATGAATTGAATATTGCACAAGTGCTTAATAAAGGGAAAAGTAATGGGGGGAACATAAATCCTTGCACAACTCTATAAATGTCATTCAATGACTTCTAAAATTATTTTTTATTTCAAAATCTTTCATAATCTTTTTATAACTCAGGTAAAGGGCTGCTGGTGTTATCGGGCCAGAAGTGGTTCCAGCACCGCAGGCTTCTGACTCCCGCCTTCCATTATGATGTATTGAAGCCGTACGTCGGGCTCATGTCGGACTGTGTGAATGTCATGCTGGTAATTACACATCTTGCAATAAAAAGCATGCTGAAGTTAGTGTGTCTAAGGCTGGATTCACACCTATGCATTGTTGGTGCTTTTTGCATTTTGCAGATTTGCACTAAAAGTCCATTTAACATTGTTTCCTATGGAACACGTTCTATAGTGCAAATCTGCAAAATGCAAAAAGCACTAAAAATGCATAGGTGTGAATCCAGCCTAATACAGACGATACACATAATCATAAACAATAATCACAGATAGACTCCACCATTTCAGTCATCTGTTTGAAAATTAATATTTTCTAAAACTAAAGAAAGATGGGTTTGGTTGAATTCAATTATATTTCCCACTAATGCCAATTGTCCTATTTTGATTGCATTTACGTACACCTGCATGTTCCATTGTGGTATGTTACTGCACACACATTACCTTGTGGTATTTGTATTGTTAATGTGTCTTGCGTTAAGGAAGCTTATTCATTTAGAATGAGCTGCCAACACATGGCGATGGAATGAAATCCAGGCTTGCCAATTTTTCTTTCATATAGTGCACCATAACACACAGTAGCATATTTTTATTTATTTTATTTATTTCAGGTACTTATATAGCGCCGTCAATTTACGCAGCGCTTTACATATACATTGTACATTCACATCAGTCCCTACCCTCAAGGAGCTTACAATCTACGGTCCATAACTCACATTCATACATACTAGGGACAATTTAGACAGGATCCAATTAACCTACCAGCATGTCTTTGGAGTGTGGGAGGAAACCGGGGTACCCGGAGGAAACCCACACAGGCACAGGGAGAACATGCAAACTCCAGGCAGGTAGTGTCATGGGTGGGATTCGAACCAGCGACCCTTCTTACTGCTAGGTGAAAGTGCTATTCACTGCATCACTGTTTCTTTGCAACCTGCTTCAATGTGAGTCCATCATCTATTGTAGTGTGCATTGGGGTGCCATTGTAAATAAATGGAACCCCAAATTACAGTTGCAATGGCAGTGCCCTGCATTGCTGCGCGTTGTATTAACACATGGTGCAACACACCTTTTACCGCCTTCTATTTTTCTCCATGAATTCAAAGCATTTTCTAACTGGATGAGGTGGAGAGGAGGGACAGTCACGTCAGTCTTCATCTCATTCAATTTGAGAATGCTTTGTGTTTATTGAGAAAAGTAGAAGGTGTTCTCTGAATGGCACTTGTGCCAAGCGGGGAACTCCTTGTCATTACTAAATCGCAGGACAGCCCCTTGGCATAGGACCCGTAGAATAGCAAGGATCTCTTTTTTTAGCAGAGGCTACTACAGCGATTCTCTGCTTACATAGGGATTGGCCAGGTATTGAATATGTATACTTTTATAAAATAACAAGGGCTTTTTTCCATCGGAATGTGATGGAACTCAATTCTGCCACCTCTGGCACTGGCCCTGTTCTTACAGCTTACTGCTGTCATTTGTAAATGCAGAAGTCCGTCTCCTGTGTTTATAAGTGACAGCGCACCTCTCCTGGCAGCTCCTACAGAATCAGGGGAAAAGCTAATTCTTGTTCATGTTGAATAAATACCCAGTCTTCTGCAAATGAAATAAGTAAACAGGAAACACTGCTGTAATATTATAGTTGTATAGTTGTAATATAGTTGTATTTTTACGAATTGTATGTTCTTTTCATAGTCTTTTGTTATTTCAGGATAAATGGGAGCATATCATCCCAGATAAGAAGACAGTGGAACTCTTCCATCACGTCAGCCTCATGACTCTGGACTCCATCATGAAATGTGCCTTCAGTTACCATAGCAACTGCCAGAATGACAGGTCAGTATTAAGGAACTCCATTGACAGTTTCCATTATTTAAGACATCTAACCCAATAAAACACATTGTAATAGAACTATGGGCAAAATGATAGTTACATAGTTACATAGTAGGTGAGGTTGAAAAAAGACAGAAGTCCATCAAGTCCAACCTATGTGAGATTGTGTGTCAGTATCACATTATATATCCCTGTATGTTGCGGTCATTCAGCTGCTTATCTAATAGTTTCTTGAAGCTATCAATGCTCCCCGCTGAGACCACCGCCTGTGGAAGGGAATTCCACATCCTTGCTGCTCTTACAGTAAAGAACCCTCTACGTAGTTTAAGGTTAAACCTCTTTTCTTCTAATATTAATGAGTGGCCACGAGTCTTGTTAAACTCTCTTCTGCGAAAAAGTTTTATCCCTATTGTGGGGTCACCAGTACGGTATTTGTAAATTGAAATCATATCCCCTCTCAAGCGTCTCTTCTCCAGAGAGAATAAGTTCAGTGCTCACAACCTTTCCTCATAACTAAGATCCTCCAGACCCTTTATTAGCTTTGTTGCCCTTCTTTGTACTCTTTCCATTTCCAGTACATCCTTCCTGAGGACTGGTGCCCAGAACTGGACAGCATACTCTAGGTGCGGCCGGACCAGAGTCTTGTAGAGTGGGAGAATTATCATTTTATCTCTGGAGTTGATCCCCCTTTTAATGCATGCCAATATTCTGTTTGCTTTGTTAGCAGCAGCTTGGCATTGCATGCCATTGCTGAACCTATCATCTACTAGGACCCCCAGGTCCTTTTCCATCCTAGATTCCCCCAGAGGTTCTCCCCCCAGTGTATAGATTGCATTCATATTTTTGCCACCCAAATGCATTATTTTACATTTTTCTACATTGAACCTCATTTGCCATGTAGTCGCCCACTCCATTAATTTGTTCAGGTCTTTTTGCAAGGTTTCCACATCCTGCGGAGAAGTTATTGCACTGCTTAGCTTAGTATCGTCTGCAAATACAGAGATTGAACTGTTTATCCCATCCTCCAGATCGTTTATGAACAAATTAAATAGGATTGGTCCCAACACAGAACCCTGGGGAACCCCACTACCCACCCCTGACCATTCTGAGTACTCCCCATTTATCACCACCCTCTGAACTCGCCCTTGTAGCCAGTTTTCAATCCATGTACTCACCCTATGGTCCATGCCAACGGACCTTATTTTGTACAGTAAACGTTTATGGGGAACTGTGTCAAATGCTTTTGCAAAATCCAGATACACCACGTCTACGGGCCTTCCTTTATCTAGATGGAAACTCACCTCCTCATAGAAGGTTAATAGATTGGTTTGGCAAGAACGATTCTTCATGAATCCATGCTGATTACTGCTAATGATACCGTTCTTATTACTAAAATCTTGTATATAGTCCATTATCATCCCCTCTAAGAGTTTACATACTATTGATGTTAGGCTAACTGGTCTGTAATTCCCAGGGATGTATTTTGGGCCCTTTTTAAATATTGGTGCTACATTGGCTTTTCTCCAATCAGCTGGTACCATTCCAGTCAGTAGACTATCTGTAAAAATTAGGAACAAAGGTCTGGCAATCACTTGACTGAGTTCCCTAAGTACCCTCGGATGCAAGCCATCTGGTCCCGGTGATTTATTAATGTTAAGTTTCTCAAGTCTAATTTTAATTCTGTCCTCTGTTAACCATGGAGGTGCTTCCTGTGTTGTGTCATGAGGATAAACACTGCAGTTTTGGTTACTGAAGCCCCCCAATTCACTCGTGAAGACTGAGGAGAAGAATAAATTCAATACCTTCGCCATCTCCCCATCCTTTGTAACCATCCTCATTCTTTATGGGGCCAATATGGTCTGTCCTCCCTTTTTTACTGTTTACATACTTAAAGAATTTCTTGGGATTTTTTTTGCTCTCCTCCGCTATGTGTCTTTCATGTTCTATCTTAGCTGTCCTAATTGCACCCTTACACTTCTTGTTGCATTCTTTATAAAGTCTGAATGCTGAGGATGATCCCTCAACCTTGTATTTTTTGAAGGCCTTCTCCTTTGCTTTTATATGCATTTTTACATTGGAGTTAAGCCATCCAGGACTTTTGTTCGCTCTTTTAAATTTATTACCCAATGGGATACATTGGCTAATGCCCTTATTTTATATGCTCTTAAAGCAAACCCATCTCTCCTCCGTATTCTTTGTTCCTAATATTTTATCCCAATTTATGCCTTTTAGCAAGGTTTGTAGTTTAGGGAAGTTGGCTCTTTTGAAATTCAGTGTCTTTGTATTCCCTTTATGTTTCCTATTTGTGTGATTTATACTGAAACTAATTGACCTGTGATCGCTGTCACCTAAATTGCCCCGTATTTCCACATCCGTGATCAGGTCTGTATTGTTGGTAATCAGTAGATCCAGTAATGTTTTATTTCTAGTTGGTGCGTCTACCATCTGACCCATAAAATTGTCCTGCAAGACATTAAGGAACTGGCGAGCCTTAAATGAATGCGCGGTTCCCTCCACCCAGTCTATGTCTGGATAATTAAAATCCCCCATTATGATAACACTTCCCATCCTTGCTGCTAATCCAATTTGTGATAGGAGATCCGTCTCCACTTCCTCCCTCAGGTTAGGGGGCCTATAGCATACTCCCAGTATTATTTTCCCCTTAGCTTCATCCCTTTGGAGCTCTACCCATAAGGATTCCACCTCCTCTCTAGCTCCCTCAGTGATGTCATCTCTCACATTCACTTGTACATTATTCTTGATACCCCTCCCCCCTTTTTACCCTCTCTATCCTTGCGGTATAGGGTATACCCTTGAATGTTTGCCAGCCAAACATGAGAGCTGTTGAACCAGGTCTCTGAAATTCCCACAAAATCCAAATCCTCCTCGTACAACAGTATCTCTAGTTCACCCATCTTGTCCGCCATGCTCCTGGCATTGGTGAACATGCTACATAGTTTAGACCGGT
Source organism: Aquarana catesbeiana (assembly GCF_042186555.1). Classification (NCBI taxonomy): domain Eukaryota; kingdom Metazoa; phylum Chordata; class Amphibia; order Anura; family Ranidae; genus Aquarana; species Aquarana catesbeiana. The sequence goes on along the minus strand of NC_133330.1, from coordinate 302,628,900 downwards.
CGCATATTGTCCTCGTATTGGGTGTTTCGATAATTGGGTGAAATCAATTATTTATTTAATGCATTCTTTGAATAACTTTGACACATCAGTTTTTGTTCCCCCCCATAACATTCATTTAAAACTACATATCCTTTGAAGACTACCCTAACCATGGGGTTACAATTCTGTGTGATTACGCTGCTGAATGAATAGAGTCCACTGGCAGGATCAACTGTCAACAGAATAGTATTTCAAGTGAAAGGCTGCATAATGTTTGACTTTGCCCATAATTTTAGTTTTTTTCATTATCTTAAATTCATGTTGTGCTGTTGCTTGCATTGTTATGCATATTTATTGATAATTTAACCACTTCAATACTGGGCACTTTCCCCCTTCCTGCCCAAGCCAATTTTCAGCTTTCAGCGCTGTCGCTTTTTAAATGACAATTGCGCAGTCATGCAACACTGTACCCATACAGGATTTTTATCATTTTGTTCCCAGAAATAGAGATTTCTTTTGGTGGTATTTGATCACTATTGGGATTTTTATTTTTTGATAAACAAATAAAAAAAAGACCGAAAATTAAAAAAAAAAAAAAAAGTTTTTCTTTGTTTCTGTTATAAAATTTTGTAAAGTAAGTTTGCTCCTTCACTGATGGGCACTGATAAGGCGGCACTGATGGGCACTAATGAGGCGGCACGAATGAGGTGGCACTGATGATGGCCAATAATATGCAGCAATGATGGGCACTGTTAGGCGGCACTGATGGGCACTGATAGGTGGCACTGATTTGCAGCACTGGTGGGCACTCATAGGTGGCACTGATGGGCACTAATAGACAACACTGATGGGCACTGATAGGCAACACTGATGGGCACTCATAGGTGGCACTGATGGGCCCTGATAGGCGGCACTGATTGGCACTGATGGACACTGATGGGTGGCACTGATGGACACTGATAGATGCCTCTGATAGGCATCACTGATGAGGAGGCACTGGCAGGCATTACTGATGGGTACTGATTGACATCATTTATGAGCACTGATTGGCATCATGGGCACTGATTGGCATCCCTGGTGGTCCTGGGTGGCATAACTGGTAGTCATCATTGGTGGCAATCCCTAGTGGTCCTGGGTGGGCATCCTCTGGGGGGCTGTGCTGATAATCACTCAGCGCAAACCTACCCTGTCAGGAGAACAGCCAATTGGCCGCCCCTAAGTCCACCCCTAAACACGCCCTCATAAATTATCTCATGAAATTACAGTGTTCCATCTACTATCACACAAGCCGGTCTAGGGGGGCAGGACCTTGTTACAGCGCTGCCGAACACAGACCCAGCTGCATGACACACATCAGGAGATGCCCGTTGTGTGTGTGATACACAAGAGGAGGAGGAGGAGAGAGAGGGAGGGGAGTGCTGCAGCCTCAGCTCAACTCAAAGCGGCCCAAGGGCAGTCTGGTCCTGACGCTCTGTGTCCTCCGGCTGATAGTTTCCTGGCTGATTGCTTCTGGCAGAAGAGGTTCAGGCTTTTTTATAGGACATCAGAGCGGCCCGGGGGGGCCTCCGGGCCGCTCTGATGTCCTGTAAAAAAAAAAGCCGGCACTGCAGAAGTGATCAGCCAGGAAATTGTCAGCCTGGTCTTCCCCTGCCCCTGCACTAAATTCCACTCGCAAAATGCGAGCAGGCTAATGGAATTTTTGAGGGCTGGATATAGCAATTAATAATGACTACTATGGGCTCTAAAGTCGGTCAGTGTTTGAGCCTGTAGAAATAAAAGAAGCTTAATTTAGGTATATTAGCTATTGCACAAAATGCATTTCCAGTTGGTGATTGGAACTCCCTCACATCTAGAAATGTTTACTCTGTGGAGTGATAACTATAATATAGAAAGTCAAGTTAAGTGCAACAAAATCTGTTGATGGGACTGTCTGGTAAATCTCTGCCAGGCTTATTGCTCTTTGTGCCCCCAAAGGGCAGGCTTACCCTCAAGTCCTGCACCAGAGACATGATAGGAAGTAAACCTGAGTTGTCAAAGGAACAGGAGTCTTCACTTTGAGATTTCTACTCTACTTCCTTTCAGGTGGCAACTGATAAATGTTAGGTTTCCCCTCTTTCTTTGTATTGTGGTACAAACTTTGTTTCTGTAAGTTGGCCCAGATGTGTCTACATTTTATCAATTTATCATATAAATCCCTTGGTCTTTTCAGGTAGTCACTGTTCTAATACATTATAAACCCTGTCAGATTTTGTTTGCAATCTGTGTCCCATTGCAGAGATTTCCCTTCACTTCCTGTCCCATAGCCAAACAGGCAGTGAGAGGAAATTCTTGAAAATTAAGGAAATTCCTTGGGGCCTACTAGGTTACCAGAGCCAATGTCCCCATTGGAATATTTCCCCCAAAATGTGGGATATTCATTTACTTTCATTTTCAATGATAATGGTAAATGGCTGGAGAAAAGCCAATGTAGCACCAATATTTAAAAAAGGACCAAAATACATCCCTGGGAAATACAGACCAGTTAGCCTAACATCAATAGTATGCAAGCTCTTGGAATGGATGATAAGGGACTATATACAAGATTTTAGTAATGAAAACTGTATCACTGTATCATTAGCTGTAATCAGCATGAATTCATGAAGAATCGTTCTTGCCAAACCAATCTATTAACCTTCTATGAGGAGGTGAACTGCCATCTAGATAAAGGAAAGCTGGTAGACGTGGTGTATCTGGATTTTTGCAAAAGCATTTGACACAGTTCCCCATCATAAACGTTTACTGCACAAAGTAAGGTCTGTTGGCATGGACCATAGGGTGAGTACATGGATTGAAAACTGGCCACAAGGGCGAGTTCAGAGGGTGGTGATAAATGGGGAGTATTCAGAATGGTCAGGGTGGAAAGTGGGGTCCCCCAGGGTTCTATGCTGGGACCAATCCTGTTTAATTTGTTCATAAACGATCTGGAGGATGGGGTAAACAGTTCAATCTCTGTATTTGCGGACGATACTAAGCTAAGCAGGGCAATAACTTCTCCGCAGGATGTGGAAACCTTGCAAGAAGATCTGAACAAATTAATGTGGTGGGCAACTACATGGCAAATGAGGTTTAATGTGGAAAAACGTAAAATAATGCATTTGGGTGGCAAAAATATGAATGCAATCTACTCACTGGGGGGAGAACCTCTGGGGGAATCGAGGATGGAAAAGGACCTGGGGGTCCTAGTAGATGATAGACATGCAATGCCAAGCTGCTGCTAACAAAGCATACAGAATATTGGCATGCGTTAAAAAGAGGATCAACTCCAGAGATAAAACGATAATTCTCCCGCTCTACAAAACTGTGGTCCCGCCTCACCTGGAGTATGCTGTCCAATTCTGGGCACCAGTCCTCAGGAAGGATTTACTGGAAATGGAGCGAGTACAAAGAAGGGCAACAAAGCTAATAAAGGGACTAGAGGATATTAGTTCTGAAGAAAGGTTACGAGCACTGAACTCTGGAGAAGAGACGCTTGAGAGGGGATATGATTTCAATTTACCAATACCGTACTGGTGACCCCACAATAGGGATAAAACTTTTCCATGGAAGGGCTTGATGGACTTTTTTCAACCTCACCTACTATGTAACTATGTTCTCTAATCCCTCTCCACTCTATCCAAAACTAAAAAAAAAAAGTTTTACCTTTTGATACTTTATTGGCAAGCATGTGTTAGTATGATTTTGTCCTCAGACTGATGCATACTAATTATTAACAATAATTAAAAATGACAACCAACGACAAATGAACATGGACAGGGCAAAGGCCCGTACACACAATAAGAAAATCAGAAGTTTCGTACGACGAACGATCTGCGGATTTTCTGATCGTTAGTATAGTGCTTTCGACAGTTGATTCCGACTTTTCGGACAACAAAAGCTGAAGGTGCATGCTATAAAATTTTTATCGTACTTGAACATAACGTCAGATTTTCGTTTAATTGGTACAGTTTTCGTCCGAAAAAAAAAAAACGTAAGGGCAAGACTACGCATGCTCGGAAACGAAAGAATACATTCAAAACAATTCAACACATTACATCACTTCTGAAGTTGAATTTTGTTGTACGAAGTTTCATTTGTTGAGTAACCTCTTCACTTTCGATATGGGACTAGCATGCAACAAAAAAACGGATGAATATTCATACGATAATCTGATCGGGTGTGCGAGGCTTTAGTGTGGTTTTGTCAAACTAGGAATCTGTTGTAGAAATGCAATGTACAATTCAACAATCAGAAGCCCAAGCTGCAGAGTCTTGTAAATGTGCTTAGCTTGCACAAAACCAGAGGCTAAATATTATGACCCTCTCTCATATAATGCATGTACTATGCATGGTTAGTGGGTTTTTATTTATAAGTAAGGCAAGATATACATTTTATGTCATTCAGCAATAGAGAAGCTTATTAAAATGTGGAGCATTTAAATCTGAGCTTTCATCTGTGTGTGCTTATTTTCTCCCTAGTGAAAGTGCCTACATCAAGGCAGTATATGACCTCTCCTACCTGGTGGATTATAGATTCACCTGCCTACCCTACCACAGCGATTTCCTGTTCCATCTGAGTCCTCATGGATTTCGCTTCAGAAGAGCTCTAAAGACAGCGCATCAGCACACAGGTCAGTCTGCAATTCCACTGGATAGTAATGCAGCGTACACACGAGCGGACTTTACGGCAGACTTTGCCCGGCGGACTTTTCGACAGACTTTATGACGGACTTTCCGAATGAACAGACTTGCCTACACACGATCCACCAAAGTCCTTCGAATTCGTACGTGATGACGTACGACCGGACTAAAACAAGGAAGTTCATAGCCAGTAGCCAATAGCTGCCCTAGCGTGGCTTTTTGTCCGTCTAACTAGCATACAGACGAACGGACTTTTCGACCGGACTCGAGTTCGACGGATAGATTTAAAACATGTTTCAAATCTAAGTCCGTCCAACTTTTGAGCAAACAAAGTCCGCTGGAGCCCACACACGATCGAATTGTCCGACGAAATCCGTCCGCCGGGCAAAGTCTGCCGTAAAGTCCGACCGTGTGTACGCGGCATTAGGCTTAATGTACACGGGACGTTTTTACAACCTCTCCTGAACGATTTAACTTGACAGATAAAAACCCACGTTTAAAACGTCCGTTTTGCCACGTTTACATGCCGCATTTAGCTGCGTTTGGCGTCTGAAACGTCGGAAACTTTGGCGTCTGAACTCATTTTTTTGCCTTCAGAGAAAAGCCTCTAAAGGCAACTGCCTAAAAACGACATTAAATGAACCTGTGTACATGGACACATAAGATAATATTGAATGAGTTCAGGGGTAGCTGAAAAAAGCAGCCAACTGCCTCTGAATGTCCGTTTACCAGCAGCAGTGTACATGAGGCCTAATTGGATAACATTTACCTTACTGTTTGTATGGATAGAAGACAAAATTGTTAAATTCATCCTGCCCAGAGAAGGCCAGTACAAATAATTATATATCGGACTGGTGGTCCTAAGTGGAGATAATTCACTATTCAGACCTTAAACAAAGTGGACCGACAGTGAATGAAGGCTGCTGGGTGGTTGGCTATCATCACCCTGCTCAGAACTGCAATCCCAGCACCTAGAAGAGAGACGTATTCCTTCATTCACTTTTGTTGTAGCTGTGAAATGTTATGCGACCAAATGCAGAGTTGCAAAGGAAGTCACTACTAAAAGACTGCTGAACTGTTTAGTGTCGTCTATGTAATTTTTCAAAGAGCAGCAGTTTTCTTATTCAACTTCTAAAATAATTCTGTACTTATAATTCATCTTTTACAGTCCTTGTTTGTGCTGTGTGTGCCAGGGCACACCGTAATCACCCTGTGTGATGCAGATTCCCCCTGCTGAACACATCTACCCCCGTGGCAGCTGAGGCTACAGAGAGAGAAACTGGGGAATCTCTGTCCTCAGTCCCTTTCTCTGCTATTTCACCAAAGACCCTTGATGGGGTGCCTAACAAATTGTAAAAAAATAATAATTAAAAAAATATATATATATTATAAAGAAATAATAAATAAATAAAACTGTAAACAATAATAACAAAATAAAATAATGAAAACAAAAAACTACTGTCACCATCCACAGCTCTGCTGACACCATCCACTGCACTACTGCGCATGTGTGTTTAAGCTTTGGGGTGCACACCCTAATGCAATAGGCTGCGCACACCTATGCTCATATCTATGTTAAAAGGTGTGCTACAATACACCATGTTCTTTAAGACACCTACTTTTCACTATGGCCACAAATTACTGCAGCGCCACAACACATTTTGTGTGATACGGTTTTTTAGCTCTGTCCCTGCCATGGAAACACCAGTTGGTTGTGCTTTCATCCAAGGTCATGTCAGCACAGTGTCACCTGAATCCAAAAGTACATGTGAAAAGAAGAGGCCTTATGCCCCGTACACACGATCAGAAATTCCGCCAGCAAAAGTCGGATGTGAGCTTTTGGTCAGAAATTCCGACCATGTGTATGCTCCATCGGACTTTTGCTAGCAGAATTCCAGCCAGCAAAAGATTGAGAGCAGGTTCTCTATTTTTCGGTCGGAAAAAGTTCCTATCCGAAAATGCATTAGTCTGTATGCAATTCGGATGCTCAAAAAAATCACGCATGCTCGGAAACAATTCTACGCATGCTCGGAAGCATTGAACTTAATTTTCTTGGCTCGTCGTAGTGTTGTACGTCACTGTGTTCTTGATGGTCGAAGTTCAGAGAACTTTCGTGTGACCGTGTGTATGCAAGGCAAGCTTGAGCGGAATTCCGTCGGAAAAACCATCCAAGTTTTTTCTGACGGAATTTCTGATCGTGTGTATGGGGCATTACTCTACCTACTTATCTTTACTCTGTCCTGAAATGCCATGCTTTGCTGCTCCCCTGCCTCTGCAAGTTTTCCACACTTTCTAGTGTCACCCTGTGCTGACAAAGTGCATGTGCACACTGTCATTGATGCATGTTGCAGCAAATCTCCTACGCTCCTGTGCAATTAGGAGGTACTTTTGATAGGTATTGTTATGATAAGGTAGATTTCAGCACTAACATGATCTGTGTGCTTGGTTATCCCTGCTTGGTATCTGTGCATAACCATTAAGATGTGCTTGGTGTCTGGGTTCTCAACCTGTGGCCCTAGGGCTGAATACAGCTACTTGGTACTTATTGTGTAGCCATAAGGCCCCAGCAGCTAGAAATCACATAGGTAACAGAAACATAGCCAGCCGTGTTCAACCAACTTGTTATAAGGGAACTCAAGTGTGGCCCTTGAGTATTTTCTATGCCTAGGTGAATACTTAGGGCCGGTGAAAGAAACATATTTATTTTACACTGTGATCACGTGTAGACTTGGAGCATGGCTCAAAGATAGGGGATAACAAGTGTCTCCACCGGTATTCAGAAAGTGGGAGCAGGCATCAGGCACTAATTCAGAAGTGTGGACATATGTGGGGTAGGATGCCGGTCAGTGCTTCAGATGTGGATACAGTGCCTTGAAAAAGTATTCATACCCCTTGAAATTTTACACATTTTGTCATGTTACAACCAAAAAGATAAAGGTATTTTATTGGAATTTTATGTGATAGACCAACACAAAGTGGCACATAATTGTGAAGTGGAAGGAAAATTATAAATGTTTTTTTAAAATTTTTTACAAATAAATATGTGAAAAGTGTGGCGTGCATTTGTATTCAGCCCCCTTTACTCTGATACCCCTAACTAAAATCTAGTGGAACCAATTACCTTCAGAAGTCACCTAGTAGTGAATTACTAGTATTAGTAAATAGAGTCCATCTGTGTGTAATTTAATGTCAGTATAAATACAGCTGTTCTGCAAAGCCCTCAGAGGTTTGTTAGAGCACCTTAGTAAACAAACAGCATCATGAAGGCCAAAGAACATGCCAGACAGGTCAGGGATAAAGTTGTGGAGAAGTTAAAGCAGGGTTAAGTCTAAAAAAATATCCCAAACTTTGAACATCTCACAGAGCACTGTTCAATTCATCATCCGAAAATGGAAAGAGTATGGCACAACTGCAAACCTACCAAGACATGACTGTACACCTAAACTTACAGGCCGGGCAAGGAGAGCATTAATCAGAGAAGCAGCCAAGAGGCCCATGGTAACTCTGGAGGAGCTGCAGAGATCCACAGCTCAGGTGGGAGAATCTGTCCACAGGACAACTATTAGTAGTACACTCCACAAATCCGGCCTTTATGGAAGAGCGGCAAGAAGAAAACCATTGTTGAAAGAAAGACATAAGAAGTCCAATTTGCCCATGTGGAAGAAGGTGCTCTGGTCAGATGAGACCAAAATTGAACTTTTTGGCCTAAAAGCAAAACACTATGTGTGGCAGAAAACTAACACTGCACATCACCCTGAACACACCATCCACACCGTGAAACATAGTGGTGGCAGCATCATGTTGTGGGGATACTTTTCTTCAGCAGGGACAGGGAAGCTGGTCAGAGTTGATGGGAAGATGGATGTAGTCAAATACAAGGCAATCTTATAAGAAAACCAGTTAGAGTCTGCAAAAGACTTAAGACTGGGGCGGTGGTTCGTCTTCCAGCAGGACAACGACCCTAAACATACAGCCAGAGCTACAATAGAAAGGTTTAGATCAGGGGTCTCCAAACTATGGCCCTCCAGTTGTTCAGGATTTACAAATCCCATCATGCCTAGTTGTGTCTGTGAATGTCAGAGTTTTACAATGCCTCATGGGACACGTAGTTCCGCAACAGCTGGAGGGCCGTAGTTTGGAGAACCCTGGTTTAGGTCAAAGCATATTCACGTGTTTAGAATGGTCCAGTCAAAGTCCAGACCTAAATCCAATTGAGAATCTGTAGCAAGACTTGAAAATTGCTGTTCACAGATGCTCTCTAGTCAATCTGACAAAGCTTGAGCTATTTTGCAAAGAAGAATGGGCAAAAATGTCACTCTCTAGATGTGCAAAGCTGGTAGAGACATCCCCAAAAAGAGTTGCAGCTGTAATTGCAGCGAAAGGTGGTTCTACAAAGTATTGACTCAGGGGGGCTGAATACAAGTGCACGCCAAACTTTGCAGATATTTAATTTGAAAACCATTTATCATTTTCCTTCCACTTCACAATTATGTGCCACTTTGTGTTGGTCTATAACATAAAATCACAATAAAATACATTTACGTTTTTGGTTGTAAAATGAGGAAATCCTCAAGGGGTATGAATACTTTTTCAAGGCACTGTATGACTGCATTTGGCCTCAGCCAGTGTTGCTTCAGCCAAGTCCCCTGACATGTTTCGCCTTGTCTACTGGGGCTTGGTCACAGAGGAACCTCTGTGACCAAGCACCAGTAGGCGGGACAAAACATGTCAGGGGACATTGCTGGAGCGGCAATGGCTTAGGCCATACACAGTCATATCCACATCTGAAGCCCTGGGTTGGCTTTTAGAGACGTCTTAACCTATATATTTATTAGACTGGGTTGGTTTACTTCTTTTACACATGCTTTTTTCAGTGCTGTCTATTGACTTTTCTCTTTTATAGTTTATGTTGCTGAACTGAATTTCAAATGTGGCATCTTTTTTTTTTTTTTTTTTTGGTAATTCCTTTATTTAACAAAGAGTTGCATTTTACAAACAGGCTAACATACATACAAACATAAGGCTTAATACAGTTTTGTTTTTTTATTTATTTAATTTGTTTTTTTTTTAAAAGGCTTAATACAGTTGCAGAGATAATCATGTATCAATATCGGTTGCGAAACAATAGAGTGTGCACAGCAATAAAAACACATAAAACACAACAGACTTTAAATCGGTCAATTGCCGGCAAAAACATAGAAATCTCAGAGAGAGGCAACAGAGATAGATGTACAGTATCTCGCAAAAGTGAGTGCACCCCTCACATTTTTGTAAATATTTTATTCTATCGTTTCTATGTGACAACACTGAAGAAATTACACTTTGCTACAATGTAAAGTAGTGAGTGTACAGCTTGTATAACGGTGTAAATTTGCTGTCCCCTTAAAATAACTCAGCACACAGCCATTAATGTCTAAACCATTGGCAACAAAAGTGAGTACACCCCTAAGTGAAAATGTCCAAATTAGGCCCAAAGTGTCAACCACTATTTTTCAGCACTGCCTTAACCCTCCTGGGCATGGAGTTTACCAGAGTTTCACAGGTGGCCACTGGAGTACTCTTCCACGCCTCCACGAAGACATTACAGAGCTGGTGGATGTTAGAGACCTTGCACTCCTCCACCTTCCGTTTGAAGATGCCCCACAGATGCTCAATAGGGTTCAGGTCTGGAGACATGCTTGGTCAGTCCATCACGTTTACCCTCAGCTTCTTTAGCAAGGCAGTGGCCGTCTTGGAGGCGTGTTTGGGGTCGTTATCATGTTGGAATACTGCCCTGCGGCCCAGTCTCCGAAGGGAGGGGATCATGCTCTGCTTCAGTATGTCACAGTACATGTTGGCATTCATGGTTCCCTCAATGAACTGTAGCTCCCCAGTGCCGGCAGCACTCATACAGCACCAGACCATGACACTCCCACCACCATGCTTGACTGTAGGCAAGACACACTTGTCTTTGTACTGCTCACCTGGTTGCCACCACACACGCTTGACACCATCTGAACCAAATACATTTATCTTGGTCTCATCAGACCACAGGACATGGTTCCAATAATCCATGTCCTTAGTCTGCTTGTCTTCAGCAAACTGTTTGCGGGCTTTCTTGTGCATCATCTTTAGAAGTGGCTTCCTTCTGGGATCAGAGCCATGCAGACCAATTTGATACAGTGTGCGGCGTATGGTCTGAGCACTGACAGGCTGACCCCCCACCCCTTCAACCTCTGCAGCAATGCTGGCAGCACTCATATGTCTATTTCCCAAAGACAACCTGATCCAATGAATATGGTGCTGAGCACGTGCACTCAACTTCTTTGGTCGACCATGGCAAGGCCTGTTCTGAGTGGAACTTGTCCTGTTAAACCGCTGTATGGTCTTGGCCACCATGCTGCAGCTCAGTTTCAGGGTCTTGGCAATCTTCTTATAGCCTAGGTCATCTTTATGTAGAACAACAATTCTTTTTTTCAGATCCTCAGAGAGTTTTTTGCCATGAGGTGCCATGTTGAACTTCAAGTGACGAGTATGAGAGAGTGAGAGTGATACCACCAAATTTAACACACCTGCTCCCCATTCACACCTAAGACCTTGTAACACTAACGAGTCACATGACACTAGGGAGGGAAAATGGCTAATTGGGCCCAATTTGCACATTTTCACTTAGGGGTGTACTTACTTTTGTTGCCAGCGGTTTACACATTAATGGCTGTGTGTTGAGTTATTTTGAGGGGACAGCAAATTTACACTGTTATACCAGCTGTACACTCACTACTTTACGTGGTAGCAAGGTGACAGTTCTTCAGTGTTGTCTACTACTTTCTTCACCATGTCTTCTCCATGTCTGCAGGATCCCATTTATAAGAGATCTCAAACATCAAAGGTTTAGCAATGCAATCCAAAGGACCCAAGACTTTCAAACAGCAAGAGATGAATATCACACTACATTAGTGCATAGTTGGTGGATGGTTGCTTTCAGGTAACTTTGTATTCTGCAATATTTCCTTATATATGGTTCTTTTCTTACTAGATGAAGTCATTAAGGAAAGGAAAGAATCTCTCAAGGAGGAGAAAGAGCTAGAGAAGATCCTTCAGAAGAGACATCTGGATTTTCTTGACATTCTTCTCTGTGCTAAGGTAGTTTAGGGGACCTATTTTATTATCTGCACTTGTCTAATGTAGAGAGGCTTTGCTAAAATAAATATGTTAAAACTTGTTATTATCTTGCTAAGGTGTGTAAGTAAGTATAACCATGCGAACCAAAAAAGATCGGTGGTGACTAGCTTTATTTTGCAGCTGCATTGCTAACCAGAAGTCTGTTGTGTGATACAAATCATCTATCTTTATTATATAAGATATTTTATTTTATGTAGGACGAGAAAGGTCAGGGGTTGTCTGATGAGGACATGCGTGCAGAGGTGGACACGTTCATGTTTGAAGGACATGACACAACAGCCAGTGGGATCTCCTGGGCATTATATTGTATGGCCAAATACCCTGAACACCAAGAGAAATGTCGAGAGGAGATTAGAGAGGTCCTGGGAGACCGGAAGACTGTGGAATGGTGAGAATTTTCTTTATATTTTATCTTGTGTAGCACTAAACCAGGATTATTGAAAGAAGAGGGGGGATATCTTCCCAACAGAGCCACAGACAACAATACAGGCCAGAGCGAGGTACCAAAAATGTTTAGGGAGCCTTCACACTTGTGTGTTGCTTTACTGCATGCACATTAAAGTTAAGTATGTTGGAGGTTAACATAGTTTTTTATTAAGGCAGCCCATTTATTTTGAATGGGCTACCAATGCACCAACATGCACCTAAGACTGGACAATGACCTTGTTTGTGATGCACTGCAAGGCACAGATGGTTAACGCATATGCTTCCTGGTATGTTTCCAAGGTACATTAGGGTGCAATTAACCACTTAAGGACCGGAAGGATTTGCCCCCTTAATGACCAGGTCATTTTTTGCAATACAGCACTGCGTTGCTTTAACTTACAATTGCGCACTCGTGCTACGCTGTACCCAAACAAAATTGACATCCTTTTTTCTCCACAAATAGTGCTTTCTTTTGGTGGTATTTGATCACCTTTGCGCTATAAACAAATAAAGAGGTCTACAAACTATGGGATAGATTTAGGGACTTTTATTTTTTGTAATTATTTTTTACTGGTAATGGCGGTGATCTGCGATTTTTGCGAGACTGCGACATTGCGGTGGACAAATCTGACCCCAAATGACACTTTTTGGGGACCAGTGACATTATTAAATTGATCAGTGCTATAAAAATACACTGATCAATGTAAAAATGACACTGGCAGGGAAGGGGTTAACACTAGGGGGCGATCAAGGGGTTAACTGTTTTCCCTGGGTGTGTTCTAACTGTGGGGGGGGGTGGGCTGCTTGGGACAAGACAGAGATCACTGTTCCCGATCACTGGGAAAAGTAGATCTCTGACATGTCCCGTCAGAATGGAGATCCGTCTTGTTTACAAAGGCAGATCCCCATTCTGCCTCTGTATTAGGCAATTGCGGGCCGCCGGCAGACATCGACTCTGCTTCCGCAGCATGCAGTTTGCACAAGAGCACACCTTCCAGGGGATAGAAAACATACCGGGCAGTTGAGGGTGGTGTTGGGACCTGGGGCACACAGCAGTAAATTAGGGGCCTAACACATGTTACGCCCCGTATATATATATATATATATATATATATATATATATATATATATATATATATATATATATATATAAAGAGAGAGAGTTAAGAGTTGTGTATATACATAAGTAAGGAGTTTTTATTTGCCATAAAAAGTGCATGCTTTGTGTATGTGATCAGGGATGATCTGGGTAAGATGCCGTACACCACTATGTGTATTAAGGAGAGCATGCGACTGTATCCACCTGTGCCAGGAGTAGCTCGTGAACTTACCTCACCAATCACATTCTGTGATGGTCGGAGCCTGCCTAAAGGTCAGCAACTGTTTTTCTTTTCTCCACAATATTTCAGCTTGAATCTGTAATACCCCAAAATTATTTATGTCCTTACTGTCTCCACAGGTACTAATATTCTGCTTAGTTTATACGCTATCAACAGATGCTCTAGCTTGTGGGACGATCCAGAGGTACTTATCATTTTTATGGTATTTTGTGTCATACTCAAACAGAACAGTGGCCAGTGGCCAAAAAAAAGAAGACTTTGGTTCATATTTCATTGGTGAAAATGACTGCAGACAATTGTTTGTTCTTAAATATAAGAAAGTTGTGGAACTGCTTTTCTATTGGGGATACAGCTGTCTTTCTGGGGACAATAACGGTCTTTCTTGTTTTCAGGTATTTGATCCATTGAGGTTTTCACCAGAAAATGCCTCCAAGAGACATTCTCATGCTTTCCTCCCCTTCTCAGCTGGATCAAGGTATTGCTGCTACAGAAAACTATCTGAAATATATGCTTTTATCACATAAGCTGCCCATGCACATGACTGTTGCTCAATGTAGCTAACTACTCTGGGGAGAGAGGACAGTCAGTCTACCACATTAGAAAACCTAGCTCAATTGCTCTTCTTCTTCCCAAGGTGGAGGGTTGAAAGATCCTTTTAGAAAAAAGCTCAAATGTTTTATAAAACTCCCAGTGGTTGACCAGCTGACAAGACAGAATTCCCCATCTGCATACACTGCCGTTTCCCGGCTAGTGGGACTAGCCAGAAATAAGCATTGTATGCCAATGGGGAATTCTGTCTTGTCAGTTGGCCAACACTGGTGAGTTTTATAAAACATTTGAGCTTTGTTTTAGAATGATCCTTCAATCCTCCCCTTTGGGAAGAAGAGTTTTTGGCTGAGGGGAGTTTGCCCTGTGAGCAGGCCATGTGCTTGGAGAGAGGCCCCTTTCCTGCAGCCTGGGACTAGAGTTTGTGACCCTCTGTGTAGTTTGTGTGTCTGGAGCCCATTCGTCCAAATCAGTCCTTGATAGGGTCAATGAGCTGGAATGAAGTTAAACAAAACCTACAGTGAATGCTGAGACCCACCTATGGACTTCTAGACAGAGGAGCTGTGTGTGTGCCTTAGAAGAGTTTTGTGTATTTCATCTCCTCTTGTCCTTCTACCTTTCTAGATTGCAATACATTTGGAACTGCATCTACAATAATGTATGTGCATTCATTTGCAAGATTGCAAGAAGTGAGATACCTGGGAGCAAAGTATTCCTTAAAGTCCCTCGTGTACTTCCAAATCATTTTTGCTGCATGAGTTAACTAATATAAAAACCCAGCATGTGATTATTCTTTCCAACAACCAGAAAAAAAAACGAAATATCAGTTTTGGATAGTGTAGCATTTTAACATGTAACCCACCCAGAGTAGCCATTCAGTAATCCTCTTTCAATGTGCCATTAGCTTAAAATGATCAAAGAGAATATCTGATTGGGTTCATGTGTATTACTGCTTCTTGTACTTCTTTGTTTAATATAGTGACCCTGATAAAGTTTAGCTATGTATTGAAAAACCGATGCCTAAGACCTCCTTCACACGGGGCAGATTCCACTCACAGATCCCCTGCTGATCAGTTGAGGAAAGTGGAAAGATAGTGCTGGACCGTAGGTTTATTTTAGTGGTATTTTCATCTTAAGGTATTACTGTTGGTTTAAATGATCTGGTTCCTGGGTAGGCGGCTTCTACACCCTAGAGGTTCTTCACAGTCTCCTTGGCTTTTAGTGTAATGTAAAAAGAGTTGAAATTGAAGCGACACACCACTGCTAAGAGGTCCAGATACAACTTTATTCCATTAAAGGTCAGGGGTACAATTCAAAAAGTAGCCAACGTATTTCGGGGGTCTAAGTGGTCTCTTCATCAAGGCTTGACTGGCAACAAAGTGATCAAACCAGAAGTGACTTGGACCTACAATGGTATTTTTTCCAGTTGGAATTCAAAGCAAAGGCCTATTCAGCAGCTTGTTCGGCAGCAACCCCTGCTAATCAGAGCAGAGCGGGTGGATGACACTTTTGTATCTGCTCAGTTTCTGCAAAGCGGACATTGACAGAGCTCACTCTGCTCTACGGGCGGCCAGGAGTAAACAGACTTTGCCATCTATTTACAGCCCTCCAATCCGATCTGCCTAAATGGAAGAGGACAGATACCCTTCTGGTCTTTTTAGTGGACCAGATCAGACCCAGAGGTAGGTGGGTGTAAACTGACACAAGTCCGTTACACCTGCCTGTGCATAGGGATGAATGGACCTTTGATCAGGTCTGCCTGGAAAACTGACAGGTGGACCTCATCAGATGGCCAGTGTGGAAGAGGCCACTTTGTACTGACCTTTCTATCTTCTCTGGCAGTGCCACCCTGCCCTTTAGAAAAAAAACTTCAGAAGACTTCTGGGATTTGGGAGGTGGACTCCTTCTTTATGTGACAATATCGAGTACCTGAGTGTCAAATCACCAGGCCCAAGCACTGCCACATGTGAGGTGGTGAGGAGGTGTGACTAAAGCCTCATACACACGCTTAGATTTTCGGGACGACCAAACGTCCGTTTTTTGTGGCATGCTAGTCTCATGTCGAAAGTGAAGAGGTTACTCACAATACACAAATTTTTGGACGACAGAATACAGCGTCAGAAGTGACATAATGCGTTGAATAGTTTTGTATGTGTTCTTTCGTTTCTGAGCATGCGTAGTCTTGCTCTTACGATTTTTTGCATACGAAAACTGTACAAAAACTGTACTGATGAAACGAAAATTGGACGTTGAGTTCACATCCGACAAATTTTATAGTCTGCACATCCATCTTTTGTCTGACGAAAAAGCGAAATCGGCTGTTGAAAGCACCATACTAACGATTCGAAAATCGGCTGGCAGCTCGTCTTCCAAATTTTCCCATCTGATTTTCCTTTTTAGTACACAGCTTAACTTTTTAAGATTAATGCCCTGTACACACGGTCGGACTTTGTTCGGACATTCTGACAACAAAATCCTAGGATTTTTTCCGACGGATGTTGGCTCAAACTTGTCTTGCATACACACGGTCACACAAAGTTGTCGGAAAATCCGATCGTTCTGAACGCGGTGACGTAAAACATGTACATCGGGACTATAAACGGGGCAGTGGCCAATAGCTTTCATCTCTTTATTTATTCTGAGCATGCGTGGCACTTTGTCCCTCGGATTTGTGTACACACGATCGGAATTTCCGACAACGGATTTTGTTGTCGGAAAATTTTTTATCCTGCTCTCAAACTTTGTGTGTCGGAAAATCCGATGGAAAATGTGTGAGCCTACACACGGTCGGAATTTCCGACAACAAGGTCCTATCACACATTTTCCGTCGGAAAATCCGACCGTGTGTACAGGGCATTACAGTAGTACAAACAGCACACACAATACTTCAATAGTACCACAGTATTACAAAAATCTAACACCTGTTTATTCCTCTTTTCAGAAACTGTATTGGACAGAATTTTGCTATGAATGAGATGAAGGTGGCCCTTGCACTGACATTGCAGAGGTTTGAAGTATACCCAGATAAAGAAAAGGAACCCTTAATACTTGCTCAGTTAGTCCTACGGTCCTTAAATGGCATACACCTGAACCTGAAGAAAATAGATCTCTCCAAAAAGAAAGATGTGTAATTATTTAAACTGGTATTCATTTTTGTAAATTTCTTAAAAATTAAATGAAAACACAAGGAAAATGACTGTATTGAGTAGTTATCTCTCACCGATATGATAACAAAGTTTACCTGTTTCAGTAAACTGAAATCTGACTGGTTCACATGTATTATTTACTAGGTAGTTTTGTTTGCTCTTTTTTTGTAAATCGGTCCAATTGCTTGAAGGTATTGAGGCGTTGAAGCCCTAGAACATCTATATAAGTCAAGTAATTGTTTTAGTGTGGCATCTCTCTACTGAATGGTAGTGCCCAAGTGGGGTTCCCAGAAGAATCGGCTTGCATGAAAGTGCCAAACCATAGGAATTGTTATAGGTACAATTTCTTTTTTTGTTACTATAAAAAGGTCTATTAAAAGTTGTCAGCCAACAAATTTCAGGGATCATACACAAAATCAGGGGCACTCAGAGTTGGATTTATTGTGCAGGAGCAGTTGGGTAATTCAGAATTTTAATTCATAGGCTGTAGTTTTTGCTGTCAGAAAACTTTATTGAACAAGCTTTAAGCTATAGCCCACGAAGACTTAAAACCCAATGTCCAGATAGTTCTTACACAATAAATCATACATTCAAGCCCTGAGAACGACCCCTGAAACATGTTGTCATTCAACTCTTGATAGACCTGTTCATTGTAACAAATAAATATTCATATCTGGATTAACCCCTGTGGCTTGTCATCATGCACTTTGTTGCTTGAATTAAATAGGTACTCATAATTCCTCTGAGTAATTGGGTTGGGAAGCTGGCTACATAAGGCCAGTATTCCCTTTCACTGGGCAGACTCAGCCCCCTGTTTGTGGTTTTGGAATGCACTTGCCACTTACCTCCTCAATATTCTAGCTCCCCCTGCTGTCTTTGGTCGGTTTAAACAGTTCTTGAACGTTCTTGAATGTGTTTAAGTTATGTAATTACCTGGAAATGCTTTTTAATTAAAATGTTTTCACTAAATGACACGTTTGTTACTTCAGGCTATGCTGGGGCTCATTAATAAATCAGGGTGGTGAAAAATTAGAACTCCATGGCAACCAACTAAATATCATTGTTTTTAGATTATTCTATGGCTGGCCACAAAAATTACTATGTAGTCAGATGAGTATGTAAGACGGGATATGCAAAGTATTTACCATTTAGCCTCTGAATGGTCATTCTTTAAATATAAGCAAGTTCACATAAGCAAATTATCATGTTTTTGCCTACTTAAAGGGAACGGGGAGAATTGCAGTGGCTGCTGTCCTGGAGTAACACAATAGCAATCAGCCAAGAAAATCCATCTTGGCTGGCCCATTTTTTTCCCCGAGCAGACCAGTGTAGGAGCAGGGCCGGTGCTATCACTAGGCAAACTAGGCAGCCGCCTAGGGCGCACTGCGGCCTAGAGCGCCCGGCCACTGGTGTTCCTACTCTCTTCTCTAGGCAGCAAGCAACTAAATCTCAGCATCAGCAGAGGCGCAGCGGCGGTGGAGGACTGTGTCTGTGTTTTGACTCCCAAATGAATGGAAGCAAGCAACCATTCATTGATGGGCGCTGATGAGGCTGCATTTATGGGTGCTGGTGGGCTCCATTTGATAGGCGATTCATTAAAAAGGTGGAGTATACATGGGCAGGGCAAAGGGGGTGGAGTCAGAGGCAAAATTAGGTTTTTGCCTAGGGTATCAAAAATCCTTGCATCAGCCCTGGGTAGGAGGCATTGTGAGAAGCATACAGGCATATGAACGTCCCTTAAAGTGGAACTACATTGTATTTGAAGCCCACAAACCAAAAACGCTATTTCATTTATTTTTCATATTCAAAGCAAACTCACTAATCCATCCTTGTCTCCATGTTTTATTTTGGTGAGAAATCACTTTGAAAAACAGCCCCCTAGCTCTGTCCACGGCCATCCTGGGTAAGAGTGGATGCTTCATGTAGCATGTAATTCCTGGAATCCATCTGCCCTTAGCTCAGGCATGCAGGCAAGAGGCTGTGCTTACCTGAGAAACCCCCTCCTATATCCCTCCCCACCTGAAGACTCCCTGTGCATGAAATTTGCCTACGTCTAGAAACCAAGAAATAACTGAAAAAATGTATTGTAATGTAACCAAGTAAATGTGATATACTTTCCGATTTACTAATGCTAGCAGCATAATGATTAAATAAAGTCAATGTTGATTGAGAGAGTGAAGTTCTGCTCTAAAACAGTACGTTAGTTTTAAATGACTCCCCCCTCCCACCCAAAATATTCCCTCTAACTAAAATAACTATATAAACGTGTACATACCTTTCTTCCTAGGAGTCTTCTGGCTGGTCCAGTTGCACTTCTTGTCCTTCCTCTTGTGTGTCCCTCCTTTTGGCACTGGGTATTTCTTAAAATTGCACTCATGCAATGACATATAAGCGTCATTCAGTGCAAGAATACATTGAGCCCAGGCTGACATGATAATACACCCCTCTGGATGGGTCCATGACAGCTTGGGCTAATAGTAAAGAGTTGAGTGACATCAGCAATCTATGAACTTGGAAGAGGAGTGCCATCTGGTGGAAGAGTGGACCTTCGGCAAAAGACAACATGAAGTGGAAGATTCCCTTTAATAGTAGGAAGACAGCATGGGGATCACCCAAACATATGAGCTGGTCATTGATTTTCATGTCTGAGATTTACTCTGATGATGTTAATCCAGGCTACTGCAATCTAGATATCTCTCTTATCTCAATAAAGCCTGAAAAAGCAAATGTATTATAATATTTAATACGCATAATATAATATGCATCTTTTGACCTAAATCTGTGTGTAATCAAGTAGGATTATTTTTTTTTCAACTTGACATGAAATAAAAATGTATCCTAAAATATCATCCAGCTTTTTGTCCAACAATAGTGATTATGAACTGTAGCTATAAAAAACACTAATATTGACTTTCTAGTTTTTGTATCACATAAGATTTCTGTGTTAATTTGCACCAATGATTTAAACACTTACAACTGAGGTCCGTCTACCCCTACAAAAATTAAAATCCAGCAGCTACACATACTGCAGCTGCTGACTTTTAATAATAGGACACTTACCTGTCCTGGAGTCCAGCAATGTCGGCACCACAACTGATGTTTCCATCAGCTGTCGGGTGCTGCCGCCGCCATTGCCGGTAAGGGAACCCGGTAGTGAATCATTACGGCCTCACGCTGGGTCCCTAGTGCACATCCCTAGTCCACTGCTTTCTCCTACTGGCCTGGCATCAGGGGGGGGGAGGAGGGAAGAGAAGGGAGCCAAGCTGCTGACGTAATGCGTTGTGGCCCGGTCTCCTGTAATCCTGGAAGTGTGGACACCAGGTATCCGCCCCCCCCCCCCCCAAAGGTGTCAAATATGATATCGGACGGGGGGAGGAGACAAATGAGCAGAAGTTCCACTTTTGGGTGGAACTCCACTTTAAAGTTGTTGTATTCTCCTGTAGGTGATTTTTACCTACAGGTAAGCCTATAATAAGACTTACCTGTAGGTAAAATGAATATCTCCTAAACCTGTACGGTTTAGGAGATATTCACCTCGCATGCTCTCGCTCAGACATTCACGGGGATACCTCATGTGTGGTGCAAACACCGTTTACATATGTGGGTGATCACTTTTATCTCTATTGCAAGGAATGTAAACATCCCTTATGATAACAATACAGCATGATAGGTCCTATTTATGGAGAGATTTGGGGTCTAAAAGACCCCAAATCTCTCCTCTACCCTTAAAGTGATTGTCAGGGTTCCTTTTTATTTATTTATTTTTTTAAATAACAAACATATCATACTTACCTCCACTATGTAGCTCGTTTTGCACAGAGTGGCTCCGAATCTGCTCTTCTGGGGTTCCCCGGCTGCTCTCCTCCCCACATCAGATAACTCCCTCGCAGAAGCGTTTCCCGGAGGGGGTTACCTTGCGGGCACGCTCCTGAGTCCAGCATTCGGTGTCCATAGCCGGTGAATGTATGACTCGGCCCCGCACCCAGCGGGAGCCAATGGCTGCGCTACTATCAATCTATCCAATTCAGAGCCGAGAACCCCGGGCAGAGAGACAGCGTGTCCCCGGTGGGTCAAGTTCCAGGGCTCAGGTAAGTAAAACGGGAGGGGCTGGTCACTGCCAGGTGTTTTTTTCACCTTAATGTATAGGATGCATTAAGGTGAAAAAACACAAAGATTTACAACCCCTTTGAAAGCAAAAGATCAAAAAAAATTTAATTTTGATCTTTTGCTTTAAGAAAAAGAAAAAAACAATGTTTACATTGCTGGAGAACTGGGAGAGACGTTGACTCGGTTAAATTGATGATAGGCAACTCCTATCCTCATATTGATTAGTGGTTCCAAATTAATAATAACTACTGCAGTAGGGAACAGACACAAAAGATACGCTCAGCATCTTTCCAAATTACTGTTCTGCTTTATTATGATGCAATTGAAGGTTTTTATGCACATGATTACGTAGGTATCACATTAATATTACAATTGTACATTTATCGTAACAAGGGGCGTTACATAGGCAGGCTAATTCTAATCAGGACTCGAAAGAATGTAAACATGTACTGAAAACATTATTAGTGCTGTGTGCACAGTGAGGGCAGTGTGCAATACATACAAACTACAATACAATTATATACAGAACTTACAAATTTCCATTACAGTCTCCCCTCTTTTGATCAATATTTTGATCACTAACCATACCTGCTATCACCTTTAACCTGGAACCTCCACACGCTTAGGTGGAGGTAGTCCTGGCCAAAGAGGCAAAAAAAACCTCCATTGTGGAGAAAATAATAGCTGAGCAACTTTTTCATTACAAAATGACTTTTCATTGTGAAAAACAAATGATTGATAAGACATATTTACAGAGTACTGGCTGTACACTCCTGTGGCCAGAATGGCCTTCTAGCTGAATTGTTGGCATGCTGACTTATCAGCATATGTAAACACAGACAGTTCTACATAAAATGGAAGACGTACAAAAGACAAAATATGACTTCAACATGGCTAAACTACTTTTCAAATATATATATATATATATATATATATATATATATATATATATATATATATATATATATATCCCTTACAATTAAAGTAATTGAATCAAAAAGTACCCTAGATTGTGATGACAAGAGGGAAACAAATCAAACACAGAGATTTCTTTAATTTAGTCATTTTTGCAGTGTCTGGTGTGGATCCAGGTGACTTTTTCTTCACGTTTTGCAAAAACTGTACATGAAATAGATGCTGTATTGAGTCTCCAAACTTTTCCTTATATATAAATCTCTCTTAACAATCCACAAGTCACCTGGCTTTAGTTTTAGATCCTTCCAAACTTTTAGGATCTGGAATTGGGGAGAAAACACATAAATGAGTTTGTCAAAAACCTTAAAAGATCAGCAACATTCTCTGTGAGATCCGAATGGAGGACTTCAGCTGCTGAGACAAAATATAAGCAAGTGAGTAACACACTCCCAAACCAAATCCCATAGGGAGAGAGTCCAAGATCCCCCTTAGGGGCTTCATAAAATATAAGAAAACATTCAGGCAAAAGTTTTCTAGTTTCTTACTCTACTTTGTCTGCTACATTGTAGACAGTAGGGGGTGTGAAAATAAAACCTCAAAACTTCTAGTAAGGACTCTCCTATAAAAAATGATTTCCTCTGTTACTCACTGTACTTTCTGCCCTCTGTACTTACAAACTACTTCTGATAACACTTTTTACTGTGGCATTTGCCACTGGACATCCAAAAAACATGTCCATACAGACAAAATGCATACTTGTAAGATCCTGACTTGGGCATCTGGATATATCTTTTTTGTAATCTCTGGAAGGGATGTTCAGCTTTTGGTAACACCTTTGGTAACAGGTAAAACAAGAAGTGGTATGTTATAAAAACAACTGAGGAGAACCTTGGCTGTATCCCACGCTCATTTACTAAGGCAGCCATAACTTCTTGTGAC
Organism: Aquarana catesbeiana; assembly: GCF_042186555.1. Classification (NCBI taxonomy): domain Eukaryota; kingdom Metazoa; phylum Chordata; class Amphibia; order Anura; family Ranidae; genus Aquarana; species Aquarana catesbeiana. The sequence continues at coordinate 302,605,686 of NC_133330.1, read as the reverse complement.
TGATGACACGATCCATGTGTCAAGCTGAAGGGAAAAGAGTGGCTGGCAGACATAAATGATCACCTTTTCCAAAGTCCTGTTTCATAAGAAGTTGCCCCCTGTGGACCACTTGTTCTTCTCGTTCTGGGGTCCTTAAAGTTGAATTATTAATCCCAGCTATACTGGGCCAGAACTAGGGTGGAATCTGTGAGTTGCACAGACCCATCAAGTGTCCGGGGCTGTAAATGCAGCATCCTTAGTCACCTTGTCTGCTTCCATGTGTGAAAGTTAATATGGCTACCTCAGCAAGAACCTGGAAGGCTGAAAACAGCCGATCAAATTAACTTGGCATGCTTGGTTGGTTTACCTGCCGAAGTAAAAACAAACTTCTGGCCCTTCAAATGGAACCAAAAGCTCTCTATATCTCGAATATCTATATAAATATACACTCTTTTTATAGCTCACAGGCTTTGCTAAAACATGGAGCTCTGCTTCTTGAGCTGGGGAAAAAGGATCCAATGACTTTGAATACAGAATATCCTTCTGGGTGATAAACTGCATACTCAAATCTACAAAAAATGTAATATCTGGGTCTTCAGGGAGTGTGTCCTGCACTGGGCTCACAGCAGCGGATTCCTACACCATCAATTTAACACATGTGTCTTTTCCTTTCTTTTGTATAAATGTACGCGTTTTTCATTGTTAGATTTGTACATAAACAAACTCCTATTTTAAACCTTTCATTAGACAAACATTTAGTTATCTGTATATTTGCTGCACAGAATGTCGGACCATTAAAAATTAAATGTTTGACCAAAACAATATCTAACTTTGTCTAATAGCACCTTTGCATAAAAGCTACAGCTCTGATATATTGGGGTGAACCCTTCATTACTGGGTCCAGCTTGCATAAATATATTACAATGGCTTGTTTTCTATCACGCTGTTTGTGTAAGAACTCCAGTTTCATGTTTCAAAAGACAACTTCTTCCTGGCAATATTATAATAAATGATAACAATACCCTGCGGTCATGCAGAGATGTCCATAAATCCAAAACTATTCTTCTGCTTATACCACAGTACTTGCAAGAAAAAGGGGCACATCATTTCACAATCCACACATTCTGCGTTGGATTTCAAAAATAAAAATAAATAAAAACAAAAGGACCAAGAATCTGTATGATGGACCAGAAAGCATCAAAAACTATAAAACAATTGGCTGCAGGTGGCATCTATCCTAACAGGGTGTGTAGATTTGATGTGATGGGTCTGTTATATTTAAATGTTATTTATTATTACTCTCACATCATGGACCGTACATCAAGTTATCATCAAAAACCTTACAATATCATTTTTGTAGAAAAACTTCTTATGTATCCCATCCATCTTGCCTTTGTTAAATATTATGGCAGCTTTATTCCAAATAACAACCTCATCTTAATCATTTTTTCTCTCAATAAGGGCTTATTGTATAAATGTAAAATTACAAACTTGTTATCTTAATCTAAACTAATCCAATTTTTACAAATTTCCCCAATAACCTGGATTTCATTTCCAACCAAAGGTTGTCTAAACCAGTTTCAATATATCTATATAATTGTTAAACTCATATTAGAAATTAATACTCATTATTACTTAATTTTACTTAATTTCCCTTTTTAAATTCACTATCAAAGGATATTCAATTTGTGTAATACACGGTTAAATGTAACCTTCATTTTACCATGTCTGGAAAACAGATTAAAAATAATTGTGATCACATTGTTTACCATTAGATTCGTTAACCCGGCACATTTTGTTATAAATGTTTTGTCTAAAAAACAGAAATTGGCATGGTGTCCTTCCAGCTTATCACTAACCTCTCATCCCAGCCACATTTCTTTCATGAGAGCGCAAAGGAGGGGGTCACATCTGCGTACATGACACACACAAGCAATAGAACTAAAGGTCCCAGCATTCGCACACACACCAATATCTCTCTAAAATCGCTTACATTTTCCCATTTGTACACAACACATGCATATCATTCTCTCACCTTCTTTTAACTCTTTAATATTTCCCTGCATAAATTCTGCTTTCCTTATTTTGTTCAGATATCTTTAATATCTAGCTTCTATGATCAGATGGGCAGCCAGAGTGCTCATCCCATCTTCCCTCTCTGACAACATATAAAGTATTCTGTTTTACCTCTCATTTCTCTGTTTCTGACTTTTACTAGTTGTAGTGCCTGATCCCAAATTCATCCCACAACTTAACATGAAAATGTCCCTTTCTGTCTAGTGTTAATGTCACCCTTGATCCATCCTGCTCACATAGCTGTTTCTCTAGCTGTTTACTCTGCATGATTCTTAGTCCCTATGACCTTTGGTAACCCAGTTACCCATTGTGGATCCATGTCCACTCTAACCTTTAATCTAGGGGCTCAGTATAGGCGGAACCGCACCTTTGGTTCATATATAGCGTTCCTCTTGCGCTGGGCATTTTTGAGGGTCTCTTACCCTTCATTCCCTTACTTAATTCAATGCCCATAATGACTGGCCAGTCTTCTCTCTTCTCTACTTGTGCCTATACCCTCTTGCCTCTAAACTACTTTATCTAGCAGATGTACTACATATACCTGTGAACAGCACTATTCTTCCCTTTCTTATCTATAACACTCCAATGGACAATAGACAGGGACAACATAACATATAACCACCAATCAATACAGTTCGATTAAGGGGAGTAAAATAGGTACCCTTTGTCCCGAAAATGCCTTACCGATCAAGGAAGTCTGATAACTCAAATGTAAGCAAAAGGCTTACCTCAGCCGGCTGATTATCAGAAATTCCCGGATCGTCTCAAGCTCCTCGTTTCGGATACTCAGGGTCACCTGGAATCCCCTCCTAAGGCAAAGCTCGCCATGCTGACTCGGTTAAATTGATGATAGGCAACTCCTATCCTCATATTGATTAGTGGTTCCAAATTAATAATAACTACTGCAGTAGGGAACAGACACAAAAGATACGCTCAGCATCTTTCCAAATTACTGTTCTGCTTTATTATGACGCAATTGAAGGTTTTTATGCACATGATTACGTAGGTATCACATTAATATTACAATTGTACATTTATCGTAACAAGGGGCGTTACATAGGCAGGCTAATTCTAATCAGGACTCGAAAGAATGTAAACATGTACTGAAAACATTATTAGTGCTGTGTGCACAGTGAGGGCAGTGTGCAATACATACAAAATAGAATACAATTATATACAGAACTTACAAATTTCCATTACAACGTCAAAGTCACTAGGGTCCTCCAAGGGCAAAGAGATGAGCGGTGGCCAACTTGCCATCACTCATCTCTATGTAAAAAAACCCTGCTGACGCCGGATGGTTCCCGGGCTCAGCGATTGGTCACGTTAGCCCAGGCACCATCAGGAAGCGGTGATTCCACAGCGAATGCGCCAAAGGGAAAGCATGGAATGATACTGGGGTTATGGCATCTAGCTGCAGCCAAAACCCCGTGTTTTTAATGTCAAATTTGATGTATATTCCCAGTTAGGCGGTCAGCAAGTGGTTTAAGCTATTTCACAATCTGTGCCCTTTGAAGGCATAAGATTTGAAATGCTGAACTCTGTTTTTAACTGAAATGATTCTGCACGCGTGTTTTACCTTCTGTGGGCAGGAATGATGGTTCATACACTTTCTGCTAAGGGCTCATTAACACCAGATATCCCAGATGCCATTCCATACACTTTGCTGCATTTTGCAACACAAACTGCTTTTTTATTTGTAATTATTTATTTAGACATTGTTCATTTACAAAGGATTGCGCCAAACACTAATGATCAAATCCTTCAGGCACAGATTTGAGTTAAATACAGTATGCTCTGAGAAACATTTGAGTTGTTTTGACTTGTTTTTGAGTTGCTTCAGTTTGCCTTCGCATTTCTCAAGTGGTTGCTTCCAACTAGCGCTGGGTTGCTTTTGAATTCACATTAATGAATATGTAAACTCAATCAATAAAAGCAATGTAATTGTTGCAATTTTTTCTTCAGCTTTCATTAATGTAACTATACCTGTTAATCCTGCCATGAAGTTCCTTGTTATTATTATTATTATACAGGATATATACAGCGCCAACCAGGGCCGTTTGAAGGAATTTGGGGGCCCCAAGCAAAATGGACATGAAGGCCCCCCCACACGCACACACGCACGCAAAGCCCCCCTTACTACTCCGCCCCCATGTTCTTTTTAACCCCCCTCCCTACCGTGTACCACGCGGCCGGCCAGACTGAAAGGAAGTGAGCACTCAGTGTGTGCACTTCCTGTCAGTCCGGCCGGGAACAGGAAACTGAATCTCCTGAGTCCCATACCGCGCGGATTGCAGGAGGAAGGAAAAGGAGCTCGGCCATACTACAGGCTGCAGCTTATAGGAAGTGGCGGCCGGCGGCGTGGCTGGGGCCCCAGGCCAGCTCGGGGCCCCAAGCAATTGCTTGTTTTGCCTGTCCTGACACGACGGGCCTGCCGCCAACAGTTTTCACAGTGCTCTGCAATGTGAGGGAGACAGTACAGTTACAATACAATTCAATACAGGAGGAATTAGAGAGCCCTGCTCAGGCACTTCCTGTTATAGGGTGACAATACGATGTCCTTGTATCCCAATTGTGCTCCTGAGCTGTCACCCATCATTCAACATAGACTTCAAGTGGCTTTTTCACCACACATTACACAGCTATAACTCACTGTTACTATCGGGAAACCTGTCCTGAGAAATTCCATGCAGCTTTTACTGGAGTGCATTTAGACATGAAGTGGCTGCAAAGAGGCTGAAGTATATAAGCTGGACCAAAATGCAAAAGGTGAAAACATGTATTTTGTTAAACAAAAGGCAAGGTTTCAAGGATTCCATCATAAGTCTCTATACAAACCTATAGTGCTAAATACACCAATCAGACATAACGTTATGACCACCCACCTAATATTGAGTAGGTCCCCCTTTTGCCACCAAAACAGCCCTGACCCCTTGAAGAATGGGTGCCACTAGACCACTGAAGGTATTCTGTGGAATTAGAGCGCAAAATCACATACCTGTACATTATTTTTTTTCTTTGGGACTGGGGTGCGCGCCCCTGGTGACCCGCTCCCGCTGTGATTGGACACAGCGGGAGCAAATCAGCAGGTCCGGAGGACCTGATGTCTGCCGGAACCTGTCGATCGTTCCCGTGGCAGACAGAATGGCGGTCTGCCTACGTAAACAAAGCAGCTCACTGTTCTGTCAGAAGGGAAGATGGCGATCTTGTGTTTCTGCTAAGCAGGAACACAGATCTCTATCTTCCCCCCAGTTGAAGCATCACCCCCACAGTTAGAAAGCACTCCCAATGAACACATTTAACCCTTTGATCGCCCCTGATGTTAACCCCTTCCCTGCCAGTGTCATTAGTGCAGTGACATATTTTTAGCACTGATCATTGTATTGGTGTCTCTGGTCCCCAAAAAGTGTCACTTAGGATCAGATCTGTCCGCCGCAATGTTGCAGTCCCGCTAAAAATCGCTGATCGCTGCCATTATAGTAAAAAAAAAAAATAATAATAATAAAAATTCCATAAATATATCCCATTACTTGTAGATGCTATAACTTTTGCGCAAACCAATCAATATACGCTTATTGGCGCTCTTTTTTTGTTTATAGTGCAAAACAGTAAAAAACGCAGAGGTGATCAAATATCACAAAAAGAAAGATCCATTTGTGAGAAAAAATAGGAAATCAATTTTATTTGGGTACAGCATCGCACAACTGCACAATTGTCAGTTAAAGCGACGCAGTGCCGTATCGTAAAAAACCAAGTTAGACTTACCGGTAACTTGTTTTCCAGAAGTCTTTCAGGACAGCACCTGAGAGATAGCGACTCCACCCACCGGAACAGGAAACACCTTCTTCCTCCAAACTTTAAAGGGAGGCGCCTCCCCACCATACCTCAGTTGTAGTAGAGAAGACTTCCAGTCCCGGCTGGAACACATAAACACATACGTTAGTCACAGCATAGTATATACAATACAATAGGGCGGGATGTTGCTGTCCTGAAAGACTTCTGGAAAACAAGTTACCGGTAAGTCTAACTTGGTTTTTCCCAAGGCGTCTTTCAGGACAGCACCTGAGAGGATAACAGAGACTTACCCCCTTAGGGCGGGACAACAGCTTGCCGGACCTTTCTGCCAAACGCCTGATCATTAGCAGATGTGAGGTCCAGCCTGTAATGTTTCACGAATGTGTGAAAACTCGACCATGTTGCCACCTTGCAGATTTGCTCAGGAGTGGCACCAGCTCTCTCTGCCCAAGTGGCCGCTAATGCTCTTGTTGAGTGTGCAGAAATTCCTGCTGGAGGAGACACACCTGCATGCAAATATGCCTCTGAAATGGCTAACTTCAGCCACCTTGCTAAAGAGATTTTAGAAGCCTGGCAACCTTTCCTGTTGCCCGAAAATAGCACAAACAGAGAATCTGAACGTCTAAAGAGCTTTGTCCTTTCCAAGTAACATAACAAAACTCTTCTAACATCCAACATGTGAAAACAAGTCTCCTTCTCCCCTACTGGGTTGGGGCAGAAGGTCGGAAGTACAATGTCCTGAACACGATTTTGTACTGAAGCTACCTTTGGTAAGAATTTCTGATCTGTTCTAAGTATAACCCTATCTGGGAAGATAGATAAATAGGGTTCCTTAACTGATAAAGCATTAAGCTCACTGATCCTGCGTGCAGAGACCATGGCAATCAGAAACACAGACTTAAAAGTGAGATATCTGAGTGGCGCTTCTTCCAAAGGTTCAAAGGGACTCCTTGTTAGAGACTGGAGGACTATCGACAGATCCCATTTGGGAAACAACTTAAGTGGTGCTGGTCTGGATCTCGTAAGGGATCTGAAAAATCTGGTTACCAATGGATCTGAGGCCACCGATCTTTCTAGGAACACTGCTAGCGCAGCCACCTGTACCTTCAAGGTACTAACTGCTAGTCCCTTGTCAGCACCAACCTGTAAAAATTCCAGAACAACAAGACTCCCTGGGTCCTGGTCAGATGAATTACACCATGTATTGTAAACCTTCCAGACCTTGGAATAGATATTTCTAGTCACCCTTTTCCTACTGGATAATAGTGTTGAGATTAACCGGTTGGAAAAACCTTTGCTCCTTAAGAGCTGCTCTTCAGATACCAGGCTGTGAGCGCCAAAGTGGCTACCTCTGGGTGATTTACTGGCCCCTGAAATAGTAAATCGTGCCTGAGGGGCAGATGCCTACAAGGCCTGACCGCCATTTTCAGAACGGTTGAAAACCAAGCCCTTCTCGGCCAAAAAGGCGTGATTAGGATAACCGGTACCGTTTCCCTTTGAATCTTTCTTAATACTAAGGGAATTAACTGGAATGGGGGGAAAGCGTAGCAGAGATGGAATCTCCATGGATACGCCAAGGCATCTGTTCCTAGTGACCCGTCGTGATTGCTTAGGGAAAAAAATTGCGGAACCAAGGCATTCTCCTTTGAGGCGAACAGGTCCACCTCTGGCAGCCCCCACTTCTCGACAATCATGGCGAAAACCTCTGGGTTCAGCGACCATTCTGCTTCCCGAATGAGGTTTCTGCTCAGGAAATCCGCCACCCCGTTCAGGGATCCCCTTAGATGGACTGCTGATAAAGACAGCAAGTGCCCTTCTGCCCAACGGAGAATGCTCATGGCTAGTACTTGCAGCGATCTGCTCCTTGTACCTCCCTGCCTGTTTATATAAGCCACGGCCGTGGCATTGTCTGTTAGTATTTGAACATGCTGGGCCCGAAGCCCCTGAGCAGATGACTTCAGAGCCAAGTCGATCGCCCTGAGCTCTCTCCAGTTTGAGGACTTGGTTGCCTCTTTCCTGGACCAGTTTCCCTGAGTGAAACCCTTTTCTAGGTGGGCTCCCCAACCCCAGGAACTGGCATCGGTTGTCAGCCTTTTTCCGATTGGAAAGGCCCAGACTAACCCCTCCGATAGGATATCCTGCCTTTTCCACCACCATAGTGACCTCTTCACTTGGGTTGGAACTCTTACCTCTGAGTCTAGGGATTCCAAATTGTGATCCCAAGATCTCAGAAGAAAAGCCTGCAGATGTCTGAAGTGTAGTCTTGCCCACTGAACAGCTGGCATTGACAAAGTCAGAACACCCAGGGCTGACATGACCAATCTTACCGTCAGCTGCTGGTTGGTCTGCATGAAAGACACTGTATCCTGGATTTTTCCTTTCTTCTCTGAAGGAAGAAAAATTTTTTGGCTTACCGAATTTATTATATACCCTAGAAACCGAATCTCCTGAGATGGTTCCAGGGAAGATTTTTGGAGATTTAGGATCCAACCTAGAGACTCCAGATGGCTGCATGCTCTGCTTAAATTGCTCCTCAATTCCTCTCTTGAGGGGGCGAAAAATAGCAGATCGTCTAAGTAAGGAATTACTGCGATTCCCTGAAGACGCAGCGGAGCTAGGGCCTCTGCCATTACTTTGGTGAAAATTCGGGGTGCGGATGATAGCCCGAAGGGTAGGGCTCTGAATTGCAGATGCTGAATTCTGCCTTCCAACCTTACCGCCAACCTGAGAAACCTCTGGGACTGGGATGAGATTGGAATATGCAGGTATGCATCCTTTAGATCCACTGACGCCATGAAACAACCTGGAGTCAGAAGATTTCTGGCGGTGAAAATTGAGTCCATCTTGAACTTTCTGTATTTGATGGCTCTGTTTAGTGGCTTTAAATTGAGAATTAAACGAAATCTTCCTGTTGGTTTTTTTACCAGGAAGACATGTGAATAGAAGCCCTCGTGCCATTCTTCTGGTGGCACTGGGATTACTACACCCTGCTGCATCAGTTCCTCCAGAGAGGATTTCATGGCCAGGGCCCTTATTGGATCTCGAGGAACATTTGTTACCAGAAACCTTCTTGGGGGGCTTCCGGAAAACTCGAGAGTATAACCCTGCGAGAGAGTGGTCAGAATAAACTGATTTGAAGTTATCCCTGACCACTGCGGAAGAAACTCTCGTAATCTTCCGCCGACCCGCAGAGATGAGTCATTGTGAGCTTTCGGCCTGCGAAGGAGGACGGAAGAGAATTCCTCCTTTGCCCTTCGCTTTTTGCGCAGACCAATTTTTCCTCCTGCCCTGAAACTTATTTTCCTGCTGTTGCTGTTGAGTTTTTTGAGGTCGAAAAAGACGTTTTGGGGTCTGCTTTTTCTTTTTGACCGGGAAGGACCTCTTCTTATCGGCAGTACTGTCTAGAATATTATCTAGATCAGGGCCAAAAAGAAGGTCACCCGAAAAGGGAATACCACAAAGTTTATTCTTTGAAGCTGTGTCACCTGGCCAGGTTTTTAGCCATAAAGCTCTTCTCGCAGCATTTGCTAAAGCTGCAGACCTAGCTGACATCTTGATAGCTTCAGCCGAAGCATCTGCAATATAAGCAACCGCAGAAATCAGGGTAGGGAAGGAATCTAAGATCTCCTGCTTGGGGGAATATGCCACTATATGAGATCTAAGTTGGTTCACCCAGTATTCCAGATTCCTGGCTACACAAGTTGTGGCCATTGCTGGTTTTAAATTGCTCATGATTGATTGCCATGATCTCTTGAGCAAAAGATCCATGCGTTTGTCCATTGGATCTCTTAGAACCCCCATGTCTTCAAAAGACAGGTCTGTGGATCTTGAGACCTGTGAAAAGGCCGCATCCAACCTGGGCACCTTATTCCACACCGCAGAAGGGTCCTCCTCAAAAGGGAAGCGCCTTTTGTGGGCTCTGGAAAAGAAGGGCTTTTTCTGTGGATCTTGCCATTCTTTAGTAATGGCGTCAGAAATGACCGAATGAACCGGAAATGTTCGCCCCTTAGGCTCATTTAAACCTACATACATGCGGTCATGAAGAGATAACTCCTTCCTTTCCTCACCTAAGCCAAGTGTAACATGGATAGCCTTAAGGAGTCCATCAACCTCCTCTAGGGAAAGCTTAAATTTGGAAGGAGCCACCTCCGCTTCCTCACCCTCCTCCTCCGAATCTTTAACGGAAGGGGCAGGGGACTGCTCTTCCCTCATAGAGGGGCCTTCAGGTAAAGCTTCTACCATGGGGATAGAAATAGAACCCTGGGAAGCCTCAGACGTGGATGGCTGACTAGCAGCTGGATTGACTAAGGAGTCACGAAAAGTCTGAATCGTGGCGTATAGTTCCTTCTTTACAGAGGCAACCAGGTCATCACAAACTGAAGCTGATTCCTCCCTAACTAAAGAAGTGATGCATGTACTGCATAAGACTTTTTTCCAATTTTCTCCCATTTTGGCCCTGCAAGAAGGACATCTCTTCTTTGGGTCAGAGCTTTTGGCCTGTGAGAGAAAAAACAAAAAAGGGAAAAAAACCAGGGGACCTTTTAGTGAGACCCGGTCTCAGCTACATAAGAATCACCCATAGGTGCACTAAGAAGAAAACCAGTCAGCCTCTAGTGCCCAGACAGGCCCCTTGCCACTAGGGGGTAGAGAAAAAAAGAAAATAGACCAAACCCAGGAAAAGGAAGAAAGGCAGACTTAAGCTGCTGCTCCTACCTGAGCTTTACTGGCGCCTGTGCCTGTCCCCACCGCTGCAGACGCTGAGTCCTCCATCTCTGGTGTGCAGCTCCTCACTTGTGGCTTTATAAGCCGCTTCCGGACTCCCATAGTGCATCTGCACCGGACCGGAAGCGGAAGATAGGCGCCAGTTCCTGTCCTCCCTCCTCCCCCCTTGCATCCACGCCGGAAATGACGCTTCTGCTGACTCAGTGACCTCGCCATGTCACTTCCGCCGCGCCTGCCGGCCAAAAAACATGGCGGCGGCGCACGCGCATCGCCGCCCTACGACCGCGCGGATCACCGGGTCTACGGCTCTCACCGAGCACCAGGAGGGGAAGAGGAGCCGTTTGCTACCGCTGCCGAGGCTTGGGTAGGCCGGGAGGACAGCGGGTCCCTGAAGGAGGAAAAAAGGAAGGGAAGCCCCGTCTCCCAGGAGCACCTGAGAGAACCTGACTCCCCCTCAAAAGATGTTCCCTCCAGGCCGGAGGAAACAGAAAAACTGAGGTATGGTGGGGAGGCGCCTCCCTTTAAAGTTTGGAGGAAGAAGGTGTTTCCTGTTCCGGTGGGTGGAGTCGCTATCTCTCAGGTGCTGTCCTGAAAGATGCCTTGGGAAAAATATGGTTAAAGTGATTTATAGCCTTAAGGTTTTTCATTTTAATGCATTCTATGCATTAAGGTGAAAAACCTTCTGTGCTCCAGCGCCCCTTCAGACCCCCCTTTTTCTTACCTGAGCCCAATTTGATCCAGCAATGTGCACGAACACAGCGGCTCCAGCCGCTGCCTCTCTCCTCATTGGACAGATTGATAGCAACCCTGTGACGCGGGGGGCTGGGCCGAGTCCCGCAGTCCGTGTCAATGGACACAACAGCGGGACTCGGGAGCAAGCCCAAACGGGTGCCCCCATGGAAAGCGGCTTTCCATGGGGCACCCACTAAAGAGGGGGAGTCTGGAGCTCCGGTGGGGGATCCCAGAAGAAGAGGATCAGGGCTGTACAGAGCAGGTAAGTATAGACATGTTTGTTATTTTAATACAAAAAAAAGGTTTACAATCACTTTAAGTCTTGTAAATTGCGAGGTGGGTCTCCATGGGTCAAGCTTGTTTTTCCAGCAAATCCCACAGATGCTTGATTAGATTGAGATCTGGATGATCTGGAGGCGAAGTCAACACCTCAAACTCATTGTTGGGTTCCTCAAACCGTTTTTGAACGTTTTTTTGCAGTGTGACAGGGCACATTATCCTGCTGAAAGAGACCAATGCCATGAGGGAATACCATTTCCGTGAAGGGGTTGTACATGGCCAGCAACAATGTTTAGGTAGGTTGTGTGTGTCAAAGTAACATCCACATGAATGGCAGGACCAAGGTTTCCCAGTAGAACATTGCCCAAAGCATCACACTGCCTCTGCCAGCTGACCTTCTTCCCATACTGCATTCTGGTGCCATCTCAGGCACCAGGATACAGGTAAGTGATACACACACACAGCCTTCCACATGATGTAAAAGAAAATATGGTTCATCAGAACAGGCCACCTTCTACCGTTTCTCCACGGTCCAGTTCTAATGCTCACATATCCTCTGTAGGAGCATTTGGCTGAGGATATGGGTCAGCATGGGCTTCCTGATTGATGTGGCTACACAGCTCTATACACAACAAACTGTGATGCTCATTTTTCAGCTTTCAACACAGCTTCAGGGACAACATATTTACTTGCTGCCTAATATATGTCACCCACTTTCAGATTACATTGTAACAAGATAATCAATGTTATTCCGTTTTATATATATATATATATATATATATATATATATATATATATATATATATATATATATATATATTGCACTTTGCAATGCACCAGAGGCTCTAAATGTTGCTATAATGGGAAACAGATATGCCGCGTACACACGGTCGGACTTCCTGACGGGAAATGTTCAATGTGAGCTTGTTGTCAGAAAGTCCGGCCGCATGTATGCTCCATCGAACATTTGCTGTCCGAATTTCCGCCCGTTTGAGAGCAGGTTCTCAAATTTTAAGCCAACTTCACTTTGTTGTCGGAAAGTCCGATCTTGTGTACACAAGTCCATCGCACAAAAGTTCACGCATGCTCAGAATCAAGCAGAAGGAGCCGCACTGGCTATTGAACTTCCTTTTTCTCGGCTCGTCGTACGTCTTGTACGTCACTGCGTTCTCATGTTCGGAATTTTGGGCCAACATTTGTGTGACCGTGTGTATGCAAGACAAGTTTGAGCCAACATCCTTCGGAAAAAATCCACGGTTTTGTTGGCGGAAAGTCCGATCCTGTGTACGCGGCAATAATCTAACTTGGTATCAGTGTTTCCTGTTAACCAGCATATTATGGTGATACCATAAATGACACAATGAACACCAGACATGAACTCATAGCTCCCAGCTGTACCTCATTTAGAAATGTTCTTTTGGAACCAAATCCCTCTGTCCTTCTTTCTTCCACAGTTGTCCTTTTTGGCTTGATGTATAGATCTCCATAAAAATGTATTATTTAACTGTTAAAAGTGTTTTGCTGCACTACACATTATATCTAACCATTAAATTAATCCATTTGTTATTTTAAAAAGGCAAGAGCAATCATGAAAAAAAAGCAATTTTGGGGTACACCAATAATTTTTTGAACATAAATCTTCAAGTCCACGTTACTGAAGTCATGTCAGGGGTATGTCTTTTTGCCTATATACTTTGTGCTATCATGTGCCCCTCTTTAAATCTCAGAAAGCTGGAAGGTATGATGAACTGCCAAAGGATTTGTCATAAAATCAGAACTTCACTTTTTCAATCAACACGGACTATTTTTATTCCCCAAACTGCTAGCATTAGTAAATGGATAGGAATGTATATTTGCTTGTTTTACGTTTTTTTTTTTTCATTTTTCTCTCCAGTTATTTCCTGGTTTCCAGGCCTAGGAAAATAATGTCATACATCCCAGGAGTCTTTAGGAGGAGAGGAGGTGTTTTCGCAACTAACTTATCTCAACTCCACTTCAACATGCATACTTGAGCTAAGGGCAAATGAATTCCAGGAAGTAAATGTTACATGAGTCATCTGCCCTTACTCAAGATGGCCACAGCTAGCAATGCTAGAGGGGTATTTTTCGAAGCAAATTCTTAACAAAATAACACATGGCGACGTGGATGGATTGATGAGTTTGCTCTCAATATTAAAAAAATACCTAAATAGTGTTTTTGGTTTGTGGTTCTCAGATGCAGTGAAGATCCGCTTTTAGTGTGGTCAATATTGTGATCCAAGAAAACATATCCCAGTGACACACTATGCCGTTCTTGAACCTTGTTGCAACAGTTGCTGCAGCAACCCAACAGGTAGAACTAACTGTCCAACCACATGCAGTGTTGAGAAAGAAGTAGACCCGGATTGTTTTAGAGAGCTCCAGCCAGGCCACGCCCCCAACACATTTCGCTCCGCCCTTTGGAACTTAATCATGAATGCCAGTTAAAGTATCTATAAGATCAAACAGGGTAAGTAAACCCTAACACTGAACTTCCCTTATTTGCTCCCTATAGGTCAGGATTGACACCACATGCTTGGGAAATTCAGAACTGTGTTTTTATGTCAAAGAGGAAGGCAGGAGGATATGGTATTTCCTGGCATATCAACAGGTATTTTTCTATACTTGCAGTTAGAGGTGCACCAAAATTTATGCTTCCGAAAAGTATCAGCCGAAAAAGGGGACGGTGTTTTTTCATTCGGCCGATAGCAAAAAACAGTCGATACTGAAAGGGGACGGGGTCCGCCCCAGGTGCCGCACATTGCAGGAGTGTCACCCTGCTGCGCCCCAGTCCTCCACTCTCTCCTCCTCCCCTCCCTCCTCCTCTGCATGATCTCCGTGTGTCACGGAGCTGAATTGTCTGGGCCCTAGTAACAATGTCCCGCCTCCTGTGATAGACGGCACACTGATCCAATGGCAGGACATTGAATCAGTGTGACGTAATCACAGGAGGTAGGACATTGTTACTGCAGCCCGGCCAATTCAAACCCTGTTCTGTGACACACGGAGATCGCCACTCTGATCCAGGCACAGGCATGCTGCTTATGATGGACACTGGTGAGGCTGTAGGGCACAGGCATGCTGCTTATGATGGACACTGGTAACGCTCCTGGGCACTGGTAGGCTGCATATGACGGGCACTAGTGAGGCTGCTGGGCACAGGCAGGCTGCATATGTAGGGTTGCCACCTGTCCGGGATTCACCCGGACAGTTCGGGTTTGGAATCATGCGTTCGGGTTTCAGACTGCCTGAAACCCGGACACATGATTTAGACTGGACTATGGCTTCCTAGCAGGGTTGCTGGCTGCAGTTGTCTAAGCTGAGAGTGTCTGTTACACTCTCTTTCACACTGCCCAAAGCCAGCACTAATGATCCCCCCCACATACAGATGGGAGAGGAGAGAGGGTTCGATCTGCACTTCTTCCACCCCCCCCCCCCACCCCGCACCCCTCTGTGTCTGCCCACACTTCAACCCCTGGTGTTGTGCCTCAGGAGTTTGAAGTCCAGAAGCCTCAGATACATCTGATATATCTACATCATATATAGAAGGACCACATCATTTGGAGACTTAGTGGTAAAGAAGGTACTAGATTCTCCAAATAAAACAAAAATGTTCTGGGATCGAGTGGGCTTTTATGCCTGCAGAAAGTGCAAGGCTTGCCAACAAGTGACCACTCACCTCAGAGGCCTCACAAGGTTTGTTTCCACTGCAAATAGAAAAGAATTTGAAATTAAAGAATTCATTTCTTGAGCTTCGGCCCATGTGGTATATGCGCTGGAGTGCCCGTGTGGGCTAATGTATATTGGCCGTACAAAAAGGACGTTGGCAAAAAGAGTTTCAGAACATATATAACATCACAATAGGATTTAAAGAGCACAGCGTTTCTCTACACTTAAGAGAAAAACACGATAGAAACCCCATCGGCTTCAAATTCTGGGGGATTGACAAATTACACCCCAGATGGAGAGGAGCCAATATGGTGCGAGAAATTTCCAGATGTGAATCTCAGTGGATTTTTTTAACCAATACACTCAGCCCTAATGGATTCAACATAGATTTAGATCTAAACTGCTTTATTAGCAATTATTAACGTTTGAGCAGATTGGCTCTTTTATTAATTTGGAGTATTATTCATTGATGTTCTTAATCATATTTTAGTGCCTTTTATATGTTTGCATAATGTAATACATATTACCCAAATAAAACATTGTGAGGTGGTTGGATATCTGTCAGGCTTGGAAACGATGCCCACAGATGTTACAATCCACCATACTAAGACAATGCAATAGTAAGGTTTGGTATCGCATTGCAGTTATAGTGAATGCCACTAGGGGTGGATGGGATGCTGAGTATAAGCCGCACATCCAGTACGATGCCTAGTTGTGGGCGTCGCACCATCCGATGACGATCGTGATTGCGGAAGGGTCCCGCTCCTTTTTGGTATTTAAATGTCGAGTCGTGTTGCGTGGCCACGCCCTCTAAAGACGGAATGACGAAACGCGTCAAGGCGTGACCACACGACTTACCAGGTCCATACAGTAAACGTCATCCTGGGACTCATCGCTGTGGGCGGTTTGTTTGAAATCTCGATCCATTATGTGATCCATTATCCAGTATCAATCTAAAGCCTGGAACACACTATGAGTTTTTTTTCCATTCAACCCAGCAGATTAATGCTAATGTCAGCCAAAATAAATCCCTTTCATACACCTTTGGGATGTAAATAGTATTGTGCGTTGCATAATTTTGGTCAGCATTCATGCTGTACTGCTAATGCTCCACCAGAGGGCCCCAAGCCATTGAAGTTTAAACTTAGCATGGACAAGCAACTTATAAATTGGTGCAGCATTACACAATGCAGAGCAAATGCCTTAAAGTGTATTTAAGCCAAACATTTTCTTTTCTAGTTTTGGATAGAATATGGAAATGATGGACTCCCATTCAGGTTTTTATTGCTGTATGTGTGACTGCTGGGGAGCGTTAACCTTTCTATTTCTCATGGTGACCATTGAGTTATCACCAGAACAAGGAAAGAGGAGAAATCTTCCAAAGGAGACATCTGTTCTGGTGACATCTGTCTGACACTTTAGATATATTTCTTCTCACTTCCTCTTGTATCTACAGGACAGGAAGTGAAATCTCTCAAATGGGGCCCAAAATGAAAGAAAAAAAGTTTTGGGTTGAGATATACTTTAAACTAGCTGGCATTTGGAGAGTGCTGACAGATATAAATGAATTAAAATGTCTTCAAACTTCCCCTTTTAACCTCTGTGTGAACCTCTTTGAAAAATGAAACATTTCTCCACGTTGTTACATATAGATCACCTTACCGATACTGGACTTCCCACGATGGTTTTATTACTATGGTCTAATTTTTTTTAGCATAGGTTCTTTAAAGTGATAGTAAAGTCTCCGTTTTTTTTCTTTAAAAATAACAAACATGTTATACGTACCGGCTCTGTGTAATGGTTTTGCCTGGATCCTCCTCTTCTCGGGTCCCCTCCCCTCTGCATAGTGCCTCCACAGCAAGCAGCTTGCTATGGGGGCACCCGAGTTGAGCTGCTGCTCTGTGTGTCCATTAAGACACAGAGCCGCGATATCGCTCTGCCCCATCTCTCTCCTCATTGGCTCACTGACTTTGATTGACAGCAGCAGGAGCCAATGGCTGCCTTCTCAGTCAATGAGGAGGGGATTCCCAGGCAGCTAAGACACTCCTGCAACATCGCTGGATTGAGATGGCTCAGGTAAGTGTTATGCCCTGTACACAAGGTCGGATTTTCTGATGGAAAATGTGTGATAGGACTTTGTTGTCGGAAATTCCGACCGTGTGTACACAAATCCGACGCACAAAGTGCCACGCATGCTCAGAATAAATTAAGAGACGAAAGCTATTGGCTACTGCCCCGTTTATAGTCCCGACGTACGTGTTTTACGTCACCGCGTTCAGAATGATCGGATTTTCCGACAACTTTGTGTGACCGTGTGTATGCAAGACAAGTTTGAGCCAACATCCGTCGGAAAAAATCCATGGATTTTGTTGTCGGAATGTCCAATCAATGTCCGACCGTGTGTACAGGGCATTAGGGCGGCTGAGAGGGGCTGCGGCACACAGAAGTTTTTTTTCCCCTAATGCATAGAATGCATTAAGATTAAAAACCTTCTTATTTTACAATCACTTCAATACTTAAAGTGGAACTTTAGTCAGAAAATTTAATCCTGATAGATCACTTCAGGAAAGCCTCTTTTGCAAGTATAGCTATGAAAACCATAAAAAATAAGTGCCTGTACTGTTTAAAATTTAATAATACTCTGTCTCACCCTGCTCTGCATATTATCAGTTGCTCTTCATTTTTGGCATTGCGCTAAAAATCTGAGCCACTAGAACCAATCTTCTGACCACTGAAAGATTGAAAGATTTACTGATGTTCAGGGGCTCTGGGCTTCAGCAAAATGGCAGCCTCCGGCAAGAAAAAACAGGGGCAAGTGCTGGAGGCAGTTTACAACACACTCTAATTTTGGTAGCATAATTATTAATGTGGAATATATGTTCCTTGCTAAAGAACATTATTTTTTATCAAGTTGTTATGGGTAAAGTTCCCCTTAGGGCTCCATTCACATCTCCTCGTTCTAAATCGCAGGTGGAATTGCCACGATTCCGCCCATGATTCAAAATAGCGGCAAATCGCGGGTCTCCCAGGCGTTCCCTGTCACTTCCAATGGTACCCCAATCGCAGGATGTTCTGGCAGGCCAGT
The DNA here is from genome assembly GCF_042186555.1 of Aquarana catesbeiana. Taxonomy (NCBI): domain Eukaryota; kingdom Metazoa; phylum Chordata; class Amphibia; order Anura; family Ranidae; genus Aquarana; species Aquarana catesbeiana. The sequence goes on along the minus strand of NC_133330.1, from coordinate 302,587,331 downwards.
ATTTCATTGTTCCTAGCAAAGCATCAAGTACTCTTGTAAAAAACATTGTCCTGTCTGCTGATACCTTTGCCATCCTCCACCGCCAGTGTGTAGCTCAGTTGGAGCCTTGCAATGATAAGGTGAGTATCAGCAAGTGGGGAGTTGTCCTTACATGAGAACTTGTTATGTTGTCTTGAATGGGCAAAGTGGCAGACTCTCCCCACATCTGCTGTCACAATTTAAAAAAAACGTGGTTGTGCGGGGCTCTGCCTGCTGGCTGCATCATTCATTCACAGAGTTCTGTGAATGGAGGAACCAACTACCATCAGCAATTGTGGCTGACGGCTTGCAGTTCTCAATGAACTACCAGGGCACTGATGACCACTCTAGGTAGTTAATTGATGCTTCCTGCATTCTGTAACTGCCTGCCTGTACAAGCAGACAGACACACTGATCTGCAGGAGCCTGAGATTGCACCCATAATCTGTTGCTTTTTTACCTGCAAAAAGATGTGCATTTATTAAGGTAAACTTATCCTTTAACCACTTAAGGACCGGAAGGATTTGCCCCCTGAATGACTATGCCATTTTTTGCAATACGGCACTGTGTTGCTTTAACTGACAATTGCGCGATCGTGCGAGATTGTACCCAAACAAAATTGATATTCTATTTTTCCCACAAATAGAGCTTTCTTTTGGTGGTATTTGATAACCCCTGCGGTTTTTATTTTTTTTTCGCTATAAACAAAAAAAGAGCGAAGTTTTGCTATAATAAATATCGAAAAAAATTTCTTCATCAGTTTAGGCCAATATGTATTCTTCTACATATTTTTGGTAAAAAAAAAAAAAAAATCGCACTAAGAGTATATTGATTGGTTTGTGCAAAAGTTATAGCGTCTACAAAATAGGGGATAGATTTATATTTATTTACTAGTAATGGCAGCGATCTGCGATTTTTAGCAGGATTACGACCTTACGGCGGACAGATCAGACACTTTTGACACATTTTTGGGACCATTGACATTTATTCAGCGATCAGCGCTATAAAAATGCACTGATTATTGTGTAAATGTCACTGGCAGGGAAGGGGTTAACACTAGGGGGCGATCAAGGGGTTAAGTGTGTTCCCTGGGAGGGGATTCTAACTGTGGGGGGATGGGACTGACTGGAGGAGGAGAGAGATCGATGTTCCTAATCACTAGTCAGAATGGGGAAGCAGACGGACATCACGCCCATGCACATTGGCTCCGGCGTCGCGCCACAGACGCGTGTGCGCACCCTATTAAAGCAGCTGATGTACACCTACTGCGATTCGCCCAGGAGGGCCAACCTGTGCAGTATAATGGCGGCTAGTCCTTAAGCGGTTAAGGTAAAAAACCTTCTGTTTCACAGGTCTCCCCTCAACCCCCATTATACTTACCTGCATCAAATTACTATAGCTGGGTTCAATGAGTTTAGCTTTTTTTTGTACTTGCATGAATCATATAGCTATTTCATAATCTAAAACTAATGTGTTAGACGTAGAAGGAAAATAGAAAACTCCAATGAACTCTCACACAGTGACTGGGGAGGTTCCACCTGTGAGATAGAACGTTTCAATGAACTCTCACTGACTGACCTTTAGAAGCAAGGTAGAAAACTCCGATGAACTCTCACTCAGTGACTGGGCTTTAAAGTGACACTAAATGAGTTTAGCCTTTTTTTTGTACTTGACTGGGGAGGTTCCACCTGTGAGCCTCTTCACACACGTTCATAACCCTAGAAGTTATCAAGTTTTTCCAGTTGTGTTAGACATAGAAGACAGAATGTTTCCTTGTCAAAAGAAGTTTATTGAGTATACAATGTTATAAAGATACATAAAGTAAGTTTACAAGGATCTATAAAGTAAGCTCATTGTTTTACAGTAGGGTTTATATAGGTAAATATCATGAAATTTCAAATATTAAACATTGGGTTCACGTAAACCTAAATTAAAGATATATATAATTTCCTTAGTTACTTTTGTAGGTATTTAAATGATTTATACCTACTATACATATTGTTTACAAGTAGAGTGTATATAGGTCAAATAAATTCTGATAATGAGCTTTAATCGTAAGGTGGAGAAAAGGAAAGAGAAAGAAGAAAAAGGGTTGAAAGGTAGAGGTATGGTCCACAAGGTTGTCCCGCTCGTCAGTTTATTATTTTTTTTAGTTCTCTTTGAAGCCTTAGAATGGGTGTCTCTGTAAGTCATTTAATCTGTTACCATGGCAACAGGACAGAGTCATTGAAGTTTGACAGGAACTGTTGTTTTATCCAAGGATGCCAAAGTTTTTCAAATTTTGGAATTTGATTTTGATCGATGGCTACCATCTTAGCATGGGACATTGTATTATTCATTCTGTGAATTGTTTCTGCTAGTACCAATGTAGGAGATTTCCATGCCTTGGCCACTGTTTGTTTTGCAGCCGTTATTAGTTGGATCATAAGTTTGAACTGAGAGAGTGTTAACCATTCCGGTTTTAGATTAAGTAAAGTTAAATATGGATCTGGTTGTATTATTTTTTTAAATATTTTAGATGCAATCACGAAGACTTCCTTCCAGAAGGTTTGGATTACTGGGCACGTCCACCATATGTGTAAATATGTGCCTATTTCTGGGCATCCTCGAAAACAAAGAGCTGAGGTATTAGGTGAATATTTTGCCACTCTAGCGGGTACAAGGTACCAGCGAGTTAGGACTTTATAATTTGTCTCCAGTGCTAAGATGTTGGGTGAAGATGATTTAGATGTGAGCCATATGTTAAACCAGTCCGTGTCTTCTAAAGTTCGTCCCAGGTCCTCCTCCCACCTCTGAACGTAAGAGGGTCTATTAAGATTTGCTACTCCATATAATTGATTATAAAGTGATGAAATTGTACCTTTAGCAAATGGATCTTTTGTACAGATTGATTCAAAAATGGATAATTGGGATAATGGTGTATCCCCCTTTAGGAATGGTGTATAGAAATTTTTGATTTGGAGATATCTAAATATCTCAGAGTTTGGTAGATCATATTTTTCTTTAAGCGATGGGAATGAAAGGAATGATTTAGATGCTATGAAGTCATTTAGTGTCTGAATACCTGATGTTGTCCAAGCTTTAAAAGAATTTGGGTAGATCCATGCCGGATAAAAGGCCGGATTTCTGATAAAAGAAAGGAGAGGATTGTGTGGAGATTGTAACTGATATTTGGTTTTTAGTTTATCCCAGAGAGATAAGAAGTGTTTAGTTATGGGATTATGAATTTTAAAGCGGTCTTTAGGATCAAGCCATAATAAATTTGATATTAATAGAGGGTCATTTTCTGAAGCCTCTATAAATACCCATAATGGGATTTCCTGTTTTGCATGGTATTTGGACAGACTGGCCAAATGTGCTGCTCTGTAGGAGTTAGTAAAATTAGGGTATCCCAGGCCTCCTTTATTTTTGGGAAGATGTAGTGTGTGTATAGGTACACATGGTTTAGAAGAGCCCCATATAAACGAAGTTGCTCTTTTTTGTACTATTCTCAAAAAATAGGAAGGAATTGGAATAGGGAGGACTCCGAATAGATAAAGCAATTTGGGTAGAATAGTCATTTTGATTGCATTAATCTTCCCTATCCAGGATAAAGGAAGTTGCGACCATTGTTTTATTAGATTTGTGATCTGTCTTAATACAGGAGGATAATTGGTTGAGAATAAGTCAGAATGAGATGCTGTTAAATGAATTCCAAGATATGGGATTGATTTTTCTGCCCATGTGAATGGGAGTGCAGCCCTAGCCGGGATCAATTCCATGTTTGTGAGTGAAATATTAAGCACTAGGCATTTCTTAGGATTAATCATAAGGCCGGATAGGGCTGCAAATCCATCAAGAGCTGGTATTAAGTTAGGACCAGAGACCTGTGGTGATGATAGAAAAAGTAATATATCGTCTGCAAATATACATAATTTGTGTGTAATACTTCCTACTTCAATGCCAGTTATAGTTTTGTTTGTTCTGATGTATTGGGCCATGGGTTCGAGTATAAGGGCAAATAATAAGGGAGATAATGGGCAACCCTGTCGGGTACCTCTTTCGATATTAAAGGCTTCAGATTTGTATCCAGCATATTTTATATAGGCTTTGGGTTTATTATATAATGCTTTGATCCATGTTAAAAAGTGGGGTCCAAAACCCCATTTTTGTAATGAATATTGCATATATTGCCAGGATACTGTGTCAAATGCCCTCTTAATATCGAGAGATAGAAAACATAAAGGGATTTTCCGTTTTTTAGCAATATGTGCCAATAACACTGCCCTGCGTATATTATCGCCTGCCTGTCTATTTGGCATGAAGCCTACTTGATCTCTATGTATTAATTTTCCTATAATGCTATTGAGGCGTTTTGCTATTATTTTTGCTAATAATATTAATATCGAGGTTTAACAGAGAGATAGGCCGATAATTCACACAGGAAGTATCATCAGAAAGGGGTTTTGGGATCATACAAACAATTGCCATTAGTGTTTCTTGCCGAAAAGAATGTCCATCTAGAAGTTTGTTAAAAGTTTCAGTGAGAATGGGAGAGAGTATTTTTGAGAATGTTTTATAGTATAAAGCCGAGTAGCCGTCTGGGCCTGGTCTTTTGTTAAGTTTTAGGTCTTTTATGGCGTTAGCAACTTCATCTATAGTTATAGGCTCATCCAAACTGCTTTTTTGATTTTGAGATAACTCAGGTAAGGTTATTTTTGAGAAGAAGGATTCAGCCTCTGTAGGATTAAATTCATTGTTTGTCTTGTATAAAGTTGCGAGATGTGAGTGAAATTTATGGACTATTTTAACTGGATTACAAGTGTATTGTTAGAAAAATATGATCTATTCTGGTGAAGGTTTGATGAGGGTGCGAGAAATAAGTGAATTTCTTTTTCATTGGGTTACTTTCTCTCCATGAATCTACCAGATTGTATTTGGAAAGAAGTTGAGAAAAAGGTAATCTAGAGGTTATTTTGGATGGTGTAAAAGGTGATTTATCTAGAAATGGGAGGAGGACCTGGTTCGAATCCCCACACATTATCACTGTTCCTATTTTGTGTGTATTAATCACTTGTAATATATGTGAGAGGAATGGTGTAGGTTGTTTGTTAGGAGCGTAGTAGGAAATCACTGTGATTGCTGTATCCATTATATAACCCATGAGTATCAGGTATCTACCTTCTGGGTCTTTAATTTCTGATGATAAGGTGAATGGTGTGGATCGGTGAAATGCAATTAGAGTTCCCCTATGCTTGGTACAGGCAGAAGCCGTGTAAATTTGTTGATAAAAAGGAGAAATATATTTTGGAGTAGAATCTTTGGTGAAGTGTGTTTCTTGGAGGCATACTATGTGAGCCTTCTTGTTATGGAAAGTACGGAAGGCTTTGGTCCTTTTTTGAGGGACATTTATTCCCTGAACATTCAGGGAAAGTATATTCAGTGGTGCCATGGCAATAGATCAAATAGTTTTGACTTACTTTTTGTTATGCAGAGCTGACTGCGCAGATCAACCTGTGTGGACTGAAGAGGTGAATAGATAGAAAAGAAACCAGTGAATTCTGGAGTAAAGAGTAAACAAAAAACATACGAGATTAGATGATACATTGTATAAATTATTTTTTGCAAGTAATCACAATTTACCCGTGAAAGAGAATAAATATCTCTCTCAGGGGAATAAGTGCCTTCGTCACACTCCCACATAATATGGTTGGGAGAATGAGGAGGGCTAATGGGGGTACACGGATCTTCCGCTTACAGGAGAGAAGTGCTATGTCAAAAGACATCAAAATGATGTTTCATTAATTGGAGTGCAGAATATAGTTTTTGTTGAAATTATTTATTCCAGGGTGGTTTTATATGGTTAGTCTTGCCCTAGGCTAAATAATTCAGTTAGAAAGGTACTGTTAATAACTTTGGTATTGATGAAGATAGTTTGAATCATCTTGGGATTTTAACCCTTTTAGAGTAAACAATTACATATTTTATTCATACGTAACTGTTTAGATATGTTAACTCATAAAATTGAGGTTGTATTGCTTCAGATTAGAATAAACAAAAACATAATTCTAGGAACTAGTTAGGTAATAATATATTTGTTTTAAGAAAAGAAAGAAAAAGCTTCCATTACTTCTGGATTATTGAACATATTTGTCCTAAAAAGTAATAAATCTATTGTTATTACCTGATAATATATAACTGAACAAGAATTTCCTTATTTCACTTATATATTCTAAGGCTATATGAATCAGAAGTAATAAGAAATATAACTGGAATGTAACATGATCCCACACAGTGTGTGACTATCAGAATGCAGTTACATTCAGTTATAAATATAGGTTTTTTATAGAGAACCATCTCTTAGTATAATAAATGAAGAGATATCAGGAATTAGGATGTCAGTCCATTGAATCTTCTTGGTCCATGGATGATGTGGCATAACGGCCTCTTTTGTGAGAATGATGATTCCCATTTTGTTCTGAAATTTTCTGGGTGCTGCCTGAAGGTGAAGATGATGCCATTCTTCTGCGTGTGGGAGTGTTGCTGCTTGTGGGTTCTGTCAGATTTCATTTTAAAAGGGTTTGTTGTAGTTCATCTGCTGATCTGCTTCTGTAAATTGTACCTTGGTAGTTAAATCTGACTGAAAAGGGGAAGCCCCATTGATACATAATGTTGTGGCGTTGCAGTTCCATTAGTTGGGGTTTCATGGATCGTCTTTTAGTAACAGTAAGTTGGGACAGGTCAGCAAAAATTTGATAATTGTGTCCTTGAAAATTAAGTTCCTTTTTTTCTCTTGCAGCAATTAGTATTTGTTCTTTCGTTCTGTAATAATGAAATTTTGTGATTATATCACGTGGGGGTCCATCTTTCTTTTTGGCTGTGAGGGCTCTGTGTACTCTGTCCAGTTCTAAACGTTCAATAGGGATATCTGGCTTTAGTTCTTGTAATAGAGCAGTAATAGTAGATTGCAGGTCTGTCACAGTTTCAGGTATTCCCCTTATGCGTAAGTTTGAACGTCTGGCTCTATTTTCGTAATCTTCGAGCTTAGTTTGAAGTATTAAATTCTCTTTTTTTAATTGTTCCAATTCTGTTATATTTTCTTGGGTTGTAATTTCAATTTCATCCATTTTTATTTCTAAAGCTGCGGTGCGGTTTCCCAGCTCTCTTATTTCTTTGGTTAGGCTTTTTGTTATTTGGTCTGAGGTTTGTTTTAAAGCCTTATGAAGCATCTTTTCAAATTGTAATAATATTACTGGGGATACTGAGGAGGCTTGTGGAGAAGTTTGTGAGAGGATTTGTTCTGTATCTGACTCAAATGGAGAGTCTTGCTGTGACATTTTCTGTCTGTGAGAGCGCCCTGATGCTGTATCTTGTGAGGTGACTGGAGCTGCTTCAGCTGCAGTGAGTGCCTGTGAGCTCTTTGTGAGGTGATTTTTTTTTCTGCCACGGTTTCCTCCCAGTACCATATTTCCTGCCCAAACTTTCACAGTTTGTTCCCTGGGGCAAAAAGGTTCAAATGGATACCTTTTGAGCCTGCAGGCTCCGCTTTGTCCTTCTCTTCTCTCCTCAGCGGTGTGGAGCTCTAACAATGCATGTCTGCTCCGCTAGGCTCCGCCTCCTGCCCTTGAAGACAGAATGTTTCAATGAACTTTCACTGACTGACCTTTAGAAGCAAGGTAGAAAACTCCATAGAACTCTCACACAGTGACTGGGGAGGTTCCACCTGTGAGCCTCTTCACACACGTTCATAACCCTAGAAGTCATTCAAGTTTTTCCAGTTGTGTTAGACATAGAAGACAGAACGTTTCAATGAACTCTCACTGACTGACCCTTAGAAGCAAGGTAGAAAACTCCAATGAACTCTCACACAGTGACTGGGGAGGTTCCACATGTGAGCCTCCTCACACAGGTTCATAACCCTAGAAGTCATTCAAGTTTTTCCAGTTGTGTTAGACATAGAAGACAGAACGTTTCAATGAACTCTCACTGACTGACCCTTAGAAGCAAGGTAGAAAACTCCAATGAACTCTCACACAGTGACTGGGGAGGTTCCACATGTGAGCCTCCTCACACAGGTTCATAACCCTAGAAGTCATTCAAGTTTTTCCAGTTGTGTTAGACATAGAAGACAGAACATTTCAATGAACTTTCACCGACTGACCTTTAGAAGTAAGGTAGAAAACTCCAATGAACTCTCACACAGTGACTGGGGAGGTACCACCCGTGAGCCTCTTCACACACGTTCTTAACCCTAGAAGTCATTCAAGTTTTTCCAGTTGTGTTAGACATAGAAGATAGAGATCGATGTTCCTAATCACTAGTCAGAACGGGGATCTGTCTGTTTACATTAACAAATCCCCATTCTGGCTCTCTGTGGCGCGATCGCGGGTGGCCGACGGACATCACGCCCACCGGCCACGCACATCGGCTCCGGCGTCGCGCTGCAGGCGCGTGTGCGCACCCTATTAAAGCAGCCACCGTACACCTACTGCGATTCGCCCAGGAGGCCCAACCTGTGCAGTATAATGGCGGCTAGTCCTTAAGCGGTTAAGGTAAAAAACCTTCTGTTTCACAGGTCTGCCCTCAACCCCCATTATACTTACCTGCATCAAATTACTATAGCTGGGTTCAATAAGTTTAGCCTTTTTTTTGTACTTGCATGAATCATATAGCTGTTTCATAATCTAAAACTAATGTGTTAGACGTAGAAGGAAAATAGAAAACTCCAATGAACAATAAAAAACAGTGAATGAGGAGGTTCCACCTATGAGATAGAACGTTTCAATGAACTCTCACTGACTGACCTTTAGAAGCAAGGTAGAAAACTCCGATGAACTCTCACACAGTGACTGTGGAGGTTCCACCTGTGAGCCTCCTCACACATGTTCTTAACCCTAGAAGTCATTCAAGTTTTTCCAGTTGTGTTAGACATAGACGACAGAACGTTTCATTGAACTCTCACTGACTGACCTTTAAAAGCAAGGTAGAAAACTCCAATGAACTCTCACACAGCGACTGGGGAGGTTCCACATGTGAGCCTCCTCACACACACTTAAAAACCTAGAAGTCATTCAAGTTTTTTCAGCTGTGTTAGTCATAGAAGATAGAACGTTTCAATGAACTCTCACTGACTGACCTTTAGAAGCAAGGTAGAAAACTCCAATGAACTCTCACGCAGTGACTGGGCTTTAAAGTGACAGTAAACACTATCCTTATTCTCCAAAAAATAATCCATACCCATCCACTACTTAATGGCCCTGTAATCTATTTTTCATGAAGTAGTCTCTTACTGTGATTTTCTACCTCCTTGTTATGTCCTCCGTGAGCTCAGTCACAAACCTCTCCCTTTCCGCAAAGTCATCAGCTCAAGGATATTTTTCATGATAAAAGAATATTTTTTAAAACGTCTGCCATATAAGACAAGTCAGACTTGTGATTTTACTAAATCATCCACTTTAAATACATCTTTTTTTATAACCCAATTTAGTTAATAATACGATTAGAGAGCACCCATATTTCTTGAGATCAATAGCACTTTTTAAACTGCAGTAGAAGAAAAGTGTATCTATCAATTATTTGAAATGGATGACAACTTCAGCATTAGGTGATTTATGTTTAGGTTTTAATTATTATATGTATGTTTATTATGAATCAGGTGACAGGTTATTGCATCTGTATCCCTGGGCCAATGATTAACCAAACTGCAACTGGCTGTAATGCTTTCCTGATGTTACTATGAGTTCATCTGTTTGTATTTCCAATAAGCTGTCATGTTGTATCTGATGTAAGCCACCTGTCACTTGGCATGCTATTCTTTATTTTTATTTTTTTAAGTTTTAGAAGGGTTAGAACCTCTGTCATGTTTTATGTTATATGTCACCATAGAGGGGCTATCCTCTTATTTCTTCAATAAAAGCCCCAGTCCCAGTGAAAGTGGTTACCAGTAAGTGAATTGAAGTATCCCCAACAGAGACACACAAGCAGTTAAAAGGATAACGACTGGTCAAGTCTTTATTGCTGAAAGATGAAGGTTTTAGGTACTGGTAGCACAGCTTTTGCAGTAAAAAAAAAAAAAAAAAAAAGACAGGTCATGTGCACATATGATCAGATTGATCCATTCATTCCTGTGGCTGCATCAATGCTCCTTTGGTTAGCTACAAGCCACCATAAGTACAGACTGTCCATAATAATAGGTTTGAGCAATAGTTGCTGCTCATGGCCAGGATTTTTACTTCAAAGGCTATATATTGCCAGGCAGGGAGGCACTGTAAATATTCCAGGAGTGGGGCTGGAGTTAAAGTAGAATTCCAGTCAAATACTATTCTATACTTAAACATGCTCCCACCGCATTCTACGCTTATTGTAACTACCCTGTGAAGTGAAGATGTCTGTAATTACTTATTCTGTTGGTTCTCCGGTCTGGCCAGTGGCCATCTTCAGTGATGAAGAGAGATTGCTGACAATGGTTGCAGAGCCTGTGCAGTTATGTCACCAATAAGCTTACTATATGGCATCTGTTGATAGCTGTCTCTCTTCTACAGTGAAGCTGGCACAGGGAGCCAAACATGTGATCGAACTAGAGCACCTTCAGAATAGGTAAGTATAAACATCTTTCCTTTACAGGTTAGTTCAAATAGGCTTGGAACGGAGGTTTGAGCAGGTTTAGGTATAGTTGGCATGTGACTGGAATGCTACCTTAAAGCGTAACTCCACTTTTGTTGGGAAAAAAACATTCCCCTCTGGGTGATCTATGTATAGCGCAAGCATCAAAACAACCTTTGTTGCAGATTCCTACCTTTTGTTATTCTGAAGAAATCCATGTGTCTGTGCCTCTGTGTTGAGTTGGTCTAATGGGAGTGGTTTCATAATTATCAGTCAGCTGTGGCAGCTGCAGGGCACTAATGTGTAAAGCTGCTGGGCCTGCATCCCTTTAGACGTGTTCCTATTGGAAATATCTCACCAAAAATTACATTTTTGTTGCAGAGAATGCCTGAAATCTGACTTGTATCTTAGGCAGACTTCTGGGAAAATTGGTGAGCCAATCACACAAGCAGGAAGTGATGTTTCTGGGGAGTGGTCAGTACACATGTACACATTTACAGAACAACTCCATGTATCCATATTGCATTGCATTTATAGAAAATTACAGCTGCTGCAGATTGAAAAGGAAAGGTCATTTTTAAAAACATTCAATTACAATATGACTTGTATCGCAATTGTACGCGCTATATTATTTTTTCTTTATTTGCTATTTTTTTCCCCATGAAAGTGGACTTGCCCTTTAAGTATCTGACTTATTGCTACCCTTTCAGGGTATGGGGGGAGGACTCAACCTTTTGTGTAGTCCCCACCCCCCACCCTACCTATTTCTCTCCCAAAAGCCTCTTTTGCTTCTTTTAAATAAAATCAGTACATACTCACTTAAAATCCTGAAGTCCTTTGGCCAGTCTGCTGTTGCTACAGGTTCTTTATCTTCTTCCTCAGTGGCAATGATGGATTTTCCTCCTGGACAGTATGATGCTCATGTAATGCACTGCACTGCCCAGGAGTACTGTGAGTCCAGGCTGGCTGTGCATAGGTCTGATGCCCTGTACACACGGTCGGACATTGATCGGACATTCCGACAACGAAATCCTAGGATTTTTTCCGACGGATGTTGGCTCAAACTTGTCTTGCATACACACGGTCACACAAAGTTATTGGAAAATCCGATCGTTCTGAACGCAGTGACGTAAAACACGTACTTCGGGACTATAAACGGGGCAGTAGCCAATAGCTTTCGTCTCTTAATTTATTCTGAGCATGCGTGGCACTTTGTGCGTCGGATTTGTGTACACACAATCAGAATTTCCGACAACGGATTTCGTTGTCGGAAAATTTTATAGCAAGCTCTCAAACTTTGTGTGTCAGAAATTCCGATGGAAAATGTGTGATGGAGCCTACACACGGTCGGAATTTCCGACAACAAGGTCCTATCACACATTTTCCGTCGGAAAATCCGACGGTGTGTACGGGGCATAACACTCAAAGTATAGCCCTACCTAAGCAGCAGGCCTAGGAGGTTAGCAACGCTGACAGCACTCCTCCTCAGGCCTAAGCCTGGGGGAAAAGACCCTCTCCTCAGAGTTGACCAATTTTTTTTTTACCTTTCGCCTGCATGCATCATGGGCTATATAAATCCTAGTAGTTGGCCAGAAAAGGAAACAAAAATTTATATCCCAACCCTATTGTCTCTCTCCTATCTAATACCAGAAACACTCCCTCATAGGGGGCAGGAATAGGTGATCAAGCTGGAATTAGAAAAAACAAAGAGAACCAGCAACATCAATCAATTAAGCACTAGCTAGATACAGCCAGGCAGTACTGAATTTGATAGACACTCCTGCTTATGAAACGGTGACTACAAAGGATTTTGTGAAGTGCAGAATTTTTCAAATTTCATGTACTGTGCCTTGCAAAAGTATTCACCCCCCCCCAAGTCACTTTGGAAAAGTCTCTATGAGCTTGCCACATCTTACCACTGGGATTTTTGCCTTTTCCTCCTTGCAAAACTGCTTCAACTCCTTCAATTTGGATGGTTTGCGCTTGTGAACAGCAATCTTTAAGTCTGACCACAGATTTTCTATTGGATTGAGGTCTGGGCTTTGACTAGGCCATTCCAACACATTTACATGCAGGGCTTTTTTTCTCAGAGAATAGGTGCAGGAACCCCTCCCTTCTGACGCACCCTTTGTCTCTGCCCCTTACCCACCTCTAAACACCATCCCTTGGTTCCACCCCTACCCACCTCCCAGTACCTCCCCTTTTAGAGAATCCATTCATTTTGTGCTACTAAGTAATTTCATTTGTATGGAATTTGATAGACCCCACCCCAGAAACAGTAGATCCCACCAGCAACAATAGACCCGACCCCAGCAACAAAATACCAACCCAGCAACAATAGACTCCCAGCATCAACAACAGATCTCCCAGCAGCCAGCATCAATAGATCCTCAATAGTAGGTCCCTCCCAGTAACAAATGACCCTCCAGCAACAAGAGACCCCCCACCAGCAACACTATACCTAGCCATTAACAATAGACCCCCACACAAAAATAGATCCCCACCAGCAGCATTAGATCCCCCAGCAGCCAGCATCAATAGACCCTCCAGCATTCCTTTGTCATAAAATACAATAAGTGCTGGAGGTGCCGGAACTGCGTTCCTGCTGAAAAAAAGCCCTGTTTACATGTTTCCCCTTAAACCACTCAAGTGTTGCTTTAGCAGTGTGTTTGGGGTCATTGTCCTGCTGGAAGGTGAACCTCCGTCCTAGCCTCAAATCACACACAGAGTGGTACAGGTTTTGCTCAAGAATATCCCTGTATTTAGCACCATCCATCTTTCCCTCAACTCTGACCAGTTTCCCAGTCCCGACTGCTGAAAAACATCCCCACAGCATGATGCTGTCACCACCATGTTTCACTGTGGGGATGGTGTTCTTTGGGTGATGTGATGTGTTGGGTTTGCGCCAGACATAGCATATTCTTTGATGGACAAAAAGTTAAATTTTATTCTCATCAGACCAGAGCACCTTCCTCCATACATTTCGGGAGTCTCCCACATGCCTTCTCGCAAACCCAAAAGATGCCATTTTGTTTTTTGCTGAAAGTAATGGCTTTCTTCTGGCCACTCTGCCATAAAGCCTAACTCTATGGAGCGTGCGACTTATTATCGTCCTATGTACAGATACTCCAGTCTCTGCTGTGGAACTCTGCAGCTCCTCCAGGGTTACCTTAGGTCTCTGTGCTGCCTCTCTGATTAATGCCCTCCTTGCCGGTCCGTGAGTTTTGGTGTGCGGCTGTCTCTTGGCAGGTTTGCTGTTGTGCCATGATCTTTCCATTTGGTTATGATACATTTGACGGTGCTCCTACTTGGTGTACTTCTCAACAACATTGTCCCTTACTTGTTTGGAGAGTTCCTTGGTCTTCATGGCAGTGTTTGGTTAGTGGTGCCTCTTGCTTGGGTGTTGCAGCCTCTGGGGCCTTTCAAAAAGGTGTGTATATGTAATGACAGATCATGTAACACTTATGCCGCGTACACACGGTCGGACTTTTCGTCTACAAAAGTCCAACGGACGCTGACGGACTAAAGCTGGCTGGTAATCCGATCGTGTGTGGGCTTCTCCGGACTTTCAACGGACTTTTTTAGCCTCAAATCCGACGGACTTTAGATTTGAAGCATGCTTCAAATCTTTACGTCGTAAGTACGACGGACCCCGAAGTCCGCTCGTCTGTATGCTAGTCCGACGGACAAAAAAACGACGCATGCTCATAAGCAAAAACTAAACGGAAGCACTCGGTCTAGTAAAACTAGTGTTCGTATTGTAGGTAGCACATTCATCACGCTGCAAAATCTGTGATCGTTGAATGCAGCGCATTTTATTTCTTCTTTACGAAGGCTCTATAAAGAACGAAGGTGTTTTGCTGTTCATAATCAGAGTTCTCCCAAACTGATTTCTGGATTCTTTTTCTCTTTGATCTCATGAATGATATAGTATGCATTTTAAAAACAATGTTTCCATACTAATAATACTTTTTCCCCTTTTTTTTTTTTTAGGTTTGTAAAGTTACCACAAAGAACCCATTATTCTGTGTTTTTTTTTTTATAGTGATTATTTTTTAGTTTTTAGATAAAGTTAACCCAAAGCACCGTTTTTGGTTACGTAAATTTTTGGATTTTCAAGACTTACCACTTGAACATTATTAACATTAGTAATGTATTTTTGGTGTGTTTTTTTTCTAACTCAATGAGATTGTTGTCCCTTGTTAATTTAACATTGTGTGTAAAATCAATGATTTCAAAGAAAAAACATAAAAAGTCTTTTGCTAAACTCAAAAAATGATCCATTTATTCATGGTCAAAATAAAATAAAGAGGAAGTCAACGCTGGAAAAAGTCGGTGTACCAGAAAATTGGGATCTTGCGGAGTCCATATAAGAGGGAGCACAATCTGGTCCAAGAATCCCAGAGATCAACAGCACCAGCAGATGATCTAGATGTCCCCAGACTGTGGTCCTACAACAGCCTGCGTCTTCTGTCAGACCAGACTGAACCCAGGTCATCATTTTCTTCTCTTCCCTGCAGCCTTTCCTCCACGCTGCCCTGCAGCCTTCCCTGTAGCCTTCTTTTGAGGCTGTGGCTCTGGTGTTTCAGTTGTGGCAGGAGGAGGAGGAGGAGGAGGAGGAGGAGGAGGGGGGGCTGCCTCATGTAGTTGGGTGTTTTGTGTTAGCGTGCCCTGCAGCCCCTTATGGATTGTTTCCCCAAATAGGCGCTCACAAATGAGGCGCTGCTCCCTATTCATCTGAAGAAGCCTGCTGGCTAAGTAGCAGCCATAGGATTCTTCCGCTTCGGGGGGGCTCCTTAAAAAACGGGTGGCCTCTTGCATGAGGCGCAGGGATGCGTCCTGTGTGACCATCCCCTTCCTGGCCCTTTTTTTGGGAAGGTGGAGGGGAGGCACTTGGGATTCGGTCAGGCTCCTACTGGGCCCAGCCACCTCACTTGGCCCAGCCACCTCACTTGGCCCAGCCACCTCACTTGGCCCAGCCACCTCACTGGGAGCAGCCACCTCACTGGGAGCAGCCACCTCCTGCCTGACACTGGGCCCAGCCTCCTCCAGGATGATGGTGAATCCGGCCTCCTCCAGGCTGTCCATGGGCCTGGTCTCCTCCTGCCTGCCACTTTCCCCACATTCCTCCTGGATGGACTCATCCTGTGTATAAAAAAAGGACAATAGTTTGAGTATATTTTTTTGGGTTCATCAATGACACACAGTTTGCTTCTCATGAATAGCAAATTCAATGTGAATACTTCTCTTTAATAAAAGAGTCTAATCAGACACCCTAATTATTTCAAGCAGGTGCCAAACATATTTAGCCACTACTGTCAATTGATATGTATACACAATTTTGAGTGCCAAATTATTTTAGACAATTATAACATCCAGTTAACATCATTAATATTAGTACAGTAAATATTTGTTAAAATAATTTACCTGACTCCAGATGGTCATATCTGGTTCATCCAGGATGGAAGACCCAGCTTGCTCCTCATCAGCCTCTGCTGGGGTGGAGGGAAGGGTGGAGGGAAGGGTTGAAAGTGATGGCCTGGCTTCATTCTGGTCATCCAGAAAACGGAGTTGATTATAGTACCACAGCCTGGGTACATAAACATCATCTGCTGATGCTCCTGATCTCCTTGATTCCTGGATCTTCTTATGCTCCCTCTTATACATGTTCCTCAAGACCCCAATTTTCTTGAGCAATGTCTCCATTGTTGCTTCCGGGATGGT